>NC_063439.1:17016597-17348382 GCF_020379485.1 Brassica napus
TTTTAATTTTAATATTTTTATTATATGTCGTAACTCCAACTTGTCACAAAAAAATGTTTAAATTATTATTTTGTATTTATGTAAAATGAAAAAAAATAACGAAAATTGATTTAAAAACTTTACTATTTTTAACATATTTTTTGTATTTTTAAATTGATATATATAATCATATATTACAATTAATTGAACTATTGATCTATGGTTCACCCGGTGTCAACCCAATAACCCATAGACCAAAATAGTTAGTCTAATGTCAGGATCGGGTCTTGAAACATTGATTTAAACATATTTTTACTCTTTATATTTTCTTATAATATACATTAATTTAGTTTTACCAAAATGATATATGAATTATATAGTGATTATTTATATATTGATCATATCTCAAAAGATAATATTATTTATTGGTTGATCATATCTTTACTTTGTTTGATCTTCTAAAATTAATTGTTTTTGCTTGTTCTATAATTTTTGATATCCATTTGATAATACCTGTAAAATTTGTAGGCCCTTTTAGACTCCATTTGTCAGAGACAATGTACATAATGATGTGGGATTACTTCTTCCGAGAGAAAGAGAAGGATTCACAAAAGCGGCATGTTACAAAGAGCATAACAATTTAGCACCCTGAAACAAACATTAAAAGTTAACAATATTAAAATTCCATGATATTTAAAAATAACAATATTATGGTTTAAAGTTTCAAAAAATAGTATATGGAATTTGGTTAACCTTTTTGTTTGAAGAAATTATCTACAATGTTTCACCAAATTTGTCATTGAATTCCTTCCATGTGTGAATGACCTTAACTTGAATGCACCAAGTTGTTCCGAAGCTTAATTTCAGAAAGATATGACAACACTCTTTTTAGAAGACATTCTGTATGAGATATTGTTCTGATTCTTGTGTTATACATAAGGTTAAAATGGTTGTATATATAGCGAATGGGTAAGTGGTTTAGAAAGGGATCTCACGAATGGAAAATAGGAGATGAGAATTGAGAATATTTGGTTAGTTCAGAATATTACTTGGAATATACTACTTTAATGATCTTAATATATTTTGTATCTACATTGTTACAAACTATGTTCTTCAAATAACAAATATAGTTAGTTAGCTGTTCAAATAGAAATATTGTTGTTAGATATTAACTTCGTGTTTGTGAAGCTACTGTTTGAATTTGGTATGAAAAATTAAAACTAATAAAAGCAAAAGACATGCATTATATTCCATAAATAGTGTTTTGAAATTGGGTTTATGTAGATAGGTTAACGTATACTGTTAGTTTGGATTTTATCATATTTTTATTTTTTGAAAATATATTAATACATATATCCTATAGCACTTAAATATAATATACACTTAAACACACCATAACATGATACTTTGTTGTAAAATTAAAAAAAAAAACGTAAGTGTAGTTTCTTTCAACAATGTCAACTATCAAAAAACTAAATGATGTTTCGATAGGTTTCCTTTCGTTTGAGTTTCCATAAATCACTTTGGAGCTTCGTTATATAATGTTAAGGGTTAGGATAGTATAGGGGTATATGACTTACCAACATATAAAATATCATCCATCCCCTACATGTGTCTTTAGTGAGTTTCAATCAAGACACTTTAGTTGCTGATAAAGTAAAGCGGAATAGTAAGTGTAACATCATATTTCCTCTCTTAGCATGCCTTATGTATTAGAATGAGTGATGAAATAAGAGGAATGGCGATGTGATGTGATGTTGTATTTCGATAATACATGTGTTTCAAATTTAGGTGGGTAGTTAAATGATAACTGGAACGTGATATTAAGCGTGTATATTATTTAGTTAGCATTAATTTAGTTGGTCTTTTTTATTTGACGATTTTACCCTTAATGAAGAATCTTTTAGAAAATGTTATAATATGTATTTGATAGCGTTACTGAAACCATTTAAATAATGTTTTTGGCGCTTAAGTATAATTTCTGCTAATTATTGGCGGAATCAGTGTTTTATGTTTCCGTTCACTTAATTTTCAAAATAGTATTAATTAATTGATATTTTGGGTTTTCTATATAATAGCGTTTATTTAATGCTATTATATAGTACGGAAAATTCAAACTCATCTACGATAGCAGTTCAGTAAAATGTGCTATAACAATGTGATATTAATGTGGATTGTTTTTAGTGAATCCAAGATGAACAAGTCAACAACACCTTTGCCAAGTTTCATTCAATCAGAGAAGATCTCACTATCGAATTTACCCCCAAACACTTAAGGAATCACTGCTAAAGAACTGTGACGACCATCTTCACTAAAACCCAGACTACAGAAGATCCAACCGTTGAAATCCAAATTTCTTCGTTGAAATTTTAACTCACTGATTGAAAACGTTTCCCACAAAATATCAACCCGATCAGGATCTCTCTAAACATGCCTTGACAAATCCGATGAAGTTTTCTTCATTTTTTCCTCTCTCTTTTGTTTAAGGAGTCTTCTTGAAAAAAAAAATTATGTCAAGTCTAACTACATAAATTAAGTTAAGAAATTTTATATAGTGTTTTACTGATTTCTAATGCCCAATATTAATTTCATAGACTAATATTAATAGCCCAACTTCAAGTTTGGCTATTACCAACCAAACCCATTAAATTTTCCTTTGTGTAGAAGGAATCCAACAAAGAGAAATAATGATGATTAGAGATCATTAACGGAAAGCGTGAGTCACAAATAAAGACAAAAGAGAAGGAAAGAGTTGTCAGCAATCCATCCATCCAGGTGCTGAGAGAGAGAGAGAGAGAGAGAGAGAGAGAGAGAGAGAGAGAGAGAGAGAGAGAGAGAGAGAGAGAGAGAGAGAGAGAGAGAGAGAGAGAGAGAGAGAGAGAGAGAGAGAGAAGAACCTGTAGATGCAAAAGATGGTGGTAGCTTAGTTGTGAGATTTGGTGCAATGGTGGCTGCTTTTGTAAGCAAATCTGCAACTACAAAAAAAGAAGATTTTAAACCGAGATAGAAAAGCAGAGAGTAGGAAATCAATAAAAAGTGAGATGGATACAGAGCACATACTGCATAACTTAGTCAACTTCAAGAAGTTCAGTTCTCAAATATAGAAAAAGCGTTGTTCTAGCAGACGTAACACTACGGTTTTATCCTGGATTGAAAATAACTAGTATTACCCCTCTACCAAAGTTAGTTTACTGTTTTTAGATTTTTTTGATCATTTTCATATTTTTCAATCAGAATAAATTATTATTTAAAATATTATATGAACAGTGGCACATAAATAGTAGAGGTTCCTCCATTAAGAAAAAAAGAAGGGATAAAACATATATCAATATAAATGGATACATGTTTGCAAAACATTTTAAAATACCAAAAAATAAAATATAGTTTAAATACTTTATTTGATCCCTTAAATTTTTTGTGATGATTTTATAATAACAGATAATTTAATTTATGTAAATTTAAGTATGATGAATCTAATAAATTTGCTATTTTATTTTTTACAGTTGAAAATAAATGTTGCATTTATATTTTATGTTAGTTTACCAAACATCTTTTTGTAAAAGGACACATTTGAAATTAACCCACATTACTTATTTTGATACTTTGTTAAATTTAGAAGATTAAATTTTCCAACTTTAGTTTGCTTTTTATTAAATTATAATTAATTATCTAGCAGTAATTAAGTAACATAAACTGACCTTTGGATTCAGAGATGCAAGGTCTGTGATACATCCAACAATAGTTTTAGGAGAATGCTGAAAAATAATTGATTCAATGAAGGAAATATTTATCAACAAATAAAAAAAAGTACATAATGAAAAACAGGCAAAACCTTCTTTGCCAGGCTAAAACATGATGCTCCATTTAGTCCCTTTTCATGTGAATAATTTTGATTGTGATCCATCCCATCTCTCCAAACTGTGACCTACACTGCATGTAAATCAATTGATATAGGAAGTTTATAAGTTATATACTGCAGTGAATAGTGATCTAAAATTGAATCTCTTTAAAAAATACCATACCAGCATACATCTTCCTATAATTCCATTGTACTGATCTAAAATCTCGTCGATTGATATTATTCAGACAATGAATAAATAAAGTTTTGATCTGGTACAGAGAATAAAAAAGAAGACAGGAAGAAACATGTCGATGTCAAAACTGGAATTTAAGAGATAATACATGTTGTTTTGATAGAGAAGATTGAAAGAAACAGAAAAAAACAAAGAATAATTAGTAGATCAGAGAATCATATAGAAGAGGAAAACAGTTTGAAAAATCAAGGTCATATGATTTTGAACATGGGTAGATGCAATATCCTTAGAAAATTTAGGATCTATGTGCTGAAATTTAGGAATCGGTTTTTTTTTTTAAATCAATTGTTTTTTTAATATTTTGTATTTTCCATATGTCAAATTTTGATTTGTCAAATGACTTGTGCTTTAGTATATAAAGGATATGTGAAAGGAAACAACTTTTTTTGAATGTATTTTTCATTTTATTATATAATTTTCAGTAAATTATTATTTGTTGACTAAATTTTTTATCAAGCTCAAGTTATGATATGTATTTTCACTATTTTTTTTATAATTTGATAGTTTTTGTTTTTCAAACTGATTCTTTTTAAGTTTAGTTTCGATTATTTATTAATTTGTGGTTGTGGTTTCTTCTCATTAGCTTGGTGGCCAAAAAAGAAAAAAACATTTCTTGATAAAAAATGTTTTTGCTGGCATAAGTTTGATGAAAAGTGGAAACAATAGCTTAAATGTATTTTTCTCATTTTTATTCTTATGAATATTCTCTATTAATTTTTTGAAATCTATGTTTTTAGATTATATTATGTATTTTAACTAAATTATCATATATTGATAAAAGATTGATGTTGATAGGATTGCAAATAAAATAATGATTAAAATAGGTTTATGGTTTATTATATGTTTTGTTAATTGATTTGGTCTAAATGTAAAGATGATGAAAAATTTAAGATACATATTAAATTTTTTAAACTATACTTAGGTATCAAATTTTTATATAATTTCTTGATGAGTTGGCTTGAATAAAAATTACTTTTACACATGTGTCATTCATAGGTAAACTTTCCAATTGATTTTTTTATTTGATTGGTCGATGTTTTTTGTTTATTTATTTATTTAATTTGTCTAACCAATAAAATAAACCATAAACAAACTTGTATAAGTTAACAAACAATGCAAAATATGTTATGAAGAAAAATATATCCCTCAATTTATGGCAAATATGTTGTCAAACACACCCAATAATAAAATTTAACATGAAACATTTGATTGAATAAGAATCATCTGAATATTTTATATCTTCAATTTAGAGTAATCTTATATAATTTTCAACAAAAGCGAAAAATGAATATATGGTCAAAGTTATGATCATAAAGATTAATCTGATATAAATTTATCTTATCTTATTTTAAATGATTTTGATTAATGTAGTTGTTAATAAATACAAAAAATGGTATAATTTAAAATTCATAAATCATTTATCTTACAAAATAAAAAACAAGTTCACTTAAATTTCTATTTAGAATAAATTTTATCATTAGAGAGTTATAATATACATTTATTGTAAATTGAACATATTTTATAGTATTTAATGTATACTCGTTTTATATTTAAATGTATGGGTTTTATATAAATATATGTTCCATTTATATGAAGCGATAAAAAGGAAAACATTAAATTTATGGTTTATAAGGGATGTAATATAATAAATTGGCGTTAGACAACCACAAATTTTAAACACTACACAACATATAAATTTTATTATATTGTAAGTAATTAAATTGAAGCATATACTAACTATTTTTAATTTAGTTGTTGATAAAAAGACAAATAATATACTATAAAGTCTTGTATGTATGAAAAAGTAATAAAATAATGAAAGTAAACAAATAAATCAAATATTTATTTTGAAAGATATATAATAAATAAATTTTACATTTAATCTGTAAAATATAAATATATCTTAGAGTGACAAAAATACGTTAAAACTATTATATTATATATTAAATTTTTAAAAGTAATTATATTTGCGTAATCACGGACAATCACCTAGTATGTACTTGTTTTTGCATTTTAATGGATTTGAAAATCTGAATTAAATCTAGTGTTATTAGTTCTATGATTTTCAAATCTGTATTAAAATCATGTGTTATTGGTTTAATGATTCATAAATTCTATATCAAATCAAGTGTTATTCTATCGTACAGATTTACTAATAAATTTGATTTTTAATGGCTTTGAATGGATTTGTTTGGATTTTTTTGTTTAAAATACAAAGACTCAAATCCGAGGGAAAACTTCCGGATTTGTAAATACTAATCCGAAAATTTTTAAAATCTGCATAGTTTACTTGGATTTATAAATACTACATGGATTTCTAAATCAATCAAAATATCACAATACTAAAAGTAAAAGCCGGATATGGTGAGCAGGGAGCGTGCCACGTCATCAAAAATAATCAGCCAATCAGAAAATTTAAATCTGCAATGTCAGCTTAAGTTGAGATTGATAAATACGTAAAGGCCCAGTTTCAGCCTACTTCTCCCACCACCGTATATCATAAAATTTCTTATTTACTTCTTCTCTCTTGATTACCTCTTCGTATCCTCTTCGTATCTTCACTCCGTCTCCGTATTTGCGTCCATCCGTCTCTTCTCTAATTGGTTCAACTGCATCAGGTTTTGGAAATCGAAGTGTATGCCATTTTTTTAATTTGGAGTTTAAGGCTGAGCTTGATGATAGAATCGTTTGATCATAAACCCAGGTACGACGTAATCCTTTGAATCACAAGTTATTACATTCACAATTCGATTTATTAAGATGTTTATGTGAAAATCAGTTTAGCAATTTACGAAAACGGAGACGAGATCTAGACGGCAGAGAAATAGAGTTGAATGGAAGAGGATATGCAAGAAGATGTTCGAAAGAAGCAGCTCTAAGGTGGAAATTTATGGGACCTCTGCTTCCGACAGAAACGATGCTGACCCATGATGACGGAGTCGCCGATGCTGGTGGGAGCAACAGTGGAAAGATTCTCACGGTCAAAAGAAGGCTAAAAGTACATAGAGGTTACATTTTCTTTATGACAATCAGAATCGTTGGTGGTGATCGTAGCCTAAAGGTATAACTTGATTTAGGTTCCCTTAATATGCTCGACTTTGAGAGAATATAGTTTTCTCTCATAAGTCATAACCTCAATCTTATTGTATTTGTCCAAAACCAAAACTATATATCAATCATTTTTATTGGCTTTTGATCATTAGGAACTTCAGATGCTTCTGCAGCTGCACAAGAGAGATGAAATCTGAGTGATTTTGCCAAGCCTCTTGGGCGATGAAAATTTTGTTATGTTATGTCTTGCTAGGTAAAGGCAGGTCAGTATAACTTTCATTCATTCCCTATCTTTGTTGGAGTTTGTTGTTCATGTTATACAAACACAATTTAACCTTTGTTCAAATCTGTTCATTGTTTTTCCAACCAAATTCTCACACATATATGCAAATATGAAACAAGATTCTTTCCAATACCCTGCTTCACCAAATTCAAGTTGAACATCATCTCAAAAGAGAAATAGAGGTTCAGTCTCATCTCGAGTCTCATCTCATGAGTGGCGTTTCAGACATATTTTGAGGTATATGAAACATATTATTAGTACATTTTTTCCTTCAGTTCAGTGAATCTTTTAGGACTTCTGTGGTGGTTGATGTTTTTGAAGTTGTTATGACAACACAAAGTCATTTGCTTCAAAGTGAATGAAGCGTGTTCATCAGCTCCAAGAGGCTGGTTTCATCATGATGTTCTTCACTTCAGGTATATATGTTTGTTTCATTGATGTGAAATATCTAACTCTTATGTAAGGGTGAGAATGGAGAAATACATGTGGCTGTAAGACGTCCAATGTGACAGCAGGGAAATGTGCCATCTTCTGTTATCTCGAGCCACAACGTGCATCTTGGAGTATTTTCAACCGGATGACACACCATTTCAACAGGTACCATGTTTACAGTTTACTGTAAACCAGCAAGATCTATGATTTTAAGTTTAACTAACATGACAACTTTGATTCTTCTCTGTGTCTGATGCCTACAATGTTACTTAATGTTAATACATTGTTGTTTTGTTTGAGACAAGACTTGTCCATCAGAGTGTTAAAATAGCTACTCTATAATCATGAAATTTAAAGCTGATATGAAATTCGGATGTTCTGCTCCTGTAGTAGCTCCAAGAGTTGTGCTTTCTAAAACGGTGTTTGTCAAAAGCCTTCGCCTTCAGCCTTTACCTCCAAAGATTTTCTTGATTGCTCTCATGTGGATGGCTTCAGACGTGCCTCCTGGTGTTTGTAGAGAACACACCGTCAATTTTTCAAGTTCATGGTTTGTGGCGGTCCATGCTGTTGTGCCTTTCATACCTATGCTCGGAAACTCTGTGCTGATGCCTAAAGCAGCCATGGCTAAAACCATCGGAGCATCGATCTTGGGACAGCTCATTAGTCAAGAGCTGAACATTACCGTCTCGGAGCAGCAGCTGCGAATAAAGTTTCTGAAAGTTAACAAGATCTATGATGGTTCAGACGTTGCCAAAGGAAATTGTGCTGATGGGGAAGGAGTGACAGATGGTTATTAGTTATTACTTATTACAATGTAATAGTATAGGCCTCGACCACAAGCTTTAATCATTTCAAAGAAGAAATATGAAATGATTTTTCTCTAATGTATATGACTATAAATGAGGATACCAGATGAGAAAAATATTGATAGAGAAGCTATTGAAAAGGTCAAATTATGTAGTTCTCAAAGTTGTCACAGAGTTAACCAATGTAAAATAATGCACATTGTAAAGAAAAAGGGCATGAGTAAAATATTTCCTTAACTCTAAATTTATTAAATTGTTTTATCAATTAAATAAGAGACAAATAAAGAAGATGTGCATACCTTTTAAGTAATTAAAAATCATTAATTAATGATAACAGACATAACAAATAATGATGATTTTCTTTTCATCACTGCAGTATTAGCCAACTAAAATTTTAAATATATACAATTTGCTAAGCAAATATTACAAAATATGTAGAGTCCAACTAACATTGAAATACATACAATAATATTTTTTTGTTTAATCGTAAATACTATTTAGTAAATATGTGAAATTTGTGCATTTTACTATCTTCATTTGTATTATTTTGAAAGTTGAAAAATATTTAAGATTTAATAAAACTTTCAAGATTAAATATAGTAGTAGCTAAAATATTATAGGAAATAATAACAAAAAAAATGTATTGACTTTGTTTACATTTGGATATAAGACTAATATTCAAAACATATTTAATTTGATGGTGCTATGTTTTTTCAAAACTCTATAATGACAAAAAAAAAAAGCATATATACCTAAATAAAGTACATAGAGTAACTTGGTGATAGCTCACAACTAGGAATGACTATAGAAGTACCTATAACCATTCTGAAAATCCTTTGCAATTGTAGCAATTTTTTATAGTCAACTTTGATGCATAATTAACTTCTTCCCGACATTAGAGATTTAGAGGTTAGGAAGTCACTTTTAAAAATACTTAATCCAATCTCCCAAACGAATTGTTTTAATTTTTAAATATTTTGATTGCTTTTTAAGAAGCAAGCTTGGAACCTTTAAAAAAAATAGCAAGCTTAAAATTTAAAACAAATAAGGTTATTCCTTAACCTCTTCGATGATTTTTTTTTTTTGATGAAATATCAAATTCATTGATCAAGCAAAGAATGTTATTTACATAAGTATGGCTACTTTACTATCTTTATGTATGAACCACTTCTTTTTCACATACTAAGCTGGAACCAACGGCTGAGTAATCCTCCATATTTGTGATCGAATCTGTATTTGAGTGAAGAGATTTTGTTTCTCACTGCCTTATCAATGCGCCGTCGCATATGATCAGTGGTAACTCTGCTTTGCTGATGACGCCTCCCATTCCTTTCTCTCCAAATGTGGTAAATTGTGGTCTGCAACAAAAGTTTCAACAAAACCATGGAGATGTGAAGCTTAAACTTTGAGACTGACCAACCATCTTTGTTCAAGGAGCTGCGAAGTATGAGTAATTGGATATATAAAGTTGTCCATATTTAGATTAGTTCATAAACAACCATAGAACAAGATTAATTAGTTCATAAACAATTCTTTCATTCTTTTGTAAAGGGTCCATATTTTTATCAATAAATTTAATTTTAAAAAAAGTTATCGTGGTAACAACCATTATCTCCATAATATATTTTAAAAAAAAAATTAAAGGTTTAATACATACTAATTAATAATTCTTATTTATATAAAAGTAATTACTTCCTTCATTATCACACGGTTTTATTTTGACAAAACAATAAAAATCATCCAAAATTTCAAAGGAAGAATAAGAGTAAAGTACAATAGATGGGTTAGAGGTTAGACCAACTAATAAGAAGATTTAAGATGGTAATAAGATTATAATCAAGGAAACACAGTTAAGGACAATTTCCTGACGTCTGATGAATTGTCTATGTATTCTAAACTCAGTTTTGGTATTTGTATCAAATAAGAAAATTTTTATAACAAAAGTGCGAGAAAAAAAATTATATGCAGCATTCAAACAACAAAAATCAGAACATGTTTCATTTCATATATTATATCTATGGGTGGACAAAAAAATCGAACCAAACAGAAACCGATCCAAACCAAGCCAAAATCTATTATCAAATAGTTTGGATAAAGATGTTTCCAACCCGAACACACCGAACCAAGTAAAACCGAATCGAAAAACCAATGTATTTTTTATTATTATTTGAATTAAAGATAGTAGCAGTATACAATATACTAAAATCCTAAAACTAAAGTCATTGTTAATTTTATTAACTATGTTGGGGTTTTTAATTTTCTATGCACTTTAGTTAATTTTGGTTTAATTGTGTTCTTATAATTTTTTGTGTGGTTTTTTTAAATTTTTGTTTCAGTTTTATATTATATTTAATTTACATAGTTTATTTTTAAAAAGCATTATTAATGATTTTTTTATTAATTTTCTGTTTACTCAGTTAACTTTGATTTGATTATGTTATTATAAACTTTTTGTGCATTTTAAAGTTTTTAATTTAATTTATATTGGATTTAGTTTACATAGTTTATCTTTTCATAGTCACCAACCTAATGATTTCATGACCAAACATTTATGTTTTAAGACATATTTCTCTTAAATTAAACTAAGGGAACCTGATTAAACCAAACCTAAACACAAATCTAGACGAATACAAACTGAACAGAATACAAACCAAACCGAAATCGATCCAGACCAAACTAATTTTGGTTTACTTCAGTTGGTAAAAAATTATAGAACCGTATTAACCGAATCCAAACTGAACCGATAAAATAATCGAAGTGTCCACCTTTAAATTTATATTCTACTCACTACAAACATATAAATTATCACAATAAAAAAAAATATCAATTATCCGCGCGTAGCGCGGAATACGACCTAGTATAAACTAATAACACTTCCTAAGAGTTCTTTAGTTTATGAAAAATACAATATTATTTCTTTCAAATCGTTAAACAAGTAGAACTGTTAGCTGTACTTTGGATAATTTCAAATATTTTTAAATATTTAGAATATTTAAATACATAGTTGTAATTCAGATATTTTATGGTATCTAAAATTTTTCAGTTCGGGTAAAAATCTGATCCAGCTCTTCGGATATTAAAACCATTTGAGTATTTTTACCAATTTTGATTCGAATTTAGTAGGTTAGATTCGGTTTGGGTTTTTCGTGTCCGGATATTTTACCAGATCCTACATGTATCGATTAAAAGTTGGGATTGGATTATAATTGAGGTTTTGTTTTGGTAAGTTCTGGTTCAGAATTTTTTCTGGTCCAAGTAAAGTGACAAAGGAATAATAGTTTTATTTATTTTTATTTGTAAGATTCGAAGGATCCTTTTGTTTTTTTTAGAAGAAGAAAGGGGAAGAGATCCAATTCAAATCTCTCTCTCCTCTCTCCCGTGAGAAAGAGAAAGGCGCAGATTTTTCCAGATCTCATCACAACCGAGATTGAGAGAGAGAGAGAGAGAAGGAGAAGGAGAAGGGAAGAAAAATGATTACGATCCCATACCTGACGGCCGTATCGACATACTTCAGCTACGGCTTGCTCTTCGCGTTCGGGCAGCTTCGAGATTACTCGCGCCTTATCTTCGATTGGTGCTCCACCAACAATCTCCACGGATACGCCCCCATCTGCTTGGCTCACGAGGATTTCTACATCCGACGATTGTATCACCGTATTCAGGTCTCCTTAATTGATAAATGAAAAAGAAAACATTTTGTTTATGATTCCTAATGTTTGTTTGTGTGAATAAAGGATTGTTTTAATCGGCCCATCTCAAGTGCTCCTGATTCTTGGGTTGATGTTATCGAGAGGTACTCTAATGACAACAACAAGACCCTCAAGTGAGTGTCTCTATCCCCTTCCCTCTCCTTCTATTCTAAAGGTTTAACCTTTCCTTTTTGGTGGTTCCAGGCGAACAACAAAGAGCACAAGGTGCCTCAATTTGGGCTCTTACAACTATCTTGGGTTCGGTTCTTTCGATGAGTATTGCACTCCTCGCGTTATTGAGTCCTTGAAGAAGTTTTCAGCTAGTACATGCAGCTCTCGCGTTGACGCAGGTCAAGACAGAACAATCTCTCTTCTCTGTTTTTGTATTCTGACATCCGTTTCGTTTCTGCCATCAGGGACCACATCTGTGCATGCAGAACTTGAAGAATGTGTTGCCAAGTATGTGGGGAAACCTGCTGCTATTGTCACTGGTATGGGCTTCGCAACAAACTCCGCTATCATTCCTGTCTTGATTGGAAAGGTACGTTGTGATGAACGCCCATGGATGCTACTCCCAAAGACCTATGTTTTAGTGGCATCTTTGTCCTATGCAGGGAGGGTTGATAATAAGCGATTCTTTGAACCATACTTCAATTGTAAACGGTGCTCGAGGTTCAGGAGCCACTATCCGCGTTTTCCAACACAACAGTAGGCTTTTCTTATGCTTCTCTTTCCAGGTTTTTGTTATCCATCCATGTAAACTTGGTTGATTGCTTTTCAGCACCTGCTCATTTGGAAAGAGTATTGAAAGAACAAATCGCTGAGGGACAACCTAGGACACACAGACCCTGGAAGAAAATTATTGTTGTTGTTGAGGGTATTTACAGCATGGAAGGGGAGATTTGTCAACTGCCCGAGATTGTCTCAGTTTGCAAGAAGTATAAGGTGAGATACACTTTCTTTAATGTTCCATATTTGTGGAGGTTAAGGAATTCGATCTACTTAACCATCCTTTCTTTGCGACTTCAAAATATTCTAGTCTAGTTTGTTTGTCTGGTGTGTAACTTCAGTTGTTCTTGTATATCCTTGTTGCAGGCTTATGTTTACTTGGATGAAGCTCACAGCATTGGAGCAATTGGAAAAACAGGCAGGGGTGTTTGCGAACTTCTCGGAGTTGACACAGCTGATGTGGACATTATGATGGGGACTTTTACCAAATCTTTCGGATCTTGTGGTGGCTATATTGCCGGATCCAAGGTTAGCAAATTATATACCTTTCTTTTGCAATTATGTAAAGATCTCTTATAATGACCCTTGTCAAAGATGAGGAAAGAGCTTCTACTAAGGCCCTAATCCTACACAACAGACCATTTATTTTTGTCTAGGCAAGTAGTGCAGTTTATCTCAAAACCAACCAAGGGCTTATATCATATTTTGTGCTTTCAATTTCGGTAGGAGCTCATCCAATATTTGAAGTACCATTGCCCGGCTCACCTTTACGCAACATCAATCTCAACTCCTTCAGCGCAACAAATCATATCAGCCATAAAAGTTATCCTTGGAGAGGACGGTTCAAACAGAGGTACCTCTCTATTGTTTTCTGAGCTTCATAATCTCAAGTTATGTAGTCTCAAAATTCTTCTAAAAAATCTGGGGCAGGTGCGCAAAAGTTAGCAAGGATAAGGGAGAACAGCAACTTTTTCAGGGCTGAGTTGCAGAAGATGGGATTTGAGGTCCTTGGAGACAATGATTCCCCAGTCATGCCAATAATGCTTTACAATCCAGCAAAAATCCCAGCCTTCTCAAGGGAATGCTTGCGAGAAAACGTAAATACAGACAGGACTCTTGTCTTTCTTCCAGTATCTCATTTGCTTTTATTACGCAAAAGAGACTCTCACCTCTTCAATGTACGTTTAAAACTGTGAACAGGTCGCAGTTGTGGTTGTTGGTTTCCCAGCTACGCCTCTATTGCTAGCCAGGGCTCGTATTTGCATATCCGCATCTCACTCAAGAGAAGATCTTATCAAAGCTCTAAAGGTAAAAGAAAATATCTTTCTTTGAGTTCACTCGCGTGCTCTCCTAATATCATTTACTATACAATTGATGAAGCCTTAACAAATTCTCAGGCATAGTAAAGAAATATTTGATTTGAGTCTAACCCCAAAAGTCTACAAAAAGAACATAATAAAGGGACTGTGCTTATAGATACTCTCTGTGTTATGACAGGTTATAAGCAAAGCAGGTGACCTTACCGGAATCAAATATTTTCCGGCAGCACCAAAGAAGCAAGAAGAAGAGAAAGATAGAATCAAATTGGATTAAGACCGTAATGCTAAGCAGTTTCCTTACCAAACGAGGGTTTGATCAGTACTAATTAGCATTAGTTTACTGGTTTTTCTTGCGGTTCTGTCTTTTGCTGTGGCCCCTCTACTTGTCTTGAAACTTTGTGATCGTTCTTCTTTTTTTTCATTTTGTTTCTTTGGTTTCGTCCGAGTTAATTGTATAGCTTCCTTTAAGATTGGTGCTCCAAAATTACAGATGCTATTTGATGACGTTTTATGCTTCTGTTTTTGCTTCACGAAGCTAATATATGGTGTCTAATTCTTTAGGACCAAAGCAATTTTTTTTTTTTAATTCGGACTGTTTTGTTGTGCTCCTTCCTAATTTTAACCTCTGAAAAATCTATATATCAAACCAAGTGTATATTGTTGATTTACAATTCTTCAGAAATGTTCAAACGCAAAATGAACTGTTAAATGATCAAAAACCAAAATGGAGCATACAGTATTCAATTATTCCAGATCGGGACAGGAATGATAATGATGGGAAGTTGTTGGGACGAGTGGTAGCTACATCTTGGTCCTCACTTCATAATGTCTTGAGAGTGACGCTACTTGTCACGAATCTTGTGATTTATTCAGACTTAATTGTTTAGGGTCTTCAAAAAGCAGAGGATAGGGAACCGCTAAAAGAACTTTTCTTGATCTTTGACTCTATTTTTGTTCCGAAGTCAAAATATCATTATTTATGCGTCTGCTTTTGTTCCACGAAAACTAGGGTGTCCAATTCTAGACTAAACCCTAAGAAGATCTACAAACTAAAAAATTATCTTCATGTTTTAAATTTCAATACAAACTTTGAGGAAATAGTTTCAGTTAATCCAAGTTCCTAATGGCCCCACAATATAATGTAGACTAGTGGTTGAATTCTCTTAATGGAAAACCATATCTCAAAACGTAACTGATGACATTTGTAATAGATAATGCCTACTAAACTAGAATAGAAACAATCATTCCTAAATTTTTGTTCTGAACACTGAACACATCATTATTTTCTGAGTATTGGAACTTCTATTGCAAATCAGTCTAAGTGTTGTATACCTACCACCGGACGTAAGTGACGAGTTAGTTTAAGCATTATTTTCTAAGTGCTGGTGTTGTTTTTATATGGGACTTTAAAGTTTCAACTTATACTAGTCGTTTTAACAAGCCATTTTTAAACGCCGTTAAAATAGTTAATCATTTTGAATTTTATTTTTAAACGTTTTTCAAGGGATTCGAACCCGAGTCGAATGCCTCAATCATAAGAAAGGTAAACCACTAGACTACTTACACCATTTTATTAACTAGTGGTATATACTAATAGCAGAAGAAACAACTTGATATGATATGCTATTCTCCTCCTATTATCGACAGCCCTTTCTTGTCCGCGTCCTAGAATAAGCAATTTGATGAAGTGAGTTTTTAAGTTTCTACAGAGAAGTGTGTAATAACTGTATTGAGAGAGCTCCAGCCACTTGAGTTTTCAAGTTTTTACATCAATGGTTTTGAATCGTAGATTGGATAAGTGATAGAATACAGTTACAAATTACAGATTTAGGTTTTGAGAAGAAATTTATTAGGGTTTATTAGATCCAAAAACTATTTAGGGGTTTATGTTGGAGAAGAAACAATTTGAGGGTTTAATAATAACTATTAGTATCTACCACTAGTTAATGAAATTGTAAGTAGTCTAGTGGTTTACCTTTGATATGATTGAGGCTTTGGGTTCTTTGAAAAATGTTTTTAATAGTATTTCAAAAACGACTTCGTATGGATTTGACAGAGATTAGAAACGGAGATTAATCTCGTTAACTCAATATGTTAACCATTTTAACGGTGTTTTAAAAATGGCTTAGTCAAAATAAGTTGAATGTTAAAACGGATAGTCAAAATAAGTTGATTCTTTAAATGACCCACTAGAAAATTCATATTTTTTCTCAACCAAATTTGAAAGTTGGTGATTTAATTGACAATTTTCTTTTTTTTATAGTGATTGGAAACCTTGTAAAAAAAGTGTTTTACGACATAAATGGTACCAGCGAAGGCTAGCTCTAGACCAAATAAGAGATGGGCTTATTTGCTAAATAGCCAAAAAAAAGTGAAATTAGATTTTTAGAGAGAGAGAGTAGAGAGAGATAGGAAGAGAAAGTAGGAGAGAAGGGGTGTTTTTAGTTAGTTAGTGAAATTTGTTTTTTTTTGTGTCTACTGGGTGCAATTTCCCATAAGAGATTGGGGTTAAATACCCAAACTCTTCCCAGCTAACAAAATAAAAATATAAAAAATGTTGTATACATATTCGGTAGAGAGTTTTTGTTCATCAAGAACCAGTGTCGTGCAAAGTGTTTTAGGGGCATAAGACAAGTTTAAAAAACAAACTTACAACTATAATGAAAATAATTTTCTAAGGCCCTGTTCGTTTGCTCACCCAGGTGATCCATCTGGGTGAAAATGCAAATTGATGTTCGTTTTATGCATTATAATGTTATATCCAAATGGATCATCCAGCTGAATTTTTAAAAACTCATATCAAATTCTCACTTAAATGAAGGTGAGTCTTGATGGTGCATCTAGATGCAGATGCATCTAGATGCAGATGCATCTACTTCAGTCCAAAATGATAAATGACAAAAATGATCTTTTAAAATCAAAATATTATTTTCAAACCGTAAATTCTATTTTTTTGCATATACATTTTTCCCCTATAACTAAAAAATGCATTTTCTCGCAAAAACTGAAAAACACACTTTCCCGCCAAAACCGCAAGATGCGTTTTTCTGCTAAAAAACATAAAACACACATTTTCATAAAACACATTTTTCGGCTAAACAAGTAAAACCGTACTTTTCAACGAAAACCGAAAAAACACATTTTCCCGCTAAACCCAAAAACGCATATTCCCGCCAAAACTCCAAAAAGCATTTTCCGGCCAAAACTGCAAAAAGCATTTTCCCGCCAAAACCGGAAAACGCATTTTCTCGCCAAAACCGAAAAACACAATTTTCTCGCCAAAACCGGAAAACAGAATTTTCCCGCCAAAACCGGAAAATGGAATTTTCCTGCCAAATCCGGAAAACAGAATTTTTCCGCAAAAACCGGAAAACATAATTTTTCCGCCAAAACCGGAAAACAGAATTTTTCCTGCGAAAACCGGAAAAAACGCATTCCCCCCCCCCCAAAACTGAAAAACGGAATTTTACCGCCAAAACCGGAAAATGAAATTTTCCCGCCAAAACCAGAAAAACGTATTTTCCCGCTAAAACCGGAAAAACGCATTTTCTTGCTAAAACTGAAAAACGCATTTTCCCGCCAAAACCGAAAAATGTATTTTCTCGCCAAAACCGGAAAAATGTATTTTCCCGCCAAAACCAGAAAATTGTATTTAACCGCCAAAACCGGAAAAATGTATTTAACCGCCAAAACGGGAAAATGTATTTTTCCACCAAAAACGGAAAAAATGTATTTTCCCGCCAAAACCGGAAAAGCGCATTTTCCCGCCAAAACCGGAAAATGTATTTTCCCACCAAAACCAGAAAAAATGTATTTTCCCGCCAAAACCGCAAAAATGATTTTCCCGCCAAAATCGCAAAAAAAAAAAAAAAAAATTACCGCCAAAATCGTGAAAAAAACTTTTCCCGTCAAAAACACTTTTCCCGCCAAAACTTGAAAACACATTTTTCCCATCTAAACCGCAAAAACGTATTTTTCAGCCAAACCCATAAAACCTATTTTCCACCAAAACTATAAAAATGCACTTTTTCGCGAAAAACACATATTTCCTCAAAAACCGCAAAAATATTTTCAGCCAACCGTAAAAAATGCTATTTTTCCGCCGAAACGTAAAAAATTATATTTAGTCATTTTATTAACAAGTCCACCTGGATGCAGATGGAAGTTAAAAAATGACAAGCAAACCAACATAGTTGCATTCAGATGATTCATCTGGATGCATGAACGAAATGAAGAAACGAACAACACTCAGATGGAGCATCTGGGTAAAACATCTAGATGGACCATCTGGATGCATCTTCCAGATGTACAAATGAACATGGCCTAATATGATATATCACCTTTGCCAAATACACAAGTTTAACACTTACAAAAATAAGTTTATTACTTAAATATACTATATTATGTCATATAAGAAAAAATACATAGATTCAAAAAATTAGTTAATCAATTCTCATGAAAAAAATTTTCTTAGAAAATAAGTTAAGCAACTAGAAATTATTTTAAATTTTGGGTCTAAAACAAATACATTTTTCGATACACTGTAAGCACGCCTCTTTCGTGAACATCCACGTAGCTACATTGTTTAAAAGAAAGAGAGACCTCAAAGAGTTACCTCCTAAGTTTCTTCTCTCTCTCCCTCTCTCTTAATCTCACTCTCATTACACCTTCAACTCCAAGACCCTACAGCATTTACTTGACTTCTTTAACAGAAAGACCTCTACAGCAAACATAAATAATGGAATAGGCAGAAGTTTTCGAAAACCTATCATTGTATTCTTCTGTCTAGAAACTCGCAGAGGATGTACTTTACCACTATCTCAACATATTTGAGCTGCTGCTTGATCATCGGCTTTGGCCATCTCCGTGATTTTTTCCGTCGGATCCTCGTTTTGCTATTCACCAACGACAATCTCCAGGTTTGTCATTTCGTAAGTTAACTTTGAATAATCTTTTTCCATTTATTTTCTTATATCGTATGTAACTTGAGTTTCACTTTGTGTATAGGGATATGCGCCAATCTGCTTTGGACACGAGGATTTCTACATGAGACGAGGATATCATCGGGTTCAGGTCATTCTCTTAACTATAAACTAATAAAACCATTTTTCTACAAGGTCCATGTGTTAATTGTTTTTCTTTTCATTTGGTAGTTGCCATAAATGAAGCTTTGGTATAGATAGACCAATCCAAACCCATACTGATCTTCCAACTAAATGAAAAATGAATAAACTTTGTAGTTTTGCTCATTTTTTCGCATTGAATAACAAAGCTGAGAATGTTGTGGTTTACATTTCTCATTTTATTAGTAATTTTTTTGATAATTCATCCTTTTATAAAAAATCATTTTTCAAATATATATTACAAGAATCAACTAAAAGCTAGTATAGTATTATATTTTTTGTCATCAGCGTAAGAAAAAAAAAATAAAATATTATATATTCAACCCGAAATACGAGAATTCAGATCCAGTTATAAGCCCGATTTGAATAAAATTTCTTGAGTCATCTAATACATAAGTAGTTTCGTCCGTCCACTAAACTCTGCACATTCCGCTAGTCCATATTTTGAATCTTTAGGAATCAGTAGTCGCTTTCGACCATCAACTAAACCATAGGAAGGTGGGGTTATCCTCATTGCCTTGGATGCCGGGAATTCCCATGTTGTCTCCGGAGTAGCTAGCTTCACATAATCTCTTTGAATCTTGTAACTGTCACTGACGATGAAGCGCGAACCGAACAACATAGATGGAGGGATAAAGAACTTACTCTTACCGGGAAGAAACACCCACCATCAACACCAAGACAGAGACGGACCTAACTTCGTCGACACACTTTGATCGAGATGGCTCTAATGACCTGCACAAGATGTCAGCTAAGAAACACTACCGAAACGGAATCAAATTACCCGAACCAGGCACTGGGATGTGACGCCACTTGCCGCCTCCAAGAACCGAAATGACAACTGACTGTGACACGCAGCCTTGAAAAGCTGACTCCACCGCGCACAGTGGCTCTGTTCCACCGTGTCGTGACTCCAACACCAACCAAAATGCCACCGCTGACAACCTCGCGAGCATCTGGAGAGACGTCAGACCAGGGCCAACAACAAGACTGATAGAGGAGGGAAGGCACGATGAAGCAAATACGAAACCGAGGGTGAAAGAAAGAAACCCTCTGGCGACGGCACGCGCTCTCACGCGCTGCCGGACGCTGGAGGTAAACTTAGAATACGATTTGGGTTCGAGGAGAAAGAGAGAATGAACAGTTCACAACTTCTTTTTGTAAAATTTGAAGATAAAAAGACTGATAATGTTAAGACTTTGTGCAGTACAGTGCTATTATCTTGATAATGTTTTCCGTTATATATATATATATATATTTTTTTTTTATATTGTAATACCTACTTTTTATTTCTTCGTTAGCATGAAGGACTGTTTTTTTCTAACCATGAAGGACTGTTTTGCCCGTCCAATAGCGAGTGCACCAGATGCATGGTTTGATATGGTCGAGAGAGACTGGAACGATGGGGAAAAAGTGATAGAGTAAGCAGGCCCGGGTTAATTTTTGAGTGGACCTTGTGCAAATTCTAACTTTTCAGAAGCAATAAAAGTAATTTGCAAAAAAAGGGCCCTAATTCTATAAAATTAGACCTTAAATTCTAACTAAATTTTATTTATTTTTTGGGGGACCCTGTGCAAATGTGCCTTGTGCACAGGGTAAGAGCCGGCACTGAGAGTAAGTGTACTTTCTTCCTCACCTTTTCTTTTTTACAAACAGTGTGCTTTCTTTTGAAAAGTTATATCACACGCTTACATTGAGATACAATAGAGTTTCTAAAAATCGATAAACACACTAAATTAATTAAACTTTTGATCTCGAATTGGACCGATTCAAAATAAAAATATGACACAAATCGATAAGATGTTACGATAATAAAATGATAAAATAATATTTTTTAGAAAATACTATGTAAATATATAGTTCCACTAAAATCATAAATTAATAATTTATATATATATATATTATATAAGTACAAAATGTATTGTATTATTTTGTTTATATTCACAATGGAGTTCATCTCTATTTTTTCTTAACATTTCAATATATTTTGATAATATTTAGTAAAATTATTTATAAACCCACATTTAAATTCTACATATACACAAAATAATATTAACATGATATAAAGTCAAATTTCTAAAATTTCAATATAACTTTAGAGATGGGATTCTAAACATAGCTGAGTAAACCTCTGGTTGCAATGCAGTCGAACAACAAAGAGAAGAAGGTGCCTCAATTTGGGGTCGTACAATTATCTTGGATTTGGTTCATTCGATGAATATTGCACGCCTCGTGTTATTGAGTCTTTAAAGAAATTTTCAGCAAGTACATGTAGTTCTCGTGTTGATGCAGGTAAACATTACCGCCTATAATTTTAAGTGTTTCTCTTCTTCTTTTTTTCTTCTTTTGTTTATCAAATTATTCCTCTATATTTCCTCTGACCTACGTGTGGTTTGATTATGGCGTAAAGGAACTACTAGTGTGCATGTAGAGCTTGAGGAATGTGTAGCTAAATATGTGGGAAAGCATTCTGCTATTGTCTTTGGCATGGGATACGCCACAAACTCGTTTATCATTCCTGTTTTGATTGGAAAGGTATGCGCATGTATACACATCCAGAGTCAATGAGTCATGACTTCGGACCTTAGGTTTATATATATATATGCTAATATGTTGAAATATGATCCAGTTCATAGTTCTGTATGCTGTATATTGTTAGCAAAAACCATTAATCTTTAAGTAGCTTATTAGTGATTCATTTCACTTGAAACAGGGAGGATTGATAATAAGTGATTCTTTGAACCATAGTTCAATTATTAATGGTGCTCGAGGTTCTGGAGCCAATATCCGCATTTTCCAACACAACAGTAAGCTTTTGTAGTGCCTAAAATTTCAGCTTTTTATCATTCAATTGAATGGCCTTCTTTTATAATGTAGCACAGATGGTATCTTTCGTTTTAGACACAAGATACTAATAATATTTTTTGTTATTTTTACTTATTGTAAACATTTTTCTTGGTTTTTTGTTTTTGTTTTAGTGATGTTTATTTGTGTCTAGATCTTAAATTATAAATTTATTTTTAGGACATGTTCGTCTGTCCATCTAAATAAACTATTTAGATAGAGATGAGAACCAGGGTCCGTTTAGTGTTAAAACGTAAAATATTAAAATGGTTCATATTGATGAGACCTGTAATTTTAGGCAAATTTTGAAAACCAGTTGGCTGAACAAAATTGAATGATCTGGATGGAGAGTTCAGTTAAAATTGTAAACTATCTTCACCCTAACTATATTGCTTTTTCTTTTTGCAGAACCTTCTCACTTGGAAAGAATACTGAGAGAAATAGCGGAAAGACAAACCAAAACACACAAACCCTGGAAGAAAATTATTGTTATCGTTGAAGGTATTTACAGCATGGAAGGGGAGATTTGCAAGCTTCCCGAGATTGTGTCGATATGCAAGAAGTACAAGGTTGAGACAACTGAAAACTAAATTATCATTCACATGCAATGCAATATCAAAGTCTTCTAAAAACCAATTTGGTTGTCTTATATATGTATAAAAATGAAAAGTTTTATTTTGTTATATATATATAGGCATATGTTTATTTGGATGAAGCTCATAGCATTGGAGCCATTGGGAATACAGGAAGAGGTGTTTGCGAACTTCTTGGAGTTAATACGGCTGACGTGGACATAATGATGGGAACCTTCAGTAAATCTTTTGCCTCTTGTGGTGGATATATTGCCGGCTCTAAGGTCTTTAAGCAAACTTATGAGCATCACCTCTTTTATATCAAATCTTGTCAAAGAAAAACTTGTACACATGATGATTAAAATAAGAAAAAGTTATAAAAATAGTATTTTGAAGTTTCATTTTCTTTGTTTTTGTAGGAGCTCATCCAATATTTGAAGCACCATTGCCCGGGTCATCTTTACGCAACATCAATTTCAACTCCTTCCGCACAACAAATCATATCGGCCATAAGAGTTATCCTTGGAGAGGACGGTTCCAACAGAGGTACCTCTTAAAGTCCCTTCTCTGTTCTTACATTTATCATTTTTACTTTCATGTTTGACTAGCTTCATTTTCGACTCAACCCTGATTAAAAAAACTTGTTTAAGGGGCACAAAAGCTAGCAAGAATACGAGAGAACAGCAATTATTTTAGGTCTGAGCTACGGAATATGGGATTTAAGGTACTTGGAGACGTTGATTCTCCAGTCATGCCAATAATGCTTTACCATCCAGCTAAAATCCCAGCCTTCTCTAGGGAATGCTTGCGAGAAAATGTAAGTTTCTCTATCAAAATGAATCTCATTTATAAGAGAGCAAACTCTAAAAGAAATATGAAACAGGTTGCAATCGCCGTGGTCGGTTTCCCAGCTACACCTCTAATGCTAGGAAGGGCTCGTATTTGCATATCCGCATCTCATTCAAAACAAGATCTTATTAAAGCCTTAGAGGTAATATCTTGCTTGTGCATTCTCTCCCTTTCTTTCCCTAGCAGTAGCAAGCCGTAGAGGTTGATATATTATAGATGCAAACTCTAATAAACATTCTTTGTATATGATGAATGACAGGTTATAAGCAAAGTAGGTGACCTTACAGGAATCAAATATTTTCCTGCAGCTCCAAAGAAGCAAGAAGCGGAGAAAGATACCATCAAACTGGTTTAGAAATTTTAGAATCGCAATGTGTTGCTCTATCTGATAATATTCATGCACAAAGAACAGGTCCGGTCGATCTGATTTCATAATAATGTTAGCAAAATTGCAGCCTCCACGAAATTAATCCAACTGAATCCTAAGAGGTCTTTACTTCAATTCTCTATATCAACATTCAACTTCTATTCCACAATAAAAAAAACTGACCTTAGCATATCCATGTCTCCTGTTTCTTCTACAAACTGAGAGAAATAAACACTTAACGATGCCAATCAAAAGCTAGACTGAAAAGTGAAAACATTCAGTTTCATCTCCTTCAAACTCCTATTGCAAGTTCCTTATTATCATCAAGACCATCCACAGAAATAGCTCAAGTGAAGTAAAGAGAGATATCACAGATTAAAAACCTTTTTCTTGCTTCAACTTGTTCCTTTTCCCACTTCTACTTCTACTACTACTGTAGCTAATGCTACATTCAAACAAGAAACATCAAAAATAAGAACCAATCAACGAATAGCAAAAAGGATGAAAACGGTTTCATTCATGGTTTTTAGACATTGCCACGGCTGATTATCTCACCAACAAAAACAACAACACAAAACCATCTTCTCTCTTTATCTAATATATCATGAGAAGTCTCTATCTACCAAGCTTCTGGATAGCAGAAAACATCTTCCTCCTAGACCCAACAGCGTTAATCCCCATATCTTTCAAATCATCCAAGGACAACAAGGTCATCAACCTCATGAATCTGAAACATTGGCCAATATCTCCCTAACCCTCCTAACGCTTGCAACCAAATCTTGACCCCTGACAACTCACTACTATTGGCGTAAAAGCCAATATCACCGTCTCTTAATGGACTCTCCGAGTCTTCTCTACTGAAATCCCTAAATCCTAAACCTTCTAATTCATCCATTTCCCCAATTGGATAGTACCCGCTGCGCTGCTCCCGGCGATGACCCGACTGTTTGAACCGAAAATGGTGTGTTTGTCGGATTCATACAATATACAATGAAGAATTTAACAAATAGATTTTTTAGATTCTCGAGAGGCTTAAGAGAAATCAATATAGAAATTAAATGGAAAATGAACATCAAAAAGAATTTATTGATCAAAGATTATATTATATGTATGATTACAAGTGTAAAATATCCATAAACTCTTTGTAAGAATCCATAAACTCTTTGTAAAAAGTATTAGCTCTAAAATGGAGAAGAGAATAAGATCATTTCTCATAAGTAAGTAGCTCTTTATCTCCTATATATTATTTGAGAAACATTGCAACATTTTTTTGTAGCCATCTGTCATTACTAGAATGATTCTTAGAATCCTTAGAGAAATAGGTTGGTCCATCTAAATATATAATAAATTTTTTATTAAACCATAATAAATACATTATTAATGTGCTTCATTATTTTCTTAAATAAGATTACGGAATTGCCTAATGTGGCTAAAGTATATATGACAATTAATGATTTTGAATAATAAAGATTTGATAAAAATAAGTGTGTATTATAATATATATATATTTGTTTAATTTTAAGCTATTAAAATAAATTAAACAATCATAGTAACCATATAATAAAAATTAAAAAAAAATTATATATATTATATTTTGAATTTTTAAAAACGAGTATAAATTACTAAAACTGTTAAAAAAATTTATTATGACATGATACAAATAATTAAAAAATAATATAAGTTGAAAGTCTCATTTAATAAGTATCAAAAATAAAATATATATAAATATATGTATCATTTTAAATTAAACTATATGCAATATAAAAATACATAAATATCTTAATTTTGAAATTTACTTTGAACATTTTTTGTTAAAAATTTTGAAAAAATATTGACAACTTAATTTTTTTAAATATTATAAATTACTTAAACCATTAATCCCTCAGTGAAAATTTTGTTATCACTAATTTAGACATTGCTATAACAGATACAAATGACAAAAAAATAAGCAAAAAACATCATTTAATAAATATTAATATTAAAATATACCATATATATGTTACTATCATTTAAATTTAATTATATATCTTATCAAATAAAAAAAATATTTTTTAGATTTATAAAATTTATTTATATGTTCGCACCAATTTAATTATATAATTAGTAGATAATAACTTTTTAATTATTTAATATATATTTATTATTTTATAATATGTTATAAACATATAATATATAAAATAATTTATATATATAATGTTCATTCCGCGCAAGGCGCGGGTCTTAACCTAGTTTATATAAAAAAAAAAGGTGTTTAAGGTTTCTTAACAAACTGGGTCTAGTTCATTGTCTTAAGAGGATGTAAATCTACCTCCAACACCGACCCGTTTCTTGACCCGCCAACTCCCAACACCGAAAGGATCCACATTTCCTTCTCTTTCATCATCTAGCTAGGGCTCCGGTATTCTCCTCGTACCCAGAACTCAAATTCGTTAAAGCTCGAGTCCTCACCGATGGTTTGCTCATGTCTTTCTTGTTCCACTAAGGTTTCCTCCCCTGCCAACCGTGGTGATTGTACAACTGGTCGCCGCCGATCTCGCCTTATCGAACACTTGGTCTCCTAAATCGTTGAAGGAAGCGAAAGAGGAACGCAGCCATTGTCGTTATCTGGTGGCAGTTCCGTCATTTCTTGAGAGGTTTCCTGTTTCACTTTTTATCAGACATACACATACATGTGGTTCTGCGACTGTGGAGCTACTCGAGAGAATGAAAGGTCAAAATCTTTTTTGTTTAGGTTTTATCTTGGAGAAGTCGGAAGAAGTGGGATGTGAAAGCAAGAGATTCGTCATCAGTAGAATCGAAAAAGGAAGGTGAGAGAGGGAGAGAGAGAGGGAGAGAGAGAGGGAGAGAGAGAGAGAGAGCTGTTCACTTCCTGACACGTGTACGCTCCTGCACAAATTAGCAGTTTATTGACAAAACCTGCTTAAGTTCTGTTTAGTTCCATTTTTAATCCCGAATAAATATTTAAAAGAATTAGCTATTGAATAGGCTCTCAAAGACAAACCGAATAAATGAAGCTTATGGTCTTTACTCCAGAGATCTCCATGAAAGGTGTGGAGTAGAGCTCAACTGCTTACTACACACTTTTACGTGGATCATGCAATGCAGGTCTCTCCAGGATAGCTCTGCAGCTAGGAGGGAAACTGGTTATGGATAGTAGAACTCCAACTCGGGATGGGATGACGAGGAATATGAGAATATTAGCGTATTGAAAATTAGGCGCTATTCTACTTTTAAATATGGAACTAACCGAAGGTCTGATACTGAAACAATTTGATGAAATTTCTGCTATTCTACTTTTAGGCGTTATTTCCAAATTAACACAAATATTAAATGCAAATAAAGAAAACAAAAGAACATTATAACATTTGCTTATGTATTAAAATTAGACATGGACCTCTAGCTTCCAGTTCTATCTCACATTAACCGATCTCTGGTGAAGAAAACTTCGATAAACAGGATATCAATCCCTAACCTCTAAGAGATTACCCAGAAAGATCTGACCTCGATGGTCTTGAACTCCATATAATAACTATATTGCAGAGGGATGTACTTGATTTTGAATCCATCGTCGGCCTGTTTTGTGCTTTAGTGTATGGTGGAAAAAAAAACGATTTCTATATAAGCAGTTTCGTTAGTCAGCTGGTGTAATGCAAAGCTGACTATGTCCTGGACTGTGCTCCAATGGGTACATGGTCGTGCTTCTCACAAATTTCTGATGGTCCCTCGCAGGTTTTCTGAGGTCAGAGACCATTGGACGCTTGTTTTTGCTTCTCTTCTTTACTATCGAGCATGAAGCTAATGGGTCTACAGATCCTGCTCCAACTCTCCTGCACGTTGAATAAGTTTTTTCTTAGAGAGATAATATTTTTTTGAGGCAGACTATGTGCGCAAAAGAAATAAGACGAAATTGATTACCTTAAGAGCTTCTCTGCTGCGATTCTTGCAGATCTTATTGTTTTGCGACTTGGCAGCCATTTCATGACTCGGTTTGGATCAGCTCTCATGGGCGAGTGTATTTTAATGAGCTATAAACAACAAAGAGAAGAGAACCAAGTCAAAACCAAAAGGCCTGAAGGGTCTTTTGAATATATAATAGGCCAATGCAAATCTAATTAAACGAATCAAGTGATTGTTGCCATCTGCCACATTCAAAATGTAGCAACTTGTACTGAGAATTAAGAAAACGAGAAAGGACAGACTTACACCCAAGCATTCCATCATCTGGTAGTAGGCTCTACCATGCAAAGGAGTATGTCCTTGCCGAGATTCTGAAAAATATCTAGTCCTGAAAAAATAATGCAAGAGGTTACTGTCAAACATAAACATAGTTATTAACATCTAGACAAAATAAATCTAGGTAAACTTCATACCACTCTTTATAACCTGGATCTACAGTGAAACCATACATATCCACTGAATCACAAGTCGATAGAGCAAATTCAAGAGCCTTGAGCCCGGTTCCTTTAGCTGCTGAGCCAAATGAAGCACCAAGCATCAAGTAGACAGGATTTTTTATTGGAACTTCCTACAGAAAAAGGAAGAATCCTCAAATAAGTTTGGAAGACGAGGAATAGATTTCAGATATTCAAAACCAAAGAGCTAAGAGACGAATAAGGGCAATGTACAAACCCGAATCATCTTGTTCATAATATCATGAATTGTTGTTTTTACTAGTAGTACCTCTTGCTTTTTTTCTGCACAGTCTCAAAGGATCAGAGAGAGTGTAAACTATGACACACACAAGAAAATCGAAATAGAGAAACAATGGCGGTAACCATGAAGGAATGTAAAACAAGAAAACAGTTATACCATCCAACTCCACGACTTTGTCAAGGGCTTTTGCCGACCCTCGATTAAGAAGACGGAATGTACTTTTCTCTCCCACATATTCCTTGTAGTTCTGCAAGAAGATGTTCCAAGAAAAAGAATGGAGTAAGATAAGTGAGAGAACAGAGGGGGAACAAAAGAATCGGGAGTTAGATAAAAAAAACAACTCATCATTACTTGAATTGGAGCACCGTTTTCTCTGATAACCGCATCATAAGTATCAATCTCTTTTCCGAACTTTGTTTTCAAAAGATCACCAGAGTTGCCAATAACAGCACATCGCTCAAACTGCCGGGGAAAATATGGAGGTGTTTCAGGTAGCACCAATGAAAGCTTCTCGATGCATAAAGACCTATTCTGGCACCGATTACTGCACCAGGGGAGTGCGAGTTTCATTAAGACCAAAAAAAGAAGAAGACAACACACCATTTTACTACTTGATATATTGTGACTGGGACCCTTCAATTTTAGCAAGTTTTGAACTGTTGTCTATGAAGAAAACGGATTATAACAGTAACAACCACCATGCACTTCATTCCTCGGCTAATTTCAGTCAATACTTACAGTTGTATTCCTTTATTGATTCTGCGCCATGCATAATCCTCCCATCCATTTGGTAAGGCATCAATGTATTCCCTAGTGAGTATGGTAGAGCTATTCCTGACCTGGTCAACCAACTCGCTAATTAACCCATCAATGTATTATATGAAGCGAAAGTTTACACAGACTTTAGGAAATGAAACACCCACTTGTTCCCATGTAGCTACTGCTTCGCACAAGTCAAACTCATAAGACAGTCCTTCAAGCTCTCCAGACTTAGGATCTTTCTGTTATTGTTGGACATAATCCAAGACATGAAAACAAGGTAAGAGTAGAAGTATTCAGTACAGTTTTTTTGCTAAACAACGATAATGACAAGCTTAACTCTGTCAAATGTATAAAGTCAAGTAAGCAGAGTGAGAAAATAAATAGTCAGAAGAGTGCATTTACCCATTTGGGAATAGTATCCCTGGGGAAGTTTATTGAGACTTTACAATAATCTCTACCAGTAGCAGCTTGTAATCCCAAGCCATTTGCACTCTACATCATTCCAAAATATACACTTTTAGTCACACATGATGTTGTTAGTAAATCTTACAAGTAGCATACAAAAGAAACATATGTATACACACAAACAAGTAATACAGCAACTCATAAAGTTAACTGAAGATGAAAACTCAACCCAGGATAAAATTTTCCATCTTTTTTAAGATGTTGTTAAGGTCTTAGCTAATGAATCAATGTGCCTCAATTTTCACTCAGGTTCCAGTTTGAATTGATTCCAGCCATTCAGTAACAATCCACTAGATTGGATCAATTCTAATCAACAGATCTCCAAAATTCACAATTAAGACTTAACTCTCAACGGATCAAGAACGTGATTCCCAGCAGATAGTGAAGTGAAGCTAACAGCAAAGATCTGTAAAGCGAAAGTACTTACGACGCACTTCTGGAATCCGTTCTGCAGGGACTGCAACGCCTCTAAATCTTCATTGCTAAGCCGATTTGATTCGTCTAAACCCACGGAATCATCTTCTTATTCATCAATAATCATCGCCATAAATCACACTGTGAACAATAATCATATATACATATACATACTTACAGAGATTTGAGACGCCGATAATGTAGATGAGAACAACAGAGATTCCAGTTGTTAAAGCTAATAGGAATATCAATTGCAAGATCTTCATCGATTCACTCAGCAAGTTTCAGTAGTGAGACGATGCGATCTTCCAAAGTAACTACAGGGGATCTGCGGGTCTGAGCTAATAAGGGTGGGCGGGTATAATATGTATCCGGACCCAACTCTTGTTAATCAAATCTATAACCCAAAAGAAAACTAAAAAACCTATAAATATTTTTCAAAAATTGATCCAAAAATCCAAATTAGCTTCTAAAATAAATAGTCAAAAACTAAATAAATATCTCAAATAACCAATTTTTATATTTAATTTTTATTGAATATCTAAAATACTTAAATTGAAATTAATCAAACTGAAGTTGTCGTCTTAACTGAACTCGACCTTACAATATAAAAAAAACATGAATGGAGCTTAGGAGACTTATTTTGAAAATCTGAAACTCTAAAATAGATACTTGAACATATACGTAAGTTTGTAGGTTATGAAGATTTAAAGCAAACACCGTCAAATCTGGTTACTGGTTGATGAAATGTTTGAAGAGGGAAGTTGAAATCAGAGATGCTGAGACAAAACCTTTGCTCAACCCACTCAAGGAAGCAGTCCGGAAACTCACCACATCACCCAAAATCAAAGTTTTCCTATGGAAAATATTATGCAATGCTATTCCGGCAGGAGAACTCCTTATCAAAAGAAGTATAAAGATGGATCAGGTCTGTAATACATGTGGGCATCAGGAGAATCAGTTAATCACATTGTCTTCACATGTAGACAAGTGTTAGCTCTAGCAAAAATCATGGTTCCTTTTATGGGTTTTACAATTTTTCATCGTTTGCTAGAGTTAATGAACAAGAAGAAGGAAATGATGGAAACTTTGAGAGCTATACCTTAGATTATATGGTTCCTGTGGAAAAACAAAAATGAAGTTTTGTTTGAAAGAACAACTAGAGAGCTAATGAATTGGTTCAGAAAATTGAGCTTTTGTTCATGGCTCAATCGCATGAGGAGGAACTTGTTGCAGCAGAGAATGCTCAGAGGGCTATGGTTCAAAAGAAATGTAGTCAGCCTCCGCGTGGATGGCTAAAGTGCAATATAAATGTCATGTGGGACGGACACAAAAAGATTGGAAGGGCATTATGGGTGCTTAGGGACGACAGGGGCGTAGTCCTGATGCATAGTAGAAGAGCTTTCCTTAATGCTTGTGACATTAATAAGGCTAGGCTGAAGACTTTGGTATGGGCTATTGAGAGTATGGTTTCTCACAGGACGAACAGGATTCTTTTTGCTATTGAAGATTCTACTCTTGTAGGGGATGGTGACTCGACCCAATAGCCTTCTTTCAAGGCACAGACCAAAGATATTCTAAATTGCTTGACCAGACTGAGTGGTTGAGAGTGGTAATGGAGGAGAGAATAACAAATAGAGGGGTCTTTCTCATAGCTCATAGCATGATCAAGGAAAACAGATTGCAATCGTATGTGGCGCATGGAGATCATACATGGTTAGAATCATTCTTTGCTAATGAGAAAATCTTTGCCCTGTGTTTAGTTTTCTGGCTGTTTTTTGTGGAGTTTGTTGGGATGGGATGAAGGCTGGTCCATTGTTGACTTAATGATTGGTTATTTTATGGCTTTTAAAAGGATGTTAGTAGGTCTATGCATGTGGTGTATTAGGAACTTGTTTAACTTCCTATTTATGAATATAAATCAAAAGATGACAACAAAAAAAGAAGATTTAAAGCAAACAAAAATGAAGAGAGAACAAAAATTGTTGATTATTACGTATGATTACAGAGTTTTTTCGCTCTTATAGTGTCCAATCAAGCAAAACAAAAAGTATTCTAACAATAAAATCCATTTAAAGTGCACAAGCAGAACAACTAGTTGTAGGGAACACACTTTTGGTTACAAGGCAATAGGCAAAAATAAGAATAACAACAATTGCTTCCCTTTTATTGCTTTAACGTGTCTGGCTTTGCAAGGAATGTCTTTGTAACCTTATGCACTTACAGCTGGAGCAAGCGCAGTAGCTGGAGAAGCACCACCAGTGGTTGGCCTAAGAAAATGAGAAAATTATAAGTAGATGTTTTTTTCTTAAATATTTGAGTATTGATGAAAATATGAGGGGGAGTATAGCTTACAATCCAGCTAAAACTTTGACAGCATCATAGATAACCCATTGAGCACCAGTAAGTGTTCCTATCATGAAAATGCGAAGAGGAAGTCCACGAGTAAACATACCCAATAACCCTAGCCTCTTTACTGCCTGTAAATCAAAACCAAGTCAGAGCAGCGCATATGTATCAATGAACAGCTCTCTGATTTGCATGTAGTTTCACTTACATCACTAACAGTTGCTCCTTTAGAGTTATTGAGGAAAGAGACCAAGTTATCTGCAGGATGTGAGATAACAGCGCAGAAAATTCCAGCAATGTATCCACCGGCGAAGCTAACTCCTAGCTGAACTGGCTCTGAGCACTCTTCCTTTGGGGTAGGAATCACTTTCTTGTATATGAGCTCCACAGTGTTCTCAAAAGTAGCAAATTTCATCATGGTATCTGCAAAAACCTCTAAATTTGTTTACATATTGATACTTTTATTTTGTGAATAAAGCCGATTCTGAACACAACACAGTGAAACATTAGTTTCCCCCAAAATTATAAAAAATAATTTATAAATATAGTCTCCAAACTGTTAAAAAGGTTCTATACAAGATTGTCTTTAGTATAACTGTATAAGGACTTACATGGAATCTGGCGTCCCCATAGAGGAACAAGCCCTTTGAACAACCCTCGAACGCCTTCTGATCTAATGATCTTTGGTAGACCATCAGATAAACCGCGGGCGAAACCAGGCTGAGTCTGGACCCTGACTTTGACAGCTTCCATTGGACAGAGAGCCACATCTGCGACGATCTCCGCAGAGGCCGAGCCAGCTAGGTAAATGAGGGTCTTGTATTTGGCTGCGTTTTCTGGTCCAACGATGTCTGAGTAGTATTTCTTGGCGTACTCATACAGACCGTATTTAAAAGCTCCCTGAGCACTGTACCCTATAAGAGTTGGCGACCAGCCTCTGGTGAAACCCTTGAGACCTTGCTCTTTGATTGTTGTCTTGAAAGCAGAAGTTATGTTCTTGTACTTGGATGGATCAATCTGAGAATATAAAACAATTAGGGAGTTTTCTGTAAATTCGTGGAGAGTTGCTATTTGTGTTTGCTATATTAGCTTTAGCTCAGATTCTCTATGATTGCACATCAAAATCGTGCAAAGATTGAAAAGCCTCCGTCGCAGTTGAACATTCAGTGCCGTGTAAAACAAGAAACTCAAAAGTTGACACTACGTGTAAAGTAGCATGAAATGATAATATAAATAAAAGTAGGAATAACTAGATGTAGAGGAGAAACAGTCAAACTAGATGTATATTCAGATTAGTAAACATACGGATATCTCACATATTTAATATTATTATAATTTGTCATATAATTAAAATTATTGCCCATGTTATAAGATTCTACTAGTTTTTTTCTTTTTGACAATTGCATAAGATTCTAGTTCAACCACAATATTTTTGAATGAACACCATTTAATTATATTGATAGAATAAACAAAAATCGTTATTTTGCAGTTAATTTCGCTTACCCACCACGTACATAGCTTTCGAATAAGGTTCGAAAATGTTAATACGAAGAATCAGTTCTGCTAAAAGAAGAACAAGACAGTTTTGGTTTAGAAGCTTCACCTGCATATTACATTTCAGGACATCGAGTGGCGTAACGGCCGTGTGGGTGACGCCGCAGCTCAGCATCCCGCCGACTGTACACGCCGCGAAATACGCCGGAGAGTACAATTCTACTTTCTCATTCGGCGCGGGAATCGCAAAACTTGGACCGTTCGATGAGACTGAAGAAGTCTTCAGCGACCTCGACGGCTGTGCTTTGCGTTGCGTCATGTTCATCGCTGGCTCATGCAGCTGAAACAGACGATGGTCGGAAGAGTAGAGGAAGCTCGGGATCAACGATCTGCTCGAGTCCGACATTTCCGGAGGAAGAGGAAGAGAAAGATAGATTGACTTGTGTTGGTTATGACTTTTCTTTTTTTTGGAAAGAAATGTGATTTTGTTGTGGAAGGCGACAAGATCTCAGGTTGAATTTATAGGTGCTGATAGCTTCGTTATAGTATGTCATATTTGACTGACGTCTCAAAACATTCAAATACTGGCTTGTCACGACTCTTTGCATGTCAACAAGGATTTGGAATTGCGCTACTGAATGTTTTATTTGCAGCTTAATAATATGACATTTCCTAATACTAATATGATTTAAATACGACTTCTTAGTGATTTTTGTTGGTTTCTCTTTTGTCTTGGTCGTCTGTTTCTTTGGTCATCAACTCGTTTTGCTTGTGGGTTGTTTTGAATGGTCTCCATAGTTTGGCTTTAGATCGTGGTTTTCTGTTTATTTTAATTCGTTCATGAATGAAGAAGATCATCACTCTGTGAAGACCTTGCTTGATCTACTTAAGAAAAAAAACAACTTAACTTTTACTGCTAACTAGAGACTGCGATTAGGGGCTATAATCCTTGTGGAAAAGATATTTATAGCCAGTAATCTAGTGACTCATATAGCAGTAGAGCACCTTCTTAGAGCTAGAAATTTCTAAGAGTTTTGCAAGTATTCCTAAAAAAATTGGTCTTTGATTTTTTACACAATGAAATGAAGAAGATTACCTCTGAAGTGTTGGAGAAAAACCAATATAAGATTTCTGGGTTTATATATGCAATTCAGTTATGAGCATTATCTTATGTCAATCAACTAGGCACATTGTTTGGTGATGGAGATGATGAAGAAAAGTTTACATTATGCTTGCGTTGCATAGGAATCACCTACTATGGAATAGGTAACCAATGTTGATAGGAACCAAAAGGTAATAATGTTTATATAGTTCTATAAAATTATTTTAATCTTTGCGTTCTTCTTTGTGGATTGTTTAATAATGCTAATATTGGACAGAATGTTGTCAAAAGTGTCCTTGAAAATCTCTAATTGCATAACAATTCGGTTGAAGATGTTAACATTCAATTTAGAAGATTTTTTATCTTGCAAAAGAGGATATCATTTGAAGAGACATGATTGGCTTAATGGAAGTATCAACATTATTGTTGAAGTGAATAAAGAGAATTATGCTCATGGCAGTGATTTAACTGCAGAGAAGACTGAATTCCTTACTTGGAGGGTATCACTTTTGGAATGAAGAGTGAAGTACCATGAAGATCTTTTGAACATTCGTAAAAAATCCGAGAAGGTAAACTATTTTATATATTTGTATTGTGTTGAAAATAACGGAAGATTCATATTCTTATAACTTGTAATAGGAAACTGAGAAGTCACATGAAACTGAAGGTGACACGAAACCAAGGCTTGGTATTTGTAAAGTTTTCATATTTTAAATCTCTATGATATTATTTGAGAACTCAGTTTCTTATGTGTCACTCTCACGTTAACTTTCACGATGGTTGATTACACTAATATCTTTAATGAATTAGTTTACATTTAAAATACTATTATTTTTTTAATTTAATTTCCTTTTTAAAATTTTCCAAAAAGCATATACATATAATAAAAAGGAAAATTATTATAAAGTAAAAAAATGAATTGAAAAATGAAAATATATGTATATATAATATAATTTCATGAAAAAAGGGAAAGTTCACAAAATAGTAATATTACATTTAAAAAATATTTTTAAATAACATAAAATATACTTTTGAAGTAATAAAATACTTTCTTTATATCTATATTTTCTTAGATGAAAATATAAATGTGTATATAATGTGAATTCATTAAAACCAATTTACACTGATAATCTTGATATTAGAAAAATAAATAATATTTCTTTTAAAACATAATTTTAAACAATACAAAAAAAATTCAAAGTAACATAAATATTTTTTATATATCTATCTATTTTATTAGATGATTACATAAAATAATTAAGTAACATAAACTGATATATGTTAAATTGACTAAAAATAGTTTATAATTAGTAATATTGAGATATTTTATTTATTTTTCATATATTTAGTAGAAATGATTTCCAGCTTTTGCAGCGGCAATAACATGAACAGAGAAACGAAAAAGAAACTTCTCAACATCATGCACAAAGCATGAACAATGCCTTTTGCAAAATTCATCACTTGATCTCATGTATCTCCTTTAACCTCAAACTCTGGATCATTGATTTTGGAAACTTTGAGCCAACAGAACTTATGATCATATAAGTTCTTTTTCTTCATTTCTGAAGTGACATGGTGGATATAACGAACTCTCTTTCTCGTGGCATTCAGTGAACCTTCTACTTGTAATCAATCTAATAGTGTCAAAAGCATACAATCGGTTAGTCACGAGTACTCAGTTTCAGCATAGAATTAATAGTTTCAGCCAAGTTGGATGTCATGATGTAGTAGCAATTAGGATAAGCATAAGCCCGTAACCACTTCTTGATATTTGCTTTAAGAAGATATTCTGGAACTTCAGTGTCAAACTTTTGAATCTCATGAAAATAATAGTCAAAATCATCTTTGGTGTAGGCATAAGCAGCCTCTACAACCAATGATATAAGTGTTGAACTCTTATACTTCTCTTGGACATTCTTCTCAAAGTGGAAGATGTGAATTCTATAGTGAGCAAATTCAGTTGCAACTTGCAATAGAAAATATGGAAGATACAAATTCCATGGTGAGCAAGAGAATAACATTCTAAAAGAGCAGTTGCAATAGAGAATGCACGATCAGAAACAAAAACCAAATCCTCTTCATAATGAATGATAGTTTTGTAAAAATGGAGCCATCTCTGTAAATATGCGTGCTCTGTAAATGGAGCCAGGGAGTGGATGAGATATGCGTCTGGTCAAGCAATTTAGAAATTTAGAATATGGCTTGCTCTGTAAAAATGGAGCCAGGGAGTGGATGAGATATGTGTGCTCTGTAAAAATGCAGGGGAGACTAGAAATTAACCATCTCTTCTTTGATTGTTCATTCTCTTCTCAGATTTTGGAGTCATCTTATGAGAGGAATTCTGGAACATTCTTACACAACTGACTGGAATGAAGTGATAAGAGTTGTTGGGTAGTACAAACAGAGATAGGAAGAAAGTGTTTTGCTTCAGATATGCTTTTCAAGCTAGTATACACATGATTTGGAGAGAAAGAAATAAAATCAAGCATGGTGAGAAGCCTCTTCCCATTGCTGCCGTAAAGAAGGTTCTTGATAAAGGAGTTAGAAACAAGCTGAGTTTGATGAGATTTAAAGGAGGTAAAGGGCTGGAAGGCATGCTTCAATACTGGTTTACCACAAGAGTGTAGATAAGGGTCTTTATCTTTTTGGAGTTATGAGTATATGATAGGGGTTTCCTCTTAATTAGGTCTACACTTTGTTGTAAAAAGGCTTTTGATTGAATAAAATTTAACATTCATTCAAAAAAAAAAGATAGTTTTCAGACATATCATAAACCAACTCCATAAGGCTTCATTTTCAAAATCCACTATAGCAAAAGCAATAGGATACAAGTGATATTTATCATCTTGTAATGTGGCAGCAAGTAGAGTCCATTGATACTTTACTTCTTCATCAACTTAAACCCTCTGATAAATGGAACAAATGACACAAAAGGCAAATTTAAACTTCCCCATAGAATCAACATCGATAAAAGTCACAAAATCTAGATTCTTTTCCTTTAACATGTGAAACTAGTTGAAAAAAATATCATAACTTTCATTAGGAATACCCACAGCTAGATCTTTAGCGTGTAATTTGTAATCGCTAAGATATAGTGTTATATATGATCTAACATAACATATTCCAGATAACAATTTATATATCAGCTGCCATAACATGTACCAAGTAACAAACCATCTATCAAATTTTTATACCAAATTATATATCAGGTAACAGAACATATACCAAGTAACAAATATTTTATCAGATAACAATAAGTATGTAGCATGTAACAAAATAATTTATCAGATAACAAACAATTTATCAAAAAATATATCAACTCTCAAATCATGTATCTACCGATTTATTAAGTAACAAATCATGTATGGAACAATTCGTTGGAAAGAGGACCTAGTCTCCATAGCTGTCCAACACAACACTTTTAAAATAGAATTTTGGGAGATTTGATTCCAACATAAAAATAGTGTTTTACGAGAGCGATTAGTGTTTATGTTGGAGATAGCTAAAATACAAACTGAGTTGAATTTGGAATGGAATAAACTAAAATAATAATTAGAAAGTAAAGTTTAGAAAAATAAAATACAGATGAGAATCGTGTTTGCGAGAGGAAAGGAAAAAAAAAGAACAATATAATAAAGAGGTAAAAGAGATAATGAAAAAAGCTAAAAAAGAACATTTTTCTAATAAAAAGGTTACAATGCAGTCAGGCGTGTATTTTTATATGGTGGTAGAATGTCGGCTGTAGAATCGTCTTTGTAATATTCTCATCGTTGTAATAGCATGATTAATCAGGCGTTAAAAGAAAAAGGTTACACACCTTACATATATTAAACATCTTACACACCTACATAAAACTATTGGATTTAATTAAGGGAAATTACCTCTAATAACTCACATTTTATGACTAATGACTAGATTAACACACAAAAAAAAGAAAGATAGAAAATGCATAATTAAGACTGAAATGCCCCATCGGTTAAAAAATTAGTTCCCAGTAAAAATAAATTAAGGCAAAATTACTCTTACTTGACCAAAAAAAAGTGAAACCTCTTTGAAAAAAAAATATCCTCACGATACTTTTCTCTTCCATGACCCCAAGAACCCTAAATCCCCAAATTGTGAAATCCTCAATCTCTTAACTCTCTTTAGTTTCCATCATGATTTATCATCGATTTCTTCATCTCCACACCCTAATCAACCACTAAAACCTTCGATTCACATAGGACAAGTGAATCCAAAACCCAAGCGACGAAACCTAAACCCCCTTTCGAAAATTCTCAGCTGTGTCGAATCTCAAGGCTTTCATCTCTTATTCTCATTGATTTCGACACTCTTATAAGCTCCTCTCCACATCAATCAGTTTAATTCACCTATTTTGCCATCAAAGGTTAGTCTCTATCAAACTATTTTTTTAATATTGAGTATCAAATGAATTCAATTTTGTTTTGATACAGAGTAGATAGAAGTGTTTTTCGTTTGTACATTTGTTGATATCAGTTTGGGTATCGTCTGGCTCGTTTGTGTTCTTCAGTCTTGGTCGTTTCTATGTTTTTGGAAAAAAAATAAATTTTCTAATACTTACTACATTTTACAATTTTGCAGACGGATGACTACATCAAAAAGTGGAAAAAAATATCCAGCAAGACTTTATCAAGAGGGGAAATGTCCATTGCAAAGTGGAAGCATGAATCATAACTGTCATTTGGCTAATTTACAGATGGTGGAAGAAGTAGTTGGTTTAGATGCGTGGGAATCCATTAAAACATCATCTGTTGGAGTTATTATGAGGCTGAAAGAGCTGAATTATACCTGGTCAGCCAAGGCGGTTCACCATTTACTTACAAAGCAATTGGTGGTTAATAATATCCATGAGATATGGTATGCTATAGAAGGTCAGCCAATTAAGTTTTCGCTATATGAGTTTGGTGATATTACAGGTTTAAATTGCGAGCCTTTCAACATAAATGAAGAGGTGGAGGTTGATCATAAGCCATTTTGGGAAGAGCTTGGTGTCTCTCCTTCACATGGTCCTATGCTTTCTGAGTTGCTGTCGTTGTTCACTAAAATTAGGAATTGGTCGTTTGAGAAGAGAAGAATGATTGGTTTACTATGTGTCTTGTCTATTGGAGTACTTGGCATCTCTTCAGGCAGTAGAATTCCTTTGGATCAAGCAAAGAGAGTCCTAGACAAAGAAGCATATGACAGATACCCTTGGGGGCGTGTGGGATTTTCTAGCCTGGTAAATTCAGTGAAAATTGTTTCATATGAAGGAAGGAACAAGTATACACTTCGCGGATGCGTACACGCTCTTCTCATCTGGGTGTATGAGTCGATACCTGGTATTGGGCATGAATATGGGAATCATATTGAGGGTAACCAAGTTCCTCTTCTCTCCTGGTATGGATCTCGTGGCCGTATAAACTGGGATGACTTTTATAAAAAAGAGAAAAGTCTCCATCTGAAGGTTACGTTTTTTTTCTTCATTATTGTTTTTTTTTTAAAGTGATCACTTGACATATTAAGATACTAACATATTTGCATTATTTGATTGGTAGGTACGAGTCAGACATCTCATTGTCAAGCAAGAAGCTGAGATATACCCTCAATGGCCAGAGGACAAGGTTGATGATGATCTTCACAACTTGATCACAGACATTCTACATGGTGAGATCGATGATACGTATTGGAACCTGAACTCGCGTTACTGCACCAGTACCAAACAAAGAGAAAAGGAAATTGGTGAGTGAAGAACAAGCGTGTATGAAAAAAAAAATGCCAAAAGAGAGGACATCCACTGTGAGTGTATAAGCCTTTTGTTATACATATATGCTTGACGTTTATTGCTGAGTTTGTTTACTGTGTTGTAGCATGCTTGCGGATCCAGCCTTAACTCAACTCGAGATGAGACATTCCAACTTGGTCTAATGGAAGCAATGAACACATTGACTGCAAAGGTTGGAAGTATGAACACAGTCATTGTTGAGAAGGTGTTGACTGCAGTAGACGCATCTGTAGATGAAAAAGTAAATGCAAGGATTGGTGGAAGTTCTCAGATACTTACAAGAAGGTGTTCAATGGGTCAGAGACTACAAGAAATATGATCCTAAAACGTGGAAGTTCTCAGATACTTACAAGAAGGTGTTCAATGGCAATCACCCTACAGAGTTTTCCAACAACAGAAAGTGGCTGAAGGATGTGGATCGGTTGTTTCTTTGCCACTTGATAAATGGTGACCATTGGGTCGCTTTAGAAGTGGATCTTGACAAGAAAATAATCCATGTTTACGATAGCATACAGACAGTTGTCCCAAGCCACACGGATCTTCTAGAAGAGTGTCGTCCTTTCACGAAGATGTTTACGCTCTGAAGTATATAGAGTGTAAGGCGATTGGCTGTGGTTTTGAAGGACTTTCTGATCAGTGCATTCCGGCAATGCGTATTAAGTTAGCTGCTGAGATCTATGATGAGGTTTTGGGTCTGTAGTATTTTAAGTTTCTGATATGATATTCTATGTCTTGAACGTTATGGATATGTAGTATTTTCATTTTTCGGATGTGTAACATTTTCATGGTTTGGTTTGGTTTTGAAATCAATATTTCGAGAAATTGTGATAGTCTAGAGATGTGGAAGATTGTGGAGACGTTGATCAAACACGCTTCTGAATTAGCTTCAAAACTGTGTTCTTTTGTGCCTTTAGAATAATATTATTATTGATGCAGGTCTATACATAAGATGTGTCGTTGTTTGGTGGTATTTGGGTTGTTTTTCGCCCATCACTTCACGGGTTCAAACCCAGCAGAGAGCGTTTTTATTTTTTTTGCATTTGCTAATTCATTAATGGCATAATGGTAAATAAGTTCATCTTCTTCAGATCAATTCTAGGGTCACGAAGATTGCAGATTTTTGTGATTTTTAGTTCAAAATCGTGAAAGCAAGGTGATAAACCAAGTCGTTTCACTTGACTTGATCTCAATTTGTCAATTTTCTATCGATTTGAGGCTGGGTGATCGAATTAGTGGTTTCTGGGAAAAAAAATTGGACTTTCATGTAAAACAGAGTAAAACAGAGAACAAATTATCTAACCAGAATCCAATAAAATAGAAGTTAAATTGTCTAACAAAAAAATAATAGCAAATTGTCTACCAAGAAACAAATGACGCATTGTCTAACCAACAGGACATGTTTTGCAATTGTGACCAACTTGATTACAAATCGAACATTTGTGCTCTTTTCTTGGTCGTTTCTTATTTTCACCTTTCTCAAACCAAGACTTCATTCTTGAATTTTTGGGTCTCCCTGGTGGTTGGCGAACCTCGGAAGGCAAACAAATTTTTCCTGCGACATTATTAGGGACTGGTGTATCAGCATCTCTCGGCATTACTGCCACAGAGTAAGCGTTGTACAGATAGTTTGTAAGATAGTATGGATGACACAATGAAATGGTTGATAACTTTGTCGCTTCAGCTGCTGCAATTGCGTGAACACAAGGTAGTTTTTCTAAGTCAAATCTGTGACATGAACAACTTCTCTCAGTCAAATTCACTATGTGGGTAGATGAGATACTTGACACCTGATATTGATGAATATCTATCTGTTGCACGCACAGCGTCTTAGCATAAGGTACACGGCCCTACAAAAGTATGTCTCAAATGTTAGTATTGTGTTCACAAAACATTCATGTGTAATAGAAAATCAGGTTTACCTCTAAAAGCTTCTCTACTCCACGAGTTAGAGTTGTTTTCATTGAATTTGCATCAATTTTACGTGACGAAAACCAGCGCGTCATCATTTGCCTTATTGCTTCTATAAGTCTTACAACCGGCAAACTCCTTGCATCTGAAAGCACTTTGTTGATAGATTCAGCTATATTGGTCGTATTCAAGTTGTACCTATCACCAGGGAAATGAGCTCTCGCCCACTTGCGTACATCTGCTTTCTGTAAATAACCATGTAATGCCGGGTGCAGTGCTTTGATCTCATCGAATATGGTTTCAAAATCTGAAGGCTTGTATGAATTAGCTGCCTTTTTAACCAAGCCAAACAACTCGCGGCCTCTAAACTTTAACAAGACATTCTTATACAAGTGATAAGTGCAAACTCCCGCAGTTGAATATACATGGGCTATTGCTTTTCCAATTGATTTGTGCCTATCAGAAATAATAGCAAGCCTTTCATCATCTGAAATCACACAGCTGAGTTGTCTGAAAAACCACTTCCATGATTCATCATTTTCAGTATCGACTATCGCAAATGCTACTGGAAATATTTGAAAGTTGCCATCCTGTGCTGATGCAATTAGTAGAGTCCCTTTGTACTTTCCTTGCAAGAATGTGCCATCGACCACAACAACCTTCCTCATGAATGGAAATCCCTTGATGCTAGCACCAAATGCGATGAAAAGATACTTAAATCTGTCACTAGAATCTACTACAAGGCGAGCCAAATAAAAATAGAGCCAAAATCGAAACTGAAATTGTTTTTTTTTTTGTTTATGAAAGATAGAGTGCAAATATATGATGTTTCTGGGTATATGGACGCCAATTAAGTCTAAATAATATATGTGTTCGAAAGCCAAAATAATAATTGAAGATTTAAAGTATAAACTAGATAGTGACCCGCCCTCGAGAGGGCGGCTATATTTTTTGTTTTTAAATTATTGCCTAATATAATTTATATGTTTGTGTGTATATAATCATATTTTTGTATGATATAAATTTAATAGAATAGATAATTTTTGTAAGTATATTAAATAAATCAAGTTTTATAAGTATGTAATTGTGTCTTTCCTTGTATCATATATGTATTTTTTGTAATCATATTTGTGTTTTTATCTGTGATCATATTTGCGTATTTAAAAAAAAAGATTAGTAAAGTATTTTGATAATTGTATTGAATTTATTATATTGTTAAAATATAAATTTGTGCCCTAGATTCTGACCCACTCTTTCAAAAGACGGGTATATCTTTTGTTAAAAAATTATTTTTAAATTTTTTATTTTTATATTTGTGTTCTTAGTTTTTTAATTATATTAAACCTGTTAATGTTTAAATAAAATTAATGAGAATAATAAAGTCCCTAAAATAAAAAAAATACATAGTTGGACATAACATTTATCCCTTTGAAAGGGCGGGTCAAAATCTAGTTATAATTTAAATTTAGAAAAAAAGTTATTTTATAAATTAAAAATTTATTTTATAAATTATATTCATATGAATATATAGGGCTAGAGTTTGTTTTGAGAATTGGAGCCAAATATATTTACTGATTTCATTAGTATTATATATTTATTGATTTCAGTAGTATTATATCCTGAAATTTGATTTCAGTAGTATTAACAAAATACATTCTGATATTAAAAGTTTTAAAATTTTATTACGAAAAACCATGTGGGTTAATGGATCACACTGTTTAGATGGCTTATGGGCTCATTCCCATTTTATGATAGTAAAGGCACGTGAGAAAGACCACGTGACATCTTCTTCTTTATGTTAAACCTAATTTTGTCTCGTATTTTTACAGTCGTCATTCCGGTTTTTGTCAACATTATGAAACTTCTCAAATATATAGGTTTTTAATCGTATAAACTTGTTAATCTTGCCATCTTTACAGAAACTTTAACAATCGAGATCCCAACTTTTACCAAATTAGGTGGCCGGCTAACTCAGTTACTCAGGCGATTTAGAGGACATAGAATACCACCGATCAAGCATGTACGCCACACGGTCACCTTTCATGGACAAAAAATTGATTTTACTAAATTGTTTTTTGGTAATTTTTTAATAGGGGATGAAAAAGAACGTGCTGGTGTTTAAAAAAGAAAATTGAACGTGGTAGTTTTTAAATTAATCAGATACAATTATATAAAGATAATAATAAGTGGTCTCATAGATAAAAGAAATAGATAGTTAGACATAACTTTTTTATCAATGGGTGATACTGCCGTTTTAATAGAATAAATTATGAAAAATGTAAAGAAGCAAATATCAAGTGAGACCAGTCTTGGATAGCGTAATGATGATGGTGGTGGTTCAACTATGGGAGACGCTCAAGGAAACCATTAAAGCTTACACTGGACTCTCCCCCGCTGCGTTTTTCACCGTCTTAGCTCTCGCTTTCGCCGTCTACCATGTCGTCTCCGGTTTCTTCGCCTCTCCCGAGGAACACCGCCCTCGTTCTGCGGAGGTTTACCCGCAGTCAGAGCCTCTTCCGCCGCCGGTTCAGCTCGGGGAAATCACGGAGGAGGAGCTTAAGCAGTATGACGGTTCCGATTCTAAAAAGCCCCTTCTCATGGCGATCAAAGGCCAGATCTACGATGTTTCCCAGAGCAGGTATGCTTGAGAGAGAGAGAGAGAGAGAGAGAGAGAGAGAGAGAGAGAGAGAGAGAGAGAGAGAGAGAGAGAGAGAGAGAGAGAGAGAGAGAGAGAGAGAGAGAGAGAGAGAGTCCAGATTCTCTTCCGCGTTATTGATTATTGCTGAAATTGGGGGTTTAAGGTTTATTATTCAATTATATAATTTTGATTTTGAGTACCTTCATCGTTTCATGGATGTTGAAGTTAAAGTATATTTCGTTGAACTGATAACTTTGTGTGATGCTATCTTTAGTATGAATATTCTCTTCTTGTTCAATCTGCTTTTCTTTTCTTGGAAGTTGGAACAGTACCATTAGAAGCACTGAGCATATTGTGCTTGTACATAGCATCCATCATCTGTAGTACATATCTTATATTCTCATGCCCCAAAGGGTAGCTTTTTCAGTATTCATTCTACTTGTCTTGCTGGGCCACTTATTGACATGATGATACTTTCTTCTTTTTTTCTGCAGGATGTTCTATGGACCAGGTGGACCTTACGCTCTGTTTGCAGGGAAAGATGCAAGCCGAGCTTTGGCAAAGATGTCCTTTGAGGAGAACGATTTGACCGGAGACATCTCGGGTCTCGGTCCTTTTGAGCTAGATGCGTTACAAGACTGGGAGTACAAGTTCATGAGCAAGTATGTCAAAGTCGGGACCATTCAGAAGAAGGATGAAGAAGGTAAAGAAAAAACAGAAGATTCTACAAACACTGGAGAAGAAGCTTCGGCTACTACTGTTGGCGAAACTTCCAGAAGCGTTGAAGAGAAAACAATACAAACCATCGAGAAGAAGGATGTTGCAGATGGCGATGCTGCAAAGGAAGAGTAAGGCAACACTCTTTCCATGAGAAATTACCGAGATTTTGAAGGGGTTTTAAGTTATATATATATATAGCTCAATGTGGAAGAAGGAAGCTCAATAAATTAAAAGAAATGTAGACTCTGTACCTTTTGGATCTTATATTGACATATTTATGAAGTTTGTGAAGTGCCATCAAATTGAACGAATTCGTATTTGTTTTGTAGCAAAATTTGTGCCATTCCGCTGGTGGGTTTTGTTGTTTATGCAGCGTTAGAATTGTTGTCACTGAGAAAATGAGAATGGTTGTAGCATATGGTATAAGCGTAAATTGAAATCAAGATTTGAGGTACATTGAATGCCAAATGAAGCGCACTTGTGCATTTTATCTTTGCATATCTGTGGCTAGTCATTTATTAGATTAAAGAGGTGATCAATGCGTTTATGAATATCAAATGCCACCACGCAAACTCTAATACAGTTTTCAGGTTAATCTTTCTTTCCGTTTCTTAATTGTTAGTCCTGTAACTCTGTAAGGCTGTAAGTAGTGATAGTTCTGGTCCTCAATAAGGGAGCTAGCAATCATCTGCACACAAGGAATCAATCACCGACACTTTTCCTGAGTTTAAGTTATGCTCCTTGCTTTGCAGTTTCTTACTTGCAAAGGTTCTAACTATTTGTGATGCTTCCTTGTGTTAATAACCCCCTATAGATTAGTGAACTTGATAAAAATGTTGAATGTATATTTAAACATGGAAGAAGAAAGTGATATGAACTCCAAACTCACAATTCACAAACAGAGCCCAACTCAAAAAAAAAAAAGAAAAAAACTTAAAAGATCAGACAAGAAAAATATAAAAGATAATACAAGGGAAACAAGATTAACAAACATCACATGAGCCAAACACCAAAACAGAGCCAGACAATCGCCGACACAAAAACACTGCTTCTTGAAACCATCATCACATAAATGGCACCGTTTTTATCATCAGCAACCTCACCGTCATCATCTCCCGGAGCATCAGCGCTTGGTCCATCAGCCTCCGCGTTCTTAGGCTTGTGCTTACTTGACTTAGGAGCCGGAGCGGCCGCCTTAACAGCCTTGTAGATCTCTCTCGGCAGCAAAACTTTGTCCACCTTGTAGATGATCAACGGCTCTTGATCCTTCAACGTCCCCATGATCTTCGCCGTCACAACGTCCGTCTCAAGCGTCACGTCCTCTCCGTCGTTCTGAACGGTGAAGTCAAACTTGTTGTTGCCTTCAGTCGCCAACGTGTTAACGGCGCCGTTACCTGATCTAAGCATCTGCAGCGATTGGTAAACCGGCATGCCATGGTACAACACCAACGCCGTCTTGTTCGCCGCGGAGAGGGCTTTGAACTTGGGCGCGAACTTTCCGACAGCGCTGTCGGAAGGACAGAACACCGTCAAGCCTCCGTCGACGGTGTCCTGAAACGTCTTGTCGGCTCCGGTGGATTTCAACATGTCGGAGAAAGCTTTGCATCCTTGCTTTTCGAGAATCGTGGTGAGGATGAGATCGCTAGGGCTGGCGGTCGGAGCCTCTGCTTCCGGCGAGGTCAAGACTTGGCTGATGTGAAGAACGGAGATGTTGTAAGCCTTCTCGAAGATGGACTTGACGTAGTGAGCCGTGAGTCTGCTGTCGTCTTCCTGGACACCGAAAGCAACTTTCCCGCCTTTTATGTCGGTGATGTTGACGTAACCGGAAGTTCCCGTGGCGGATCCGGTGGACTGGAACATGGAGGCGGTGGAAGTGGAGCCGTCAGTGATCTGGTGAAGCTTCTTGGCGCCGAAGTAATCGACAAGGACGTGGAGGGAGAGAATGTTGCGGATTGTGTAGAGTGAGTAGCCTTTGGAGAGGATAGAGTTCATTGCTGAGTTGTCAACCGCCAAGACGGTGATGGTTTGACGGCGGTTGATCTCGTCGGCCAGATGAGTGGCTGAGAGGTAGTGGTTGAAAGTGGAGAATTCAGGGTCTTTGGCCAAGATTTTGGTTATGTTGTGGGCGTTTGAGAGAGTGAAGAGTTGCATAATGAGGATCAATGCGGTGGCCGCTCGCCGGAGATAAGCCATTTTGGGACTAGGGAGGAGGATACGGCGGCTGTGATTAGTAGAGTTGATTGGTTAGGCACTGAAGAAAGAGGTGTCTAATAATTATAAAGAGATAAAATTAATAATAAGAATAAAAGCTGTCTCGAATCATTTCCAGCGCTGCAAGCAGGTAAGAGGGGCCACATATATAGGTCCAGTCTGAAAGTAACATGCGTGTCCGAGTGTTCTATACACTAACCGACACTTTCTTTATTTTGAACATAACCGACAGTTATTTCCCCGCCCGCCTCAAAAAAAAGAAAAAAACTATTAACGTTGGTTTTGGTCCTTTTGGAGTAAATATATATATATATATATATATTTATTAATTTATAAAAAAAATTCAGCAGCCTTGAAGTTATCTGGCTTTCTTTTACATAGTTCAGTGAGAAATTGCACAAGAAACAAAAGAATATTCCTCTGCGGCCTTAGGTGCCAGAGTAAGTGCACGGTGTCTGAAATCATCAAGACTCGCAAAGTACAGGGAGGAGAATGTTTTTACTTAGAATGTTTTAATGATGATGATCAAAGTCAGACGTTCACTCATTTATTCAAGGCTGGAGAGAAAGCTGGCATTTAGCTCAAATGGCTGACATTGGTCAATCCTGTTTTGGCGTTAATATTCAGGATGAATCAGTGAACTGAATAGTATGTCTGAACTAGGCAGATCTTCAGGTAAAAATAGCCAGTTGTAAACTTAACCGATTAATACAAATCCACCGGTTCAGCGATATTTGATTGCCTTGCCGAACAAGTACGCGACCTTCCCAGCCATCTCGACAAGCCAAAGCTAACAGCCGAGCCAGACTTGACTTGGATCATGCCAGACTTGACGTGGATCATGCCAGACTTGACTTGGATCATGAGGTTTCACAAAATGATCGAGATTTCTCTCTTTTGGCTCGATTGGCTCGTACCGCATGTACCGATGACCATGCTGATGATCTCTCTACCTTGTCCGATCCGATCATGGACTTTTCCTTTGGACATTTCTCTAAGGCAAGGGTCCTTAAGATATCAGAAGACTTGGGCTTTGTTGGAACACAACTTATCCGATTAGAACGTCATGCGGCCCTTGCTGATCGTCCCGCCTATGTGCTGATCCTTACCGCTTTGGTTCGGATGCATCTGGACAGAAACCGGTCACTTTGACTAGTATCTAGATCTACTTTTCTATTTAATTCTTAGATCTACAAAACTCTATAAGTATGAAACTCTTTCATTTTAATAAATCAGGAATCAATTTGTCTAAAGTTTTGAGTTAAACTCTTTGTTCTTCGTTTAAAGAACTTGTTCTTAGTTTCTTGGTGAGTCATATCTAAGCAAACACTTCTCTTTTTCGTTGGTCTTGTGAGTCATATCAAGCAACAGATCGAGATTTTCATTTGGTGGACTTGTGAGTCATATCAAGCACCATCTGAATCCGGGAATATCAAAGGCCACTCCGCAACCTTTGTGCGACCCTTCAATCCATCCAGTTCTCCATCTGGAATTCATATTCAAATCTGATCCATTCGAGTGGGCCGAACTTAGGGTCCTTCACAAACCAGACTGTACAGTCTCATCTCCACTGCCAACCACACGCTGACAGACGGCCAGACGCGATTCAGAGAACCATAACCACCAGTGGATGGATTGCATAAAGCCAGGTACGAGAAGACATTAAAATAGAGAAATTCCCTTAGATAGCCATTTTTAGTTTATTTTCACAAAAATAGACACCCAAGGAAGAAAATGACCAAAATATGTTTTATTGAAGGGTAAATATTAAAATTTCCAAAATAAAAAAAAAGTTATTGTGATCATTTTATTGTTTGAGGACTATTTTTGTGACAAAAACTTCAAAAGACTATTTGAGAGAATTGCCTTTTAAAATATTAACCAATAAACATTTAAATAATATTCATTTATATAAAAATGAAATAAAGTATCGGCGCAATCGAGCTCTAGTTTTAAGTTAACATCAAACACAATGTAAAAAGAGCTTATTACTTGTAACAAGCTTTTATGATTTAATAATATATATGTTGCAATAGCAATCTCAAATCCCTTATATATTAAAAGAGAAGCATTGTAATAAATGCATTCACATTATAATAGACACGTGGCAGCCTCACAATGATTTGATAATAAATATGCTAACGCGTTCACATTATAGTCATAAATGTGTTCACACTAAGTACTTTGTGATTTTTTTAATATAAAACTCACATACATAGTTCCAATAAAACTCTGGATTTTTCGGTTCGAACAAAAATAGATAACGAATCAAAAGCCAAACTATATATATATTATTTTTATTGTTTACGGATAAAATTGAGCAAAATATTCATAAATTTTGATTCGATTTGTTATCCGTTTTGATTTGAACAAAAAAATCTTGATATTTGAAACTTTACGAAACAAATCAAATACTAAAATACAATATCCAAAAAAGAAGCAAATCACTAATACCAATATTTTTAGGAACATATATCTAATTCGATATGTTATATGCATATATATACATATATGAAAAGAATTATATATATATATATATGTTATATATATTAACTTTATATCAGTTTTACAATATAAATTTATTATATTAGGTACTAGAATTAAAAGGTTATATAATGTTTTATTTTTGTAATAAAATGTTATTATTAAATTATTTTAAAATTTTTATTTTATTTACGAATCAAATCGGATATTCTTTAAAATTTTAAAACATTTCGGATATCGGAGTCACCGAATATCTAGGTGGCTAAAGATCGAATCGACAAGAATGCTTCCAAATATCCAGATACTTGATATGTGTCCACCCCTATTTACGAATATAATTTTATTTTCTTTTGATGAAAAAATGACTAATGTCAAGGTCTTTTTTATTTTAAATAAATTTTAATTTTATCTTTCATGTATTATTCTGAACAAAAATATCATTTAATATTAATTAACAATATCTTTATATATTTTTCAACTATTTTTATATACTTTTTACATAAACATACATGTGCACCTTGATGTGAGCATCTTATAACTAAGTATTCACCACAGCTGAAGTATCTAATTTTTTTGAAAGTTGAAATATTTTTTCTTAATGTTTCTTTCACTACCGACCAAATTGTTGTGAAATGATTTGTCTTAATAATTTTCTTTTCTTTTTCTTAAACTATTATCTGTTTAAAAACTATAATATGAAACTATTGGTTCGACATGACGACTATCTAAACTTCATAATATGAAAATAAACATATAATATTTATTTTAGGTTTTTATCCGAAAAAACCAAAAAATCAAATGTTTTAACCGAATAAACTAAAATGAATATTAATTTAAAATAATAGTTATATTTTAGAAGATTAAAAACAAAAAAAAACGTAAAACCTAACCAATATCCAGATTAAACAGATTTATTGTCTTTTTTATTAAAAATAACGAAACTAATAATCACATCCCGCGCAAGGCGCGGGTTATTACCTAGTTTATATATTAAAAGAGAAACATTATAATTTATGCGTTCACACTAAACTGGACACATGTTACGTGTACAAGCGTCGTAATAAATGCGTTCACACTAAAATGTACACTTGTCACATGTAGAGAGCTTCTTAGTCAAACTCTACATAAATATGTTCACACTATGTACTTTACGTTTTTTTTAATATAAAACTCATATGCATGGTTCTTCTTTACGTTATTTTTGCTGTTTACGAATAGAGTTGGACAAATTATTCATAAATTTTGATTCGATTCGTTATCCGTTTTGATTCGAACAAAAAAATCCGGATATTCGTTACTCTACGAAGCAAATCAAATACGAAAAATGCAATATCCGTAAAAAAAAAACAAATCACAAATATCAATATTTATAGGAACGGATATCCAATTTGATCCGTTATATGCATAGATATACATATATTTAAAGAATTATATATAAGTTATATATTATATTTTATATAAATTTTATAATATTTTGTTTTTAAATAATTTCATTTTTAAATAATTTTATTTTTCATGTATTATTTTGAAAAAATGTCATTTAATATTAATTAACAGTATCCTTTATATACTAAATTACAAGTCACTCAACCAATAATATATTGCCACATAATTAAAAATAAAAATGATTTAAAACAATAAAAATTTGAAAAAACAGAAAAAAATGACATCAATTTAGTAGTTACCAGACAAAAAAAAATCAATCCACCTCGCCTACGGTTATTCGCTCTGGACATCCACGATCATCATTCACTAACTACCTATAATTATTTACATATATTTGTATGAGGTTCTTCTATGGCTGCAGTTCAAACGATCAGTCTTTCCTTTCATCTTTCTTCTTCATGTTTTTTTTTGCGGTCAAGTGTAGCAAAGATCCACACAAGCTTATTTATTTTATACAAGTGTAGCCTTTCTTCATACAATATTTATTTGTTTCCTTCTCAATTTAATGCTCTTTGATTCTTTTTACATGATTCAGGTTGAAGGTTGAAGATGGGTGCTTAAAATTACTCCCATTTCAAAGCCTAATTCTTCAAAAAGAAAAGGAAAACTCAAAGCTTTGTTAGCAACTTAGGTAACAGACTATAAGTATGTATGTCATAATCTATTATATACAAATTGAGTATTTACAAATATATTCAAATATTTTACAAATCTGTTTATGAGTCTATTATGTGCAAATTAACTATTTTACAGTACATGTTTTCGTTCTTATCCTTGAGTTCCAGATTGTTGATTACTGTTTAAGAAAAGGAAAGCCACGGAGAAGAGTACTAAAGTGTAAGTTCAAAAAATATCCTAAATGTATTGTTTAGTTTTAGTTTGCCATTTATCTTTCTACTATATCTTATATATTTAACATTTTAATAATACTTTCAATAAAAATTTAAATGGCTTTCATAATTTATTTTTGTTTCACTATTTTATTATATTAAAAATAATTAGATTTATATTTTAAAGAAGAATTATTTATAAAAAGTATACAAATAAAATTGAAATGGATCATATCAGTAACTTTTAGCTGTATTTAATATTTATATTAAAAATAATTATCTCTATTCAAAATTATCTTTTTAACATTTGTTTTGCCCCTTCTATGTTTTAACTATGTTGTTTGAATGCAACACTTCTAATTATAGGTCTATTATTCATCTCTAGAATGTAACTAAAATAGTTTTTAGTTTTGATAAAACAAAAGTTAGAATTTTATAAAATGATCATTTAAATACAATCAAAAACTAACCCGTGCTCAGCACGGGGTGATAATACTAGTCTTTATATATTTATCAATCATCTTTATATACTTTTACATACACATACATGTGCACATTGACGTGAACACCTTATAACTAAGTATTTATCACAACTGAAATATCTAATTTTTTTGGAAGTTAAAATATTATTTTTCTTAATGCTTGTTTTACTATCGACTAAATTGTAGTAAAATGATTTGTCTTAATAATTTTTTTTCTTTTTTAATTATTATCCGTTTAGAAACTATAATATGAAACCATTGGTTCGACATTACGACTATCTAAGATTCATAACATGAAACAAAAAAATAATAGTAATTTTTGATTATCACAAGAAAAAAAAGCCAAAAACATCAAACATTTTAACCAAACAAACCAAATAAATATTGATTTAAAATGATAGTTATATTTTAGGTGATTAAAAACCAAAAAACAACCTATAACCAAACCGATATCCAGATTAAACAGATTAATATTTTTTTATTAAAAAATAACGAAACTAATAGGGTAAGGCGCTAGTTATTGTATGATACCAAAAGATTGTTTGGATCAATTTGGAAGGATAAGAAAAAGCGGGCCCATAACATTGGGCTTTAGGTTAAACATTCCACTCCACTCCACCAGGAAACACAAAAGTTGAGAGACCTTTACGATCGATCAAACACCACCGTCACCGAATTAACATCATGACGGCGACTGAGTTCGGCATCGTCTACGCCGTCCACATCATCACCTCACACTTCGGTTCCGTCGCATCGGTAATTATTAAGTCCTTTTCGATATGTTCTCTAATGAATTCAATTCCCTCAGTGATGAGTACATATTTTGCAGAAAGTGTGCGAGTGTCTTCTCCGGAGAGGACCTCTCTCCTCCCGAGAGATCTCTCGTCTAGCCGAATCTGACATCAACCATACCAAAGTCAAGGATATTCTCTACCTCTTGATTCACCATAACTGCGTTCAAGCTTTCTCTATTGACCCTCCCGGTTAGTCCCGGTCCGGATCAATCAATAAATCTTTTATGAATTTCAAAAGTAAGTTTGTTTATTATATGTATAGATGGTTCAGAGAGCAAAGCTACTGTTCAGTACATTGCACTGTTTCGCAACATTATTCACGGTGCGAGGTATAACAAGTTTTCTAAGGTTGTTAACGAAGAGCTTGGCTCTCAGGTCTGATTCCTTCATCTTCATCGTTCCGAACACTAAAGTTAATCACGTTTCATGACCCCCTTACTCTATGTGTACAGTGCAGCGGGTTGCTTGATGGTTTACTTAGTAACGGTAGGCTTACCTTGGAACAGCTTATAGATAGAGACAGAGGTGACTGACTCCTCCTGTTTTATTTTAATCGCAATTAACCACCCCGAGTGGATTGGATGCTAATCTGTTGCCTATGATCAGATTCAAAAAAACCAATGGGTTCAGAAGCGATCAGAGATTCTCTTCAGAAACTGGTTGCTGCACGTTTTATTGAGCGCGTTCCTTCTCCCGAACCTGTTCTTGGCAACAAAGATGAAGGTCCTGCTCAAAAGAAAAGAGGCGCCAAAGCTTCCAAGGTAATTCATTCATACCTTGTGTTCTCTCTCTACGTTTGTTTGTTTACTCTTTTTGGGAACTGCTGCAGATCTTTAAGGAACCGGAAAGCTTAGAGGAGCGTATTCTCGAAGCTGCAACTCCTGTTGACGCAATAAGGTTTCCATTTATATTCGAGCAAGACTCTAGTTCAACAGTAGCAGATGACGATAGCAACATCCCTGAGGGGAAGGTATCACCATTCTTACCATTACCAGTTTTGGATGTTTTTGTAATCTCATCAGACAAGCACTGAATATATATCTTTTGTGTTGATGTTTTCTCTTTGAACCGAAATGTATTTTAGCGTAAACAACCTGAAGTGGACTACTCATCAGGTCCCAGCAATGAGGTAATTTGGCGTCCTAATTTCGAGGAGCTCATCCGCCGCCTTAGACATAAGGTAATAAAACTCTTGTTTGTTGGCATTTCATATATTGTTTTTGCCTACTCCATCACTATTATGAAACATCTGTTTCTTTTTTTTTCTTTTTAAGGCGTGTGTGGAGATAGTGAAAGAGCGGAGAGATGAAGGATGTGCTAATGTCATGAAGGCAATGTTAGAAGTAGGAAGATCTCAGGAGAAGAAGGCGAAAACCGACAAGTCCGGTAAAGTCCTCTCTTGTTTTCTATACAATTGATTGAAGTTCCCAATGTTTTTTTTTTTATCATAGTACGTACACCTATCTTCTTTTCAGTTCCAATGTCAATGGGTTCCATTTACGAAGAGCTTATAAAGACAGACGCAGGCCGTGAAATGACACAAGCGCGAGTTGAAGCATGCCTTGAGCAATTGAGTGCAACGTCTTCTTATCTACCAGCCTTTGTGATAGAATCAGATGATTCATACATAGTTGGTATATTAACTTCCTTCTAAAACCCCTGGTTAACTGATAATGGATTTGAAACGTATTTCGTTATTTTCATTTGCAGATTTTAAATCCATTATCAGCGTTGCACAGAAAGATGAGGTGTGTTCCATTCATATATATATATATATATATATATATACTTTTCCTGAAAACATTTTTGAAACTAATTAAAATGAGATGTTTTTAGATGGAATCAGTAGTTATGAGAAGATACGGGAAAGAAGCTTTCAGAATGTTCAGATACTTATCACAGGAAGACCGTTTTGTTGAAACCGATAAGGTGAGTGATCGTGTTTAATGTAGAAAGATAGGTGGTAATACATGTTTCTTAACTCTACATAAAATTTGTTTTATCTTTGTCTTAAGATTGCTGATGCTGCACTGACTGAAAAGAAAGACACGCCACAAATCCTTTTGAAGATGTGGAAAGATGGTTACTTACATATGCAGGTATGAGTGTATTTCTTTTGCCAAGTTGAAACCAAAACTTTTAAAGCTAAAGAGGATTGGTTGATCGGAGATTCTTACTTGTCCTCTTTTTGTTGTTTTAGAAATTGGCGGTCACGGGAGTATATATGCCCTTCCTGTTGTGGAAGGTAAACAAGCTGATTGTGTCGAGGCGAATGTTAGATGAGATGTATCATGCTTCCTTAAACTTGAGCCTCAGGTTGACCCATGAGAAGGATTCAGAGAAAGAGGTTAGACTCGCACTTAAAAGATCGATTGAAAGATGATCCTAATGCTAAACTAGTGTAAATTGTTTTTTCTTTGTGTGTGGGGGGGCAGTTGTTGTTGCTACCAATGGAGAAACTAGAAGGAGCATTGAAGGAGAGACGGAATAAGTACAGAGCTAAGAGTGTGTTGCTCACTTCGGCTAGTTTTAAACTTGATGATGCTATTCTGCTTTTCCATGACTTCTAGAAGAAGACACCATTAGTATTTTCCCATATTAAATTTGTTGGTTGTCTGGCTATGTTTGCCTTTTCAGTCTACATTATCCTATCTTGTAACAGTTTTTTTTCTATGAGGTAATCACAAGTTGGAACTTTAAAAGTGATTGATATTTGTTTCGAGACGTATGTTTTAGGTACCTTTTTGAGTAAATATTTGAGCAATTTTCTCAAATAAACTTTTTAAAATTTTGTCACAGAAATAACACTCAAAAATAAAATAACTAAAATAGTACTTTTTTTTTGTTTTGAAAATTTTAATATTTAGTTTTTATTTTTTTAAATTTAAAACTCTATTTCCAAAAATCCATTAATTCTAAACCCTAATTTTCGAGTATAAATGCATAATTACCCTTTAATAAAACTTTGTTTGATCATTTTTTTTCTTTGAAGTCTGTTTTTGTGAAAATAAACAAAAAAAAATATTTAAGAGAATTTCTCTAAATATTTTTCTAATTCATATTAACCAATAGAGAAAAGTATGTTAGTGAGAAAATAGTGGCTTAATCTCCTTCAGATGATGAAAGGTTCATAAATGCTTTCATGGTGACACAATATCTTTCAAACCTTCCGAGCTTTATGCATTGTTGTGATGGTTTTGGTCAGGACAAGACCTAAGTGTCTCAAATACTCGACTCCTCACTTCACTAGGTCAGAGGCGTCCCTGAAATGTTGGAGACCTAAAACAATTTACTGAGGATTTTCTAAAAATTTTTTTTACAAATTCAAGAACCTTTTTCTATGTAAATATTTAAAAAAAAATTTGGAACCTTACGTCAATGTTTCAATTCGCTGTGTTCAGACCACCCATGCTAGGAGCTGTTAGGGTATTCCTACCGACAGTAAGGTTTTCTTCATCCTCTATTCCACTTTTTTTTGTCAGCTCTATACATTTCTTATGCCATTTCATCCGTTCAATTATTCACTCCACATATATATGTACAAATAGCCTGTTGATTGTAGAAACCATTTGGCTGTAAAGCTTCTCCAAGGATTTAGCTAGAAGCTCTTGTTAGCAATCCCTTACAATTTTAAAAGAGTATATAATAGGAGGCCATTTATTGGGGTTGATCATGTTAGCATTAAAAAGATTGAATCCACCAAGGTCAAGTACCATGCCCCGTCTGTTCTAAGTTTGCTGCAAGAAGACTTTTAGAAAGGTGGTTTGTGGATCTCATTCTTCTTTGGTCATTGACAAAACAATGACACAATCATATAAAGATTCTCTACAATATAATCGATTGCAGTAGAACAAAGGCAAACTTCTAGGAAGTAATCCAGAAAAGCAAATATAGATAAAAACTGACGAAACACCAAAAAAGAAAGAGTCTGATACACACAAAAAAACAGAGATCCAAACGATGACAAAGATAAAGGAGTTTTTTTAAAACCTAACAAGAAAGGATCCTCACTTCTTCTCTTCTTTCTCAGCATCAGCAGCCCTCTTGGCTCTAGCACCTGCATGTCTCTTGTTTGTGCGCTCTAGACGAATCTTGTCGTAAGCATTGACCGATTTCATCTCAGAGGTCAGCTTCACTAGCTCTGTTGCTTGCTTCTCACGGACGATAGGCATGTAATCTCCCTGGACTTGGGTGGCATTAGCCAACTCTTCTGCAGTAGAATCACCAGCCTAAAACAAAAGTAATACATAACTATGATGAGCACACATCTAAAATCCAATCAAAACATGAATCATGATGACTGGAGGATTGAACTAGTACCTTGACCTTCCTGGCACGACGCGGGAAGATGACCAGCTTAGCCTTGTAGGTTTTAAGCCTCTGGACATTGGATTGAAGACCCTCCAATGATCTGTTCTTGCGACGATGGTCAACAGAGATACCAATGGTGGGTGCCAACTTCTTGGGGATTCCAGCAGCCTTGATTCAATCAATCAAAGACAGGACTAAACAAGACGAACAAAACATCCAACAAGAAAACTTTAAAAAAAAAAAAAGAGAGAGGTAGAGATTACAAACCTTGAGCTCTTCAAGAGTGAATCCTTTACCAGTTCTGACCTTCATGTTGTACTTTAGGGTCTGACCATGCACAACAGGGCGGAGAGGTCCAGCTGTGGGACGAGGGAAGATCTTCACAGCCTTCTTCTGTCTCGCTGAGTAAAAGTACAATACAAACAAATGATGAAATTAAATAAAGAGAGACTACGGTTTAAAGTGAAACATATAGTATAACATAACGTTACTGAGAAAAGTCATCACTAACCAACTCTTCTTCTGGTTTTCCTGGCAGGCTGGTTGAACCATGTCTTGACATAGTTCTGCCAGTGCTTCTTGAAATGACCATTCGGGATAACATTGTTGTGCTTCATTTCTTCACCTCAGCTGTAAATGTAATTAATAATCATCAGCATGAAATCGATGAGATTCAAAAGCCTCATCATATTATGTAACTTCACACTGAAAGGCTAGGCAGTAGTAATATGATATAGCAATCACAAATCTCTTAACGAATCTGACAAAGCCAATCAGTGCAACTGTAGTCTTAATCACCACAAGGAAGATACTTTCATTAACCGACTAAGGAGGCAAAACAGACAATGAACTCAAGAACACAGTCTAACGATAGGTCTCACTAGAAAATCACAGGGGACGGAGGATGAAGAGTACTCACAATGTCACTGAAGAGAGCTTTCTTTTTCCTGCGGCGAGACGAGAGAAAATGTCTAGGTTTCTTTGGCGATTAGGTTAAACTATTTAAATACCAAAACCCTAATAGATAGCTGCTGACTCTTTTTTTGATTGGGCCTTCACCTTAACGGCCCGACCTATTAAAGAAAATAAGGCCCTACTCACAAGTCACAGAAGAGGTTTTTCCTCATTGGGCTTTAATTACGTGAATGATTGGGTTTTTCTTAAAAGGGCTAAGATAATAAGATTAACCCATTATTAGAAAAGCCTTTTATTTCACGTATCTCGACTTTTTGACTTAGGGATTATTGGTTCTAGTATTTTAATGGATTTACAAATCATATAGATTTAAAATTTTTTGGTAAATCCAAGATTTTAAAAACCAAACAAGTGGATTTAGTTATAATTTATGTGTTTCAAAATCAAAATAGGTAAATTGTTATAAATCAATAAAATGGATTCAGTCGAGCAAGTAACTAAAATTGAATCAATAAAATGGATCAATAAAGTGGATCCAATCAAGTAAGCAACGAGTTATTAAAATTAAGTGGGACGAGACTTTGATGTATTTTAATAATTCAAAATAGGTGAATTGTAACTAGACTTAAATAATGACCTTACTAGTTCATGAGGGAAAATGTTTTGGGACAGAGAAATTGTTGGAATATATTAATTTTTGTTGGTTAGTGTGGGAAAGTGACAAGGTAACAGTTAGGAAGGTCCAAAGCTAGTTAATTACATACAAGAGAATATAACTAAATACTTTGAACTATTGCCGGTGAGTATAAATTGAACAAGTTGAGAATTCATTTGTTTCCCAGAGAGAAGAAGGTAATGATGAACACGATAATAATATATTGACTGAATACATAGGTTTTGGGATATTGACGGGGTTGACAAATAGAAAACATACTATGTACGTGAAAACTTGTCCAAACGTAAAGGATTGGAAAAAAAATTACAAATCCAATCAAAATAACAAGGTTGAACTCAATATTTGCTCATTTGTATTTCTACTCTAAAAACATATGCATAAATCCACTCAAATCCAATTTCAAATCAAATCCTTAAATAAATCTTTGTTTTTGAATAACATTAGATTTTGAAATTTATTTTAAAATCATAAAACCAATAACACTAGATTTGAATATAGATTTTAAAATCACAAAACCAATAACATTGAATTTGGTTTGGATTTTCAAATCCATTAAAATACATAAACCAATAACATCCCAGGGTTTTGTCGCTCACTGGTCCTTTTTTTTAACTAATCAGAATGGTTATGAAGCTGCTGCACCGTTACCATTATCATCTCTAAGCTTTTGTTAGATTCGTGTGCTAGGCTGGCTGTGTTTGCGTTTGGTTCACGAAAATGGAACAAAAATCATATGATTCAATTCATTTCGTTTATGTTTACTCCAAACCCTAACTCTTTGAAACCTAACATTATGTTTTTATTTGGTTAATTTTTCTGGCAGAAAAATCGGTGGTGAGAGTTTGAGAAATCGAGATGTTGTGAATGAGGACAGACTCAGTGCATTACCTGATGATTTGCTTCTGCGGATATTATCTCCACTTCGAACAGAAGATGTGATATACACTAGCTTTTTGTCTAAACGTTGGAGATATCTTTGGAAGATGGTACCAAATCTCAAGTTTGACTCCTATTCATTTTCGGAGCATGTTTACAAGTCTCTGGCTTTGCACAAAGCTCCCTTTCTCAAGAGTTTGCACTTAAAAGTTAAACATGAACGCGATGCTTCCGATGTTGGAATATGGATTGGGGTTGCATTTGCGCGCAAAGTGCGTCAACTGATACTCAGCGTTTTCTTTATGAAGGACAGCTTTGTCAGATTCCCAAGTGTTTTGTGTAGTTGGAATGATACACTCGTGTTCTTGAAACTCAAACATAGCATTCTTTTAAACTTTCCTTCTAGGATTTGCTTGATGTCTCTTAGAAAGCTGCACCTTCACTATGTGATGTTCAATGATGAAGAATCTGTTTGCAATCTTTTAAGTTGTTGCCCTAGACTTGAAGATTTGATCATTCGAGGAAGCTATGTAGATGTGAAGACTTTCACTATTGATGTGCCATCGTTACAAAGACTAATAATGGAAGAGGATAACCTAGTGGAAAGAGATGGAGGACGCTATGTGATAAAAGCTCCTTCTTTGAAATACTTAAAAATGTCAGGGTTCGTTGGTCGTGAGGTTCTTCTGATTGAGAATTCGCCGGAGCTGGTAGAGGCAGAAATCATTGACATTTACAATATAGCCAATGAGAACATTCTGGTCTTTCTTACTTCAGCCATATGGTTTTGCTTACACTTATCACCCTTGGAGGTAATTTTAAGATTTTGCACATTTCTTCTTGACAACTAGGATAAGACATGCGCTTTGTTTGCGCATGATGAATTTATATGAAAATTATTTCAGAAATATCGTATGGAAAATAAAATTTATATTATTGATCGAATAAATTTTTTTGACCATTAAACAAATTTTTTAAATTCTTTTTTTTTTTGTTAGTTACATAATTTGCTTACTAATGAGTTGATCCCATTTTTTAAAATATTTTAGGTCAAAAACTCAGTTATCGCATAAGAACCTAACGTTTAGGCCGAAGAATCTTAGACCTACTATTTGGTTACAATGAAACTATGCCAGCTCGGTTTTATATCATGATTTAGCAATTTAAAAGTTAATTATTGTTATGAGAAGTGTACATTCATGTGCCAATCATATCTATCTTCAATATTTTTCTCATTTTTGTGTCGTTTTTTTTTATTTTGGTTATTGCTCGATATAAATATTGATTTTTGAGAGTATTCTCATTTCGTTATTTTGTTTTGGGCTGAGATTTAGAAAATATTTAAGATTTAAAATTATTAAAGAGATACATACTTAGTTTAAGATTTGTGCTTTGTGCAAAATAAATACTTTATATTTATTATTTATTTTATGTTTTTTTTTTGCATATTATGAAATAAGAAAATAATAATTATATATTAAATAACTAAGAAATCGGTTACTATTATGTAATAAATTGGCATGCGCATATAAATCAAACGACCGCTCTTGTTTATTCGCAATCATTTTAGGGTAAATAAATCAAAACAATCCAGTACAAGAAAACGTGGGAGTAACGACTACAGTATTCGTTGCTACTTGGTCGTAATATAGGCTTTACGACTAATTAGCTTCGAAAATCGATTGGTCGTTAGACACTGGTCGTAAATATCTATTCGCGAAAAATTGGTCGTAAATGTACGACACGCTTTAGTCGTAAAGCAGACGTAAATATACAACTACGAGTTTGGTCGTATATTAAACGTAAATAACTTAGTCGTAAAGCAGAAGCAAAAGTACGACTCATCATTTGGTCGTAAAGTAAACGCAAAAGAGTTAGTCGTAAATGTGACGCACATTTACGTCTCACAGATTAGATGTATATTAGTCGTAAATATACGACCAATTTGCCTCTACGTCGATGTTTATTTGTCGCAAAATGAACGACCATTATACATCGACGCTAGATGTTCATTGGTCGTAAATTAACCCCACTTTATTTATTTATTTTCGGATTTTGTATTTAGTTATGAATTTAATATAATATTTAAAATCAAATATTTAAATTTTAAAATCTTGATGAAATTAAAAGAAAATATCTAACATTCAGAAACATAATAATATCCATAATATAAAACATTCAAAATACTAATTAACTAATAACGGAAAAAACTAAGTGTTAAGGTTTATTTCGTCGAAGAGGTCGGAACTATGCTCATCCGCACGTCGCTCTAAATCTGCCTGCTCTTCTGGAGTGGGCTCGGAGACAAAGGTCGGACATATAGACTGCCACCTAGAAGCAAGAGCCGGGTTGACGTTTGGGGTTGTCTCTATCGAACATATTTTCCATACATGCAAATAAATCGGTTACTATCTCCGCTTTGTGCAAAATAAATACTTTATATTTATTATTTATTTTTATTAATTTTGCATAATATTTATTTTATGTTTTTCCATTCTTGCAGCGTGTTCAGCTCTCGCCCTCGGGACATCGTTGACAGACCTGATCCCGACAATACGTCCCCTTTTCTTCGGAGCAACCTTAAATTAATAAATAGATATTTAATTAGTACATATGTAAAACTTACTTAAAGAATAAAAAATGTAAATAAACATATATATATAAAAATCTAATTTTTAACCTGCTCAAAAATTTTGTCTTGTTCGACGGTGGACAGCTGGACCGGTGCACCTTCCGGATTTTGTTGCGACAACTGAGTCTGGACCTCCTGGATCCGAGCCTCAACAGTGTTGTAGATCCTCTCTGCTCGAGGATGCGAGAAGGTGCCATCAGAATGCTGGTGTGTCGTCTTGTAAAGTCGGACGAGAGATGGTGGTGCTCCTTCTTGGGCAGCCTGTATAAAAGAAAATTACATTAAACTCACACATTAAATAAATAGTCAATTAATAAATTTAATAAAAATTAATAGGAAAGATCGAAGACTTACAATTTGTAGTGCCCTACCAGCGTGTGGAATCTGCCCGGAAGTATGAGGTACTGGCAGGTTACCATCATCATCGCGAGTCAACCGAGCCGTAGAGCAACTGAGAGACCTCTGAACTGACTTAGGCAAATTCCAATAAGCCTTCAAGCCCTTCCAAACGTCATTGCTGAGGTAGGATGTTTTTGCGTCGTCCCCCAAAACCCTCCACTTCTCCTTCCAATCACCAACAATGTTCTTTAGGCGAGCCATCGCCTTTTTGTTGAACTCTTCCTTCACCTTTTCGTTGACAGCAATGGACCAATTCCATTTCTGCTACAATAAAAAATTAATTAAATAAATAACTATTTTTAAATTAAACAATTAAAATTTATATATAAAACTAACCGCGAAGCACTTGAACCAAGTCCTCCGAACGTGGTCAGGTGTAAGAGACCAGTTTGGATGCGCTTCCCAGAAGTTTGCCCTGATGATAACTCCAACGCTCTGTCCCACACAATTGTCCGTCAAAAACCTACAAAATTTGAAAGAATACATATATTTAAAGCAATGTACATAAGTGTATATTTAAATGCAAGTAAAATTTTAACAAATTAAAAATTACCAGTAAGTGTTCGGTGGTCGATCTGGGTTGATGATTGGTAAACCTTCTCGTCCCGGCATCTGGAGAAGGTCTTCCACTGTATATCTTGCATATGGTGCATTCGGTGGCACCATCAAATCTGGATGAACAAATGCGGGAGCTGTAGCAGCTGCAGGAGCCGGAGCAGCGGTGGGAGCCGGAGCAGCTTCGGGAGCAGTGGACTGCTGCTGAGGATGGTGGGGAGGATGATGCTGCTCATATCGAGGCTGGTGTGGAGGCTCATCGTATTGGGGAAAGAATTGAGCAGGATCGTCGATCTGCGGATAGTAAGCTTCAGGGTCATATGCCTGCGGAGGCACATACGACTCGACAGTAGGAACTTGGCTCTCAGGCACAGTCTCTTGACCGGATGCAGTGCCGGAAGTAGAAGCTGATGGATCCGACTGTGGGAGAAAATTTCTCACGTAAGAGTTTCTAGGCGTAAGGTTCTTAAGTCTTTGTCTACCACTAGCCATAGCAATATCGGTAATCTGAAAAAACATACATTAAAATAGATGGTTATAAATAATTCAAATTTATTATATAAAAATAATCTACAACTATTCTAATTTGATCATATTCTAACTCAATCTTAATCTAATTCCATCCTAAACTAATTCCAAACCTAAACTAATTCCAAACCTAAACTAACTACCCACATAAATCTTAAAAAAAAAAGGAAAAAAAAATTACCTAGAGAGAGATGGGAGGTCGTTGTTAGAGAGAGGGTAAGGCGCAACCAAATGGCCCAGGTATCAATATACTCATGAAAAGCAATTCCTTTCCCATACACATCTCTGGTGGAAGGTTGTATGGCGTTTAGAAGACTGGCCAAAGCGAATATTGTCTTCCAAACATTCCAAATGGACTAAAGCCATCTGTGTAGAGCCCAAGATAAACGTTGCGGGGGTTGCTTGCAAAATCAGGGTACACCGAATTCAAGTGTTTCCACGCTTTTGCATCAGAGGGATGATTGATCTCGCCTTCCATCTGAGTATGTTCTGCATGCCATCTCATCGCTGCTGCCGTCTTTTCAGATTGATATAATCTCTTCAGTCTATCCTTGATAGGTAAGTACCACATCCGCTGGTACGACACCCTATTCCGCCCACGTCCTTGCGGTTTATATCGTGGCTTCTTGCAAAATTTACACTCTAACAATTCTGCATTTTCTCCCCAGTATATCGTACAGTTGTCTATACACACATCTATCATTTCCGAAGGTAAACCAAGGCTATGAACCAGTTTCTGAATCTCATAATAAGATTCAGCACACTGTTTATCTTCATGCAAATACTCTTTAAACAACTCAGCCCATGCATCCATACAAACTTCAGGTAAGTTATGATCAATTTTGATATTCATCATCCTAGCTGCCAATGATAATTTAGAAAGACCTTCTCTACAACCTTCATAAATTGGCTCATTAGCAGCTGCTAGCATTTCATAAAAACTTTTTGCATCCAAATTAGGCCCCTCTACATTTTCTACCTCCTCTATCACTGATCTTGTTGCACGAAATGCATCTGTAACCATATCATGCATCCTATCATGATCTACCATATGATCCTCTTGAAGGTTACAACTTTCAGAAGGTAAATGTGGTTCATCTGATCTGTTACGAACATTTCCAACCTGATTACTACTACTAGCTTCCTTCATATTATCAGCTTCTCCGTGGTTAAACCAGATATAGTAATGTGGAGTAAATCCTCTATTTACTATATGTTTCCAAACCGTTTCACTAGCAGCAAACTTGGTATTGTTGCATTTACGACAAGGACAGAACATTTTACCCGTTTCTAGTGTGAGAGACGTCTGTCCGGCGTGGTACATGAACATCTCTGCTCCATTGAGAAATTCTTCTGTTACTCTTCCACTTGAATCTTTATGCGCATACATCCAACTCCGAAGCTCATTGATATTTCTAGGCATTTTTTTTCTTCTGCATCTTAAGAATGAGGGAGAAGATCATATTTATAGGGAATTTTCGATTTTGGTGGGTAATAAAATTACAACGAATTTACGTTTGATAATAACTTAACAACCATTTTGCAACTACTTTCCTCGTAAATTGGTCGTTCAGCAGATGGTTAGTTTTCGATGTTATTTAGTCGCAAATTACGACTACTTTACGACTACCAGAAACGGTAGTCGTAAGGAAGAAGTTAATTTACGACCAATTTACAACGACAACCTTTCGTAGCAAACTTACGTCTAATTTACGACGAACTTTGTAGTAGTCGTATTTTAGCCGTAAAGGCGACGTAAATTTACGACTACACATTTGTAGTCGTAAATCGTAGTCGTTACTCCCACGTTTTCTTGTAGTGATCAATTTTATCTATCGTATATGATATCTAATTAAATTTAAATGATACTAACATAGATATATATATTATACTTTTAATATGAATATTTATTTAATGAGGTTTCTACTCATATGATTTTATGATTATTTGCATATTTGTGTAAAAATATTTTACACAAACGAATCTTTTTTAATGTGGAATGTTTAGTGGTTTCAATAATATATAATCATTTAAAAAATAATGAAGATTTAAAAATTAAAATATTAACTTCTCAATATATGTTCTACGCGGATATCAAAATATAAATATGTATTTTTATATGATGTATAGTTTAATTTAAACGATATGAAATATATATATATATATATAGAAGAGAGAAAATTCTCTAGTATAGCTATTTTTAAGTTTTTGTCATAAAAATAGTCCTCAGTGAAAAAAAAAGACCAAAATAAGTTTAATTAAAAGGTAAAAACATATTTTTACCCTAGGGTTATTAATATAGACTTAGGGTTTATTAGAGTTAACTAGTGATATTTTTGGGACATGGTTTCAAATTTAAAAAAAAAAAAAAATTCAAAATAAAAAGGGGCTATTTTGATAAAATGACTAAAATAGTCTCTTTTTATTTTGAAAATTTTATTTTTTGAAATGACCAAAATAAGTTTTATTAAAGGGTAAAAATGTAATTTTATCTTAGGGTTAACTAATCTAGACTTAGGGTTTAGAGTTAAGGGGTGAGGTTTTGGGGATAGGGTTTCAAATTTTAAAAAATAAAAAATAAAAAATTAAAATTAAAATTTTTAAAATAAACAGGGACTATTTTGGTCATTTTTTTCTAGGAGACCATTTTTGTGACAAAAACTTAAAAATAGCTATTTGAAAGAATTTCCATATATATATATATATTTGTTAACATAAACACTTATTAAAATAATTTTTTTTATTAATATGATTTTATAACCATCTATATTATTAAAACTGAAGTACCTTTTGGTACTTTTTGGAAACTTAGATAGTAGATTAAATGAAAGTTGTTTGAAAACAAGGATAACATATTAAATATTTTTTTATTTACATATTGAATCACTGTATTTTTTTCTCATTTACAGATTCTGTCGTTTGGAAACTGGGATAACAGATTAAATCAGAATTGTTTGGAAACACAAATATCAGATAATATTTCTTTTTATTAACAGATTTAGCCTTTGCATTTCTTTTTTAATTATAAATCTGCCACTTCACTTAAAATCAAAAATTTAAATTAATTAATTACAATGAATTGTTATTTCTTTTTGCTGAAAATAAAAACACAAAGTGTAATATATAGTATACATTAACCTTCTACAATATAATTTTCAAGAAAACCAAATATCATAAAATTAATAATAATTCATAAAAACCTATTGTAAAAAATTAAATCATTTTTAAATAAATAAATAAAAAATAAATAGGTTAATATATGAATATTACAATTACATCAAGTTGCATCAAGTTATAAAATTAGAAATATTATATTACGTACAAGTAAAAAATTATTATCAAACATTTATATTATAATATAATATATTCTACTATAAATATATTTGACAAAACATAAAAATATATATGAACATTTTATAAAATCAATGGTTTATAAATTTACGTTGAACGCAAGTTAAATCCAACATCTGCGCGGGGGCGCGGGTCAAGATCCAGTTGTATCTTATTATAGGAAAAAATTAAACCTTGATTACTAAAGTTTATGTGTGACTTTTAACAGTTTAAGTAATTTATACTCGTTTTGAAAAGTTCAAAATACAACATATACAAAAAAAAATTCTAAATTTTTATTATATGATTAATATAATTGTGTAATTTATTTTAATAATAAATAATTAAACAAAAATGCTAGAAAGTATACATATTGTTAGCAAATATTTATTATTTAAAATCATTAATTGCCATAGATATCTTAATCACATTAAGTAATTCTGTAGATTTTATTTAAAGAAATAATATATATAATTTCAATCTGATAAAAGAATGGTCCATAATGGACATACTATATAATATAACATTCACTAGTAATTTAATTTTGGACTAACAAAATTCTTAATTGATTCTCAAGGCGACACGTAAGAAAAATTAGTATTTCAACTACGTGACAACTCAGCAGGACACTTTTTTAATTAGTACAAATTACAGGTTATAACTTATAAAATGTTTCTCTATTAATATATAGGAGATTATTTGACATCATTGTTTAGTGTACTAAGAGTTCCTTCTTGCACAGATCAAGTATCCTACTGGTAGTATCTTCTGTCAGCTGGTATCATTGGAGCTATGTACAGGTAAAATAGAGTGGTGGAATCTACTTGCGCGAATGCTCGATAGTTCTCCTAAATTGCAAATCCTCAAGCTGATCCCTGTAAGCCATTTCATTAGGCAGCTAATTTGTTTTCACAAGTATTTTGATGATCTAAAGATTATTTGGATTTAGGCATATTATGTAAGGGATGAAGATTATCCTCTGTGAGTGGAAAATGGATCCAACCTAAATGTGTACCAGAATGTTTGGTGTTGAATCTTGAGACATTTGTGTGGAAAAGATACAAATGGAGACAAGAAGATGAGAAAGAATTGGCTACATACATTCTACAAAACTCGAGATGTTTGAAGAAAGCAATTTTCTCCACAAACAACCCGGAAAAGTTGGAAAAGTTGGGAAAGAGACGTGAGATGCTCAATGAGTTGACTTGTGTTGTCAGGGCTTCTTCAAATCCGAGTGATCATCACTTGAGCTTTTACTATGCTGTTTTGGCCATTGCAAATCTTTCATTTTGAGATATTCAGATATAATTTAAAGAGCAGGAGGTGTGGAAAAACACAAAGCTGGGAGTGAGAAATCATTCAGTTTTCTGATGAAAGTTGAAATTGGATTTTTGAATAGTAACGTCTTTTTAGATGAATGAAAAACAAGTAGTATAATCATCATATTGATTTGGATAGGCCGTTTAACTTTTCCTTTTGTTACAATAACGAGTAACTTATGGAACTATCCAAACTAGTATGCATTGAATGAAAATCTATGTTTTGCAAATTGCAATGATAGAAGTTTGTTAATTTTATTTTTGAAAACCATTCTAGAATCAAATTCAGATTTGTTTCAAGAATCTGCAATATGTAATCTTAGACAAACCAATATAAAATAATGCGACTGAGAAAACTGATAAGATACCTATAGATGTGTTGAAATGATAACAACATATTGATGATACATAACACTGAAATGGTTTCCTTTTTTTGTTTCTTTTGTAAATACATTTAAATTGTTCCATGATTTTGTTTCTATAAAAATGGATTTTATTTTTGTATTTCTTAACCATTATAGTATTTTCTAATGGATTTAGCAATATTTACATGTCTTCTTTATTATATTTAACTGATTGAGCTTCAGATATAGTCAACCACCATATCGTAACAATGCTATGTTGCTTATACATGAACTGTCAGTACCAGTCACAGCAGCTGTAGTAAGACGCCACAAGGGCCAACACCAAACATACCTAGCCTTTCTGCGTTTGCGTTCTATAGACTAGCTTTTTCCAGTTGTCGATATATAAAGATGTTCAATGCGGTTGAGAAGTTCAGATATTCTTCGCTCAGATAGTGGCAGCGACCTCTAAGGTTCTTCTTCTCCTATCATTGCAGCCTTAGCCAAATCGTCTTTCAGTTTTACTTTCCCTACTGATATAGACAATGCTGAATTCATCTTCTCAACCTCTGCCTTTAAAACAGCTATCAGAATCGTATAAAAAGATTGACTGTTTATTAATTATTGATTTTATTATTGACTTTAAGTTTGGAATAGTGAATGAAAAATACGAGTTCTTCACGTTCTAGGACGTTGCGTTGCGAGGCTTCAACTTCTTAGCTCACAAGCTTCTCTCCATCTACTTGCTTCTGATTCAGCTTCTCTTATTACATTCAACAACTCTTCTACCTAGAGTAAGAGATTCACTGCAAAAGTAAGAAAACAAGAAAATGTAAGCAAGTCACGTCGATGAACATCATGTTCTCTTCTTCTATTGTCTGAGCTTGTTCCCTGTAATGTTCTTTAACCGCGCTTCTTCCAAACTGCCGGAGCAAGAAAATGAAAATAGGAAAAAATACGTTCTACTCTAAATAGAAAGATTGACTTCATAGATGAATTACCCTCGATATTACTTAAAATCTAATATAACTTAAAAATTTTAAATTATTTGATATTTGACAATGATGATATTAACACACAGATTTTCTTATATCAATATTGCCAAATATCAAATAATTTAATATTTTGAAATTATATAAGTTGTAAATAGTGCTAAAAATTATTAATGTATAAAATTTTTAAAAATTAGTTTTATAATAAATTAATGTATAAAAATTTATATATTAGTTTTAAAGTCTTATAAATCAATCTAAAACAATGTATAAATTATTATAAATATATTAAATATTTAATGACTTTTAGTAATAAAACCCCTCAACTATTTTTGAATCGTAAAAAATCCTCTCAACTAAGTTTTCAACACTATAAACCCCACTTATAAACCGTTAACCTCGGTTACAGTTTTTTAGACGGGGAGTAACATATGTTAACAAAATGAAAATTGAAAGTTTATTTCATAGAATTTTTAGTTAAATTCTTTTTTACGATTAATATTTAGTTGAGGGGTTTAATTACGAAAAACCCATTGTAAATGTGGCTTTATATATTTTCCATACGTTTGAGGAGTGAATTTACAAAGTGACAATCTAAAAAATTATTGGGAGTTAACGTAGCAAGTGTTTGTCCCTTCAAAAAGAGGCAAAAAAGGTAAATCACCATTGGTTTTGCCAATCTTGGATAGCTAGATGAAGAGCATGATTAGGTATGAGATTGCAATCTTCCATCTTCAGGTTTGTCATCGGCGATGTATCGTGCCCATTCGCTAACCATTCCCTAATTGCTTCCGCTTCGTAAGTAAACCCATCTGCTGCTATCAAAGGATCTTTCATCACTTCCTGTGTTCACAACAAAGAAGACCAGTTTATGTTTTGTCTTAAATCCTGATCATCAAACTCTGTTCAACGTACCTGAAAAATGGGGCATAGGTAATGAGAAGGAGGCTTGCGTGGAACTTTCTGGTTCGTGTACGATGATGTTTCTGATGAAGGAAGTTCTGGGGCTTTCATACGATCTATAACCCGTAGAACGATGGGTAAGTCTGGTCGGTTCAACGGGTTTTTCTTACAGCAACGGATGGCTATATTAGCTAGCTTCTTGCCTCGTGCGACTGGCCAATCGCCTGCTGAACTATCCAGAACCGCGCTGATGTTATCATTCTCAACAGCGCATTTGACGTCTCTCAGTACCCCAGAGAGAGGTCTTCTGGTGAGAAGCTGAAGGAGAATCATTCCAAACGAGTATATGTCTGACTCCAGCGTCATTTCTTCAGAGACAAAGTAATGTGGATCAACGTGGGGATCAGATTTGTCGACTCCATCGATCGGGATTAGCTGAGAGATCCCGTAGTCGGTAATCTTGGTGACGAGGTTAGAGTCGAGGAGAATCTTAGACGGTTTTAGGTTACCATGAATGATACAAGGAACGTTTGAGTGAAGAAACAGGAGAGCTGAGCATATCTCAGAGGCGATCCTGATCCGAGACTCCCATGGAAGCGCAGGAACGTTGTTTGCAGATGAAAAGCAGTCTTCGAGGCTCCCGTTGGGAATGTATTGATAGATAAGAGACCGAGACTCTGGACAAGTACCCACTATTGTTACCAGGTTTGGATGCCTTACTCTGCTTAAAATCTCCATCTGTCATCCAAAAAAAAAAAAAAAACAATTAGAACATCTGCGGGTGATGTTTGCATATGTAGTAATTGTGGTTCTTTACCTGACGCTCAAACTCAAAGTGATTCTGGGATCCATATGAAGGCAACATCTTTACAGTTACTTGAAGATTTTGAAGATTCCCTTTGTAGACACTTCCGTATTTGCCTTCTCCAAGTTTCCAGGACGGATCGAATTCGTTAGTAGCTTCATTGATTTCCATAAAAGAATAGTCGAGCATTTCTGACTCTACAGACTTTCCTTTTACCAGTCTCTTTAATGCGTTTACTTCCTTTATAGCATTCTCGTGATCGATACGGATCTCATCCCTTCTCTGCCTGAAACTTTTCAAGAGTTCCATAGCCGTATCAAACTTGTCACCATGTTCTTTTTCCAAGTCTTGCAGTTTCTTTATCTGGCTCTCCAACTTAAGATTATCACTCTGAACTATCTGAAGTTTTTTCATGAATCCGCTGTTCTGCTCTATTACTGTCTTTACTTCGCCCTTTTCTTTCTCTAGCAATTCCTCTAATTTCCTTCTTCGACTCTGCTCCTTAATGCATAAGCCCTCCAAGGCTTTCGCCTGTGAGATGGCATGACAATAACCAGAAAAAAAAAAGTTAAACCGGGAAAAACGAGTTTGACAAAGTACCAGTGGGCTTAAGAATCTCTAGCAGTGGCATCAACTATTCAACTATTGTAGACTCTTTTACTTTTAATTTGTTGTGATGAACAAAAGCGCATGGATATATGTAACTGCTCATTTCTATTTATCAACTAAAGTTCTGTAACCTAGCTAAACTTAGCTATCTACGAACCCCCCAGTGAAAAAAATTCTTTTATGTATGTGGTTATAAGATGTACTGATTTATCTATCGCACTACTAGCAGATATGGATAGATATACTATCACTTCGAAAATTATCATATTCATTTTCTTAGAAAACTGAGAAATAATTTGGACTTATAACCTTGCATAAAGTCTCCATGGTACTGCTATCCTCTTTCCATTCCTTCCGAGCTTCCCCATAGACACTTCTCTCTGATTGGCCAATATCATGCATGGCTTTATCATACCTATGAACTTCGCGCGCTACATTTCCTTCACGCTTCTTCTCCTGAAATTCCACAGGATCACCCGATTACCAGGCAGACTCTTACTAAAAATTTACAACATCATGTGACATGATTCATGTCATCTTCAAGTAGCGGTTTCAACATATTGCAAACGCAGAGATACTCTCTAAATCGTTTCTACAAAGTTACATTCTAAAACCTCTCTATATCAATAACTTGAAGAAAAACCGGCCCCTCTAATTAGTTGGCAAATTGAAGTCTTTTCACGCAAAATAATACAAACAGTAAAGAGATTTACAGTTACTGCATGACCGAGTATCATCAGTATGAAAGATGAACTTAAGGATGAAGAAGTGAACTCTTTCTACCTCGACATTTGAGGGAGTACGGGTATCTGAGCCAACTACTTCAGGGCTAGCCGGCTCTGGACCAACCTGCTCCCCAAAGGAATAACTCGAACCTGAAGATAAATGAGTAGTTGGTCTTGGTTCCACCTTTCCTCTCTCCAATAGACCGGTGTCTTTTTCACCATCTGCACAATTCTGTAACAAAGTTACCATACATAGACAATATACAACCGGTAGCAAAGGACATAATATGCAGCGGGACCTTGCAAAACCCAAGCAAAGCGCTACCTTGTTCAAGGAGGCTCCGCCAATATCTTAACCTTCTCCTCATATAAGAGGATTCCAGTTTCTCTGATCTCCTTGTCTCAGTGTCTGAATCCAGCTGTACTAGGGGAGGCATTGTTTGTCTGTTATTACCATCGTCATTTGTTGCCCTGTTTTCATCTTTCAGTTATATGAATAGAGGTAGAAAACAAAAAAAAAAACAGATAGTAGAATCATTTAATTGAAGGTATCAAAGTTTCTACAGATGTATCTAAATAAGCAAATAGTTTAGCTAGGGAAAGACGACGATTTAAGATGTCCATTCACTCTTTGTGTAACATTCGAAAGGAAAAGTAGTTTTACCTTGTAAAGATAAGGTAGCCTTTACAAAGAAACCAAATATGGCAGGAATCAGGAGCTTTTTTGCAAACGAATATGGCTTTCTTGGATTTTAAATCCGTCATTCTCCTGACATGTCAAAGTTAAATAGATAATACGAATGTCAGAGGTTAGATGAAAAACGTTTATAACATAAGTCATAAGAGATCAAATAAAGAATCATATATTTACCATGAGTAATGCTTATCTGATGCAGCTCCCATTACGAGCCACTTAATATTATGTCGAGCAATCAAGTCTACGATACCTTCCTCGATATTTTGTCCCGCAATGCAAAGCTTATCTGTTTGAACCTAAAAAGAACTATGTGAATTCAGGGTCCTGACTAGGAATGCCTTAAAACTAAAGTAAGCTCTACAATTTTGAGGACCGAAACAACAGGGGCACAAGGTTTTTCCGTTTAGGTTATATCTTTATATGAAAAACTACATCGACCAATATCACATGAAAATATAAAAAGAATTGCCTTTTTCAATTAATCCTGAACACCAAAAAAAGGAGAGAATTAATACCTGAGTTTCAGATAAAAGGTGTAGATAGGAATCCATAAGCTCATCCACTTTGTGTTTATCAACACGCTCAATCACCTTGACAGCATGTTTCCTAAAGGTACCACCAGCAAGTTTCTTGTGTGCTGTAGGTAAGCAAAAGTAAAAAATGTCAGAAATTACAACTAAAAGTTTTGGAAATAGAATGGTAAAAAGGAAAACGGACAATAGCTAAAGTCATCAACTCATGAGTCTTCCACAAAGAAACTTAGAATTTCCAGTTCTAAGACAAACAAACCAATACTGGTCTTATTTACAGTAGAAGCAAAGTAGTGTCATCATCATTACAATGTTGTCCACTTCAACTTGATACAGAAAATACTTTGAATCAATTGTTTTCTTCTTACATTCACTTAATAAGGAAAATGGATATTATATGATTTCTCTTCCTCTTGTTAATATAGTAAAACAATTATAAGGTTCAATCATGAGCAAATCTATTGAAAGGTTAATCCACTACACCCAGAACAATTCAACAGATGTATACCATAAAAAAAAAAAAAGAGAAGCAGAAGATTCTCACTCCAGGAGGCAGGCCGAGCAGGACGATGGACGTAAAGCAAGCAAATCTTCTTGCCGGAGAAGTTTCGCGCCGCCCATAACACCGTCGTTTTGCTCCTCTCCACATCTTCCGCCACCGCCACGAATATCGTCTCATCCACCTCTAAAGCCACTTCGTCTCCAATACTCCCCATCTTTCTCTCTCTCTCTCGATTAGCTTTCTACAAGCATCTCTCCTCCGATTCCATGATGCAAAGCCTCTTTAATTTTAAAGTGGAAGTCGTCGTCAGAATTGGAATCGGTCTGTGGCTCGGACTGAGTCGCTGACTCGGTTATGAGTCAACCTGTTTACCTCTTTTGCATGAACAGTCTGATGTGTTGAGCGGTAGTATTCCTATTTTCCCGACCTGTAATTTTATTTTATATTGGAATATATATATAAAAATTAAGAAACGTAACATAGACACATGTGAAAACAGATTTGGAGTCTTTTGAGAAATGTTCACATTCTGATACGTTATATTTTGCTAATATATTAATGTTCAAAAAATCACTAGATGTTAAATTAGAATTAATCTAAATTAGAAATTGACCTGCGAGTCCATTCTAAATTAATTTTTACTTTTTTTTTATAAATGGTTTAATAACATTTTCAACATATAGATATAAGTTATTTAGATTTTTTAGTTTTTAAGAAACTTATCCGAACCTGAAAAATCCGACTCAAATCCTGACCAGAAATTTATAATATACAAACATAGGTTAATTTTAAAATCTAAAAAATCAATACTCAAACAACTTTATATATCAGAACATGTATTTGGATGTCCATATCTAATTAATTATGTAAACAAAAAATGTTTACCGATTTGAATAGAATAGATATGGAATTTGATATGCGGCCCATACGGATATTTGTTTTTACTGTTATAAAAATCAATAGTTTTATATAATATATAAGTTATTGATTTTTAAAAACTATCAATAGTTTTTAAAATATAATGTAACATTTACCCGTATTACATATTTGTTTCAAATGACATGTTTACACATAACAATCTTATTCTGTATATGTAGTAATTATTGTTTATATATATTCTTACAATTAGATTACATTGAAAAATAGTTAGAATAAAGCCTATTAACATAAAAATAGACCAAATGGGTAAGATACTTTAAAAGTAAATAAACAAGCCAATGTAATACAGTAAAAATTAGAATGAGCCTATTAACATAAAAATAGATTAAATGGTTAAGATGTTACAGAAAAACAAAATCGTTAAGATAATTTAAAAAGGCTTAAGATGAAGATTGTGCTATAATAAAAGGAATATTTGCATATTTAGAATTCCATTTGCAGCTTAGGAATGGCTTACGATCAAATGTCATTTTGTTTTATTAAGACAATTAAATTTGGATTGTTTAGGAATGCAGTTAAATGATAAAAAATTCAATGGCATAAACTTGTAATATTAAAAATGAAGTGGGGTTAATTCCAGATTGTACTTCAGTTTTAATAGATAAAAAAAATATTGTTTAGTTAGATGCCTAAACCAAGTTAAACAAAATTACTCTACACAAATTATTTTGTTTAGATCCAATTAGTTTATGTTTTTTTTTTTTTCAATGCTAGATAATTATATTATTACAACTATGAAAAATATTACAGATGATTCTACACGCCTGATATAGAAGCATTAATGAACTCTTAATCAAATTTTACTGGACCAATGGAGTTTTCACGCTTATGTTCGTTTAGAACACTGAAATATATTACCTTATATGGAAGGATCTTCGAACTAAAAACATTAAAGCTATAATTCCCGTGCTCTTAATCTTTATAACTAAATTTTACTTTAGGAGGCATGTTAACTTTATTTTATAAAAAAAGTTATATATCAAAAATGTTTAGAACTTCCTAAAAGCAGTCTTTTTTATGGATGAAAACTAGAAATGTTCCATAAATAGATTTCAAATTTTATATTACAATAAACTAAATAAAAATATTTAATGACTAAATATTTATATTATAAAACTAAATTGCTATTACATGTTTGTTCTTTTTTATAATAAACAAGGACACTAAGAAATGACCAAAAGAACAAGTTATTTACCGATAAATCTTCTAGTATCATTACATGAAGCAAGGAAAATAAAGACAGAGACGAGAGGAAGTATTGTACGCCTTTAACGCTTGACCCATTGGAAAAATCTTTGTTGCCTTAGCTTTTCCATGCTTCGTCCTCCCCATAACTTTCGAGTTTCTTGTCAAAATAAAACAGCTGAAACATATCCAAGATGAGAACAAGATCGCTATCAATACCCATCAATCTAAGAGACATACTGTCTATCAATTGAAAAAACATCAATCAGACAACAAAATGCTTGTATCTCTGCTGAAGAACATTCAACACATATTTCATACAAGTTGAGATGGGTTAAATGTCTTGCTTATCAGCTTGAAGTGCTGTCCGCATATCTGGTTCTTAGTTTTGCAGTGCCCTGCTGATACACAATTGAATAGCTCCAACTTGACATTCAAACCAGGCCTTTAAATACATAGTTAGAACATATTAAATGCTAGGATAATTATTGATTTGCATAAAAAGTGATTGTTGAGGAGTTTAACCCATAGTTCCACCGCTATTAATAATGCATTTAATATTCCAACTACCTAAAGTTTTGGTTTCAACAAGTGGACGGAGAAGAGCAGCGCGATGATCAAGTATAGAGAAATATACATCAAACTCTTCGTCTTTAACAAGGAACTTTCCTTTCCCAATAAAACACGGGCAATGCTACATTTTATTCTCCTGGTTCCATAGGATCTCCATGTTCTATCCACTTGTCGCACACTTGATTTGGCAATCTCCTATCGAATCTGGAGTTCTGTCTCAGCTCTTGAAGATTCTTTGAACTCTTTTCACGGCGAATGTTTTCGATCTCACTCAAAGGAGGGAGTCCATCGACTCTTGAAAATCCTTCAAGGCTATTAAACTATCCAGCATTTCAGCTGTTATACCAGACTTAGCAATAAAGTCTCCAAATGCTCAATAGTAATAGTAAGTTCCAAATCAGTAAAACCAAAAGAAGAGAACTCTTATGTTCACTATACTGAGCATTGTTAAGCAAATGCATTAAGAACAAAACTATCAACTCAATCACAACTCTTTCTACGTAAATGCTCATGCATATCCTCCGCATAGAAAACATGACTATAAAGTTCTCGTGACAAATTTGCATCCACTGATTAGCTACCCATTCGACGTGATTCCAAAACTAGAAACATCTTTGAAGCAAAAACTTAAAAGCAGCTAGCAAAGTTGTAGGCTTTGACCTTTGATGATCCCAGTGATCTCTTTCTCTTCCTTCTCAAACACCTCCTTCTTCGCACGTTCTCCACGCTGTTATCAAAGTTAACGATCATATTGCCGCTAGTATCAAACACGACCTTATCATCATCTTCCTCCTTCAAATTCCATGGCTTAGACATATCACACCCATTAGATTTCACATCTCCACTAGCTCCAAAACCATTCGCCACCTCACCTTTGAGACCAAACACTACCGTGTTCTTGAAAGCTCAAGGTGTCTGTTTCGTGTCTAGCAAGTTTCAGTTTAAATTTTAGTTTAAATGAGTCTTTTCCGTTGAATATGTCTCCTGGTTTGTAAAAGAAAGTGTTGAGTTGTTTAAGTAGCCAGTTGAGTCTACGTATTTTTTGTAGTGGTTGTTGTAAGTCTTATTTAAGTTATGTTTTCATTCAAGGAATAAACAAGCACTTTTCAGATATCTTTTGCTCATCATCTTTTATTCTAATTACCAACAAGTGGTATTAAAGCTTGCAACGAGCCTGGTACAAGAGAAAGATAGATCAAGATGAGTGAGAAAAATACGTTGATTGTACCAAAGTTTAACGGAGATTATGAGCACTGAGCGATTCTCATGGAGAACCTACTCAGGTCAAAAGAGTGGTGGGAGCTTGTCAAAACAGGAATCACAAGACCTGAGAGGAATGTAATCCTTATTAGAGTACAAAGTGCCCAACTTTAAAGGTTAAGAAGAAGTTCTGAAGTTTTAGGAATGAAGATGGGGAAACTATCACCAAATACTTTTCCAAAGTCATAGAGGTTGCCAATGACATGCGCAGCCTACGAGAAGACATGCCAGATGTTAAGGTAGTTTAAAAGATTCAACGGACACTCGTAGAAAAATTCACATATGTTGTATGTGCTAGTGAGGAATCAAACGATGTTAAGGAGATGACGATAGATGGGCTGCAGATTTTTCTAATGATTCATGAACAAAATCTCTGCAGACATGTGGGTGAAGAGCATGCCATGAAAGTTGAAGGGAAATGGAGATCAGATTGTGGAAGAGGCAGATGCAGGAGTCAAACATAATTTTTTGAACGAGGATGAAAAGGTTATTCTGGTCGTGGACGAGGGAACTCAAACTTCAACAAAGATACAGTTGAGTGCTATAAGTGACATAAACCGTGACACTTCAAATCGGAGTGTCAAAACTGGGACAGAGAAGCAAATTATGCACAAATGGAGGCAGACATACTTCTTATGGCGTACGTAAAAGACCGTAGAAGATGAAGAACATGTTTGGTTCTTAGACTCAAGCTGCAATAATCACATGTGTGGTACTAAAGAATGGTTTACAGAGCTTGACAATAGCTTACGTCAAAGTGTCAAGCTAGGAGACGACAAAAGAATGATGGTAGAAGGGAAATGCAATCTGATGTTAGAGATAAATAGAGTGATCTCTGTGATTACCCCAGTCTACTACGTCTCGGGGCTGAAGAACAACAAGTTCAGTGTAGGACATCTACAAGAAAAGGGACTGAGGATCATCGATCATCATAGAAGATAGTGTGTGTGAGATCTAAAGTAAAGAAAGAAATAAGTTGATCTTCCAGTCAAAGATGTCTAAGAATCAAATGTTTATGGTACTGGCAATGGTCAAATAGGCTAGCGACGAATCAGAGAGATGCATGCAAGTCATAAAAAAGAGAGATCAACTATGGCACAAGTGGTTTGGCCATCTCAATCATAAAGGCCTGAGATCGCTCGTAGAGAAGGAGATGGTTAGTGGACTACCTGCCATTAGTCAAGAAGAAGTGAAGATTGTATGTGAAGTATGCATGAAAGGAAAACAAAACCGAGAAAGCATTCCAAAGAAAAAAAAGCGTATGAAGGGAAAAACATGGACTGCAATTGGTCTACAGTAACATATGTGGTCTAATCACACCAACTTAAGAAAGTGGTAAGAAGATATATAATCAACTTCATTGAAGATTATAGTAGGAAGTGTTGGACTTATTTCTTAACTGAAAAGTCTAAGACATTCATAACCTTTAAAGAGTTCAAAGATGCAGTTGAAAAAGAGATGATACATAGTTTGGTATGCTTGAGGACTTATAGAGGTGGTGAATACAACTCTAAGGTGTTTGGAGAGTAGTACAAAAAACCTGGAATCAAGAGGCAGCTGACAGCAGCATACATCCTTAACAAAATGGTACTGCATAAAGGAAGAATCGCAACATCATGAACATGATGAGATGCATGTTACTTGAGATGTCAGTACCAAGGAGATTTTGGCCAAAAGCAGTGCAGTATGCAGTTCACATCTTGAACATAAGTCCATCAACAACCATTAGTGAGATAACACCTACAGGAAAGTGGAGTGAGCACAAGCCATCGGTTGACTATTTCAGGGTGTTTGGATGTGTTGCATTTGCTTTAGTAACATATGAAAGGAGAATCAAACTTAATGAGAAGAGTACTAAGTGCGTGATGTTTGGGTCAAGCAAAGGATCAAAGGCCTATCAGCTCTAAAGTCTAGAGACCCAGGAGATCATCATAAGCAAATATGTACATTTTGATGAAAGCAAATATTGTGAATGGGAAGAGAGTTCAAAAGGAGACAAACTGCTATGGAAAGATATGGAGATTGAGACATAAAGGGAATGAGATATTATACTTGGAGAAGCTCAAGAAGAAACCAAAACAGAGGAAAGAAATAAAAAAGAGAATCAAGAAAATACAGAAGAAGAAAACACTCAGGGAAGCTCAGATGAAACTCAGACAAGAGAGGGATCAAGAAGGAAGAGAAAAACACATGTATGGATGAAAGATAACATCACATGCAATGTGAGTTTCATCATTTCAGAAGAAGGAGAAGATATATTTGCGATGAGAATAACACTTGGGAGTTGATGGAATTACAAGAAGGAGCCAAAGTCGTTGGAGTAAAATGGGCGTTCAAGACAAAACTCAATGAGAAAGGAGATGTAGATAAATTCAAAGCAAGGATAGTAGCAAAAGGTTATCACCAGAAGCATGTAGTTGATTTTCATGAGATGTTTGCACCACTGGCAAGATGGGACACAGTCAGGATGTTGCTTGCATTACATGCAGAGAAGGCATAGACAATGTATTAGCTAGATGTGAAGAGCGCATTTCTACATGGAGAGTTGAACAAAAATGTGTATGTAGAGCAGCCTAAGGGTTTCAAAGTAGAATGTGAAGCATACAAAGTGTACAATTTGAGAAAGGTGTTGTATGTATTGAAACATGCACCCAGAGTGTTTGAAAGGCGGCGTTGTACATCCATATAGAAGGATACTTCAAGAAGAAGAAGTTTGAAAAATGGTTTTGTGAACACACCTTGTTCATAAAGCAAGAAGGAGAGAGTGTGTTGATTGTGAGTCTCTATGTAGACGATCTTATCTACACGGGGAACTCAATTGTTATTCTTCAAAGATTTAAGGACTCTATGATGAAGGAGTTCTCGATGAGTGACTTGGGGAAGATGATGTTTTTCTTTGGAGTAGAAGTAGTTCGTGATGATCAAGGAATTTTCATCAATCAATATAAATATGCCAAGGAAACATTGAAGAAATATGGGATGGAAGATTGCAATGCGGTGAAGAATCTTATAATGCTTGGACACAAACTGACAAAGGCTGCAAGTGGAGAAGATGTCAATCAAACAGAGTTTAAACAGCTTGTAGGAAGTATGAGGTATTTAACTACAACTCGACCAGATCTGATTTACTTTGTGAATCTAGTAAGTAGGTACATGGAGCATCCGAATGAACATCATCTACATGATGTGAAAAGAATCCCGAGGTATGTCAGAGGCACTTCAAGTATGGCATTCTATACAAGAGATGTGGAGGACAGAGAGTAGTTAAATTTGTAGACAGTGACTATGCTGGAGATGTGGATGATAGGAATAGCATATCAGGGTACGTCTTCATGCTACGAGGAGGAGCAGTCTGTTGGGCATCGAAGAAGTAACTTATAGTAACTATATCCACTACATGAGCCGAATTCATTGCAGCAGTCAATGGAGCTTGTCAAGCAGTATGGATGAGAAACATTTTTCAGGAGATGGGATTTAATCAAGGTGAGAGAACTACTGTGTTCTGCGACGATAGCACCACCATAAAGTTGTCCAAAAATCCAGCGTTACACGGTAGGAGCAAGCATATTCATGTTCGCTTTCTAATAGAGCTGGTAAATAATGGAGTTATACAGCTTGAGTACTGCTCAACGGAAGAGCAAGTGTCTGATATTATGAAAAAGCTGTGAAGCATGAGGTGTTCGAAAAACTCAGAGGAATGATGGGAATATGTGTGAAGGAAAAGAGGCGTGATCATGAAGAATTAAACTGAAAGATGTTCTTTCTGTCTAAGAGAATGATTGAAATCTCAAGGTGTTTGTTTCGTGTCTAGCAAGTTTCAGTTTAAATTTCAGTTTGAATGAGTTTTTCCGTTTAATAAGTCTCATGGTTTGTAGGATAAATTGTTGAGTTGTTTAAGCTAGTCAGTTGAGTCTGCGTTTGTTTCGGTTGTAGTTGTTGCAAGTCCTATTTAAGTTATGTTTTCATTCAAGGAATAAACAAACACTTTTCAGATATCTTTTTCTCATCGTCTTTTATTTTAATTACCAACAATTCTCATCCTCTTTCATATTCCATCGCTTAGGCTCCTCCATCCATTTTCCATCTCCACTAGCTGAACTGGAGGACGCCCATGAACCGTTAGACGGATCGGAGTTTCAATCGTTTATTCCAAAAAATCTCCATGATACGTCCATTCCCGTTGTCATTTCCGTCGCTGCCACTACTACTGTTGGTGGAAAGGGGACGGATAGATGAGGATAAGAAGATCTGAGGGTTCAAGTTGGTTGAAACTGGGGTTAAGAGACGGAGATTGGAAGGTCTAAAAAGTAAATGAGAGAACATGATGGTGAAGAACAGAGAGATTTAGAAGAAGAAAAAAAAGTTACAGACAAAACCATTAAGGTTTTACATAGAATCACGAACCTGTCTAGTTCAGTCCGATTCGATCGGTTTAATCATCATCCATTTACATATGAAGAGCTATAAACTATAGAGACATGCATGCTCGGTTCCAGTGGTTAATTTGATTTAAGTAATTTAGTTTTGGTTAATTCGGCCGTACAAAAATTCACAGAGTTTAATTAAACAAAAAATTGGTTTGGTATTCAATTAGTTCATAAAATTTCAAATTTCAAATTTCAGTTATAATTTTTTTTGAATGATATTTCATTTATTATTATGTTTAATTTAGCTTTAAAAAAAAAAAAATTTGGTCAAATTTGGTTATCTTTGGTTATTTTAGTCTGTTCGATTCATAATTTTGTTCTTTAGTTATAATTTTAAAATAAAATTTTGAAAAAACGGACTATTGAACCAAAATCAATATTTTTTCCCGGTCAAAGACATCAATAATCTACCCAAGTTAAACCAAAGAAAAAGAAATTACGGTTTGGATAGGTTCGGGACAAAATCCCAGGCCTAGGCTATAAATATTTTAAGAAGCCTCTCTCCGTCGTGGTTATTTTGGGAACTAGGGGCTTTATCCCCGCGCAAGCGCGGGGTCGTGGACGTTGTTACTCTATCTCATTGTGATGTGTTGCCGTGTTTGTGAAGTTTTTATTTTGTTGTCATTGATTTTCCAAGATGTGATAAAGGAGGCAGATAACATATTAGTTTTTTGTGGTAAGCGATTGAAGGCCTCTCTGTAACCATTAGCTCTAACGACTTGTACTTATTGTGAAACGTACAAAATAACTAACCTAGAAAAAAAAATAAAAATGCTCTTCCTCTTGAGATTTCTGAATCGACATCAAAAGCATCCTTAAATGTTTTGCACACCATTTCTTACCTTAAAAAAAAAGTGGAATAAGAAAAAATAAATACAACAGCATATTGGAGCTAATGTTCACACAGTAAGCACAAAAGAAAAAATAATGTACCTTGATACCAAAAGCAAGGAAGTACAGAGAGCAGTGAGGCTGCTCCTAAGTTATTTGAAGCAACATGCAAAGACACGTTGAAGATATATCATGTCTTTCCACACTGTCTATAATGCTGTCAACGCCTTGGTCATGCCCTTGTCTTGATGTATGTATCCAAGCCTCGTAGCTTATGAGTGTATGTTGTTGTCTAATTTACTTGGGAACCTTAAAGTGCATATTCAAGTAACAGTACCACAAAAAAAAAAAAAAGTAACAGTACCACCTTTTTACTCTATTCACTCAAAATTAGTCAGTTAAAAAAATATCATTACTTAAACCTGTTACAAATTGATATATAACCTAAGCTGTGTTTCACTTCAGCAATCTAATTGTACTACAAAAAGTTTTGCATCTCTACATTACAACACCAAACAAACTTCACAATGTGCTCCTCAAATCCTTGTTCCACAAACGTCACCGAGATAGAATAGCAGATAATGGGTCTTCTGTTCATACCAGAGCATAATCGATGGTCATCAAAGCATTGTACGTTTTCCCTCATTGGCCCGCTGTGGCAGGTGAAGAAACTGTAGTCCGGCTGATTAAATTGCAGATGCTCAGGCCAATTATTTGCAGCTTGTTGCAAGGAAGATAGCTTGTGGCACTCTTGCCTCTTGAGCTCTGCTTTGGTTCCACAGAGATACTTTGAGCTTATAAGATGTGAGTCCAAAAGTAGGCACCAGTAGCTTTAGGGATGGTTAGGTCTCACTACAACCAAGGAACCTGCTTGAACAAATAGACAACACAATGTAAGAGATCTTTCTAGGTTGTGACAATCAGACATACATATTATACTGATAACATCGAAAGCTTATGTTACTACTTCCGTTGAGGAGGTGTTGCTGAGAGAGAGTGGAAAGTTAGAAAGTAGTCATCAACGTGTTATAATGTTGGACAAACAGTTATTGGGTACCTAAATACCAACAAATTAAAAGATCACCGTTTCACACACATATAAATATATATATATATATATATATATATATATTTCAAAGATAACAACCTCCAGCCCCAAGAGAAGGTTTGCAGATTGAAAGAGAAGCGACATAAAATACTCCAAGCATTTAAAAAAAAATGATCGAATTTTTAGGGTGTCAGTAAAAAATTACCTTATGCAAAGATTTGTGATGTCAATGGATAACAGTGCGTGCCGATCATTTTTTTGAATAAACCAAACTACTATATCATCTCTGTTTTGGTAAATCTCTACTTTCTTAATTTAAAAGAAAGAAACGTCAAAAGAAGACACATATGCGTCACAGGCCAGAACAAAACGTGAGAATGAACTTAACAAACTTGGCTGTTCGTGAGTGAAGCACCTGCGGTTGGACCAAATCCAGAAACTATGTTCAGAACACCAGGAGGAAGACCTGCCTATCATATATTTCAAGAAACATACTTAAGGCTTTTATTTTAGTAGCAAAAATGGTAAGTAGAACGTGAAAGGAACGAAACATTGATTACTTCAAAAAAAAGCTTACTGACATAAAACCAGTGAGAGGAGTTTGTTCAGCGGTTTTGAGGACAATGGTGTTACCACAAGTAAGAGCAAGACCAACTTTCCAAGCAAACATCAGAAGCGGAAAGTTCCATTGAATGATCTGTCCAGCAACGCATATCGGTTCATGCAGTGTCTGGACGTGATAGTTTCCATTGGCTGGAATTGTTAGTCCATGAATCTTATCCGCCCCTCCTACACATCAAAGAAAAACTTACCAACAAAAGCAAGAAAATTTGATAGTATTCTCAAGATTTTGATGTATATACCAGCATCATTACAAAACAAACCGGCGATCATTGCAATCTCTGCGGTTTTGGCTTGATCATAAGTATTCCCATTGCCACATGTGTCTAGAGCTGCGAGCTCTTCGCTGTGTTTCTCAACCAAATATGTGAATCTCAGCATTATCTTTGACTTTTCCTGAAATTCAAACAAAGATAAGTCCACATCACATTAAATTTCATAGCTTTCAAGATCAAAAACATTATATAATATTATACATAAGCAATCATCTAAGGCCAAGCTCCTTCATCAATGGACTTCCTTGCAGCTTTCATTGCCCGGTTGATATCTTCAGCATCGCCTTCAGCTACGTTCGCAATGACTTCCTTTGTGCGTGTATCAAGAGCTGGGAAGGTCTTACCTAAACCCAATTAAAAAATCAAACATTATTGCTCAAGGAACTAAAATTTCAAGCGTCAATATTTTTCCTTGCTATTCCTCCGTTTCTGAACAAAGCATTTTTTAAAATGAAAACTTTACTCACCAGAAGCAGCGCCTACGAAGTTCCCATTGTTAAGGAATTGTGTGTAAGAAAATTGAACCGATGGGATTATGATTTCTTCAGCTGCAGAGGAGGTTCCAAATCACCGTACGATTTCCCTTTTAATGTAACAAATTCTCCATATAACCGAAGTGTTTTAATACATCATAGCCACATATTCACATATTAAAGAATCTAACTTCCGGTCTACTTTACAACAACAACTTTTTCTGCTTTATTGTTGTACCCTACTAAACACTAAATGTCAACTAATCCAAGAAGCAGCAATGAACACCTTAACGCACTTAAAATCTAAAAGACCAAAGAACACACAGATTCCAAAGGAGTCGAACCTGAGCTTGAGAAGTCTCGATTCACCGTCTTGCGATAGCTCTGATAGCACGCCCTGACTTTATCACTTTCTATTTCTCAAAGGAGACTGAAAAACGTTGGTGAGACATACCTATATCTCCATAGTTGCAATCAATGGACCTCTGAGCTGCACAATAATTATGTAAGAAAAAAACTTTTGTCCTTAAAGAAACTGAGATCAAAAAGAGGCAAATAAGATGTCCTTACATCAGACTGCTTGATTTCACACAGGGTGCTGGGCATAGATTGGTTTTTGATAGATAAATTACCGTCGTCCAACAGTGAATACATGGCCTCTCATGATACAGTGTGGGGTTCTGAAATTACATAAAAAAAACACTGGGACAGTTAGACACAGAAGTATTGTAGTCAATAAATAAAAAAGTCTCGGACATAACAGCATAGTTCTGTCGGAAAAATATAAAAGAACCAAACATGAAGCCAACTGAACTCGTTGGGCATGAACTGAAAGACCAAACCTTCAACAAAAAAGTATTACACGCACTGCACACTGCTAAACCTTAAAGGCGCAACTCGCAGACTATTAGATCAAACCAATAAAAAAACTATCACTGATGAAACTTGACCCACCTGAGAATACTGACAAAGTAGCTTCGCCCATGGAGCCTTAGCTCGCTTCTTCCCCGCCTTCGAGTTCTCACCATCCGTCACCACTTCACCTAAATCCACAAAAACAGTAGATATGATAATTAATCAGGGAAAAATCGTGAGACAGACCACCAAACCAAACCTGCTATTGTAGGTGTCTCCAAGACATCGGCTTCAGGTTTTGTGTCGGCTTCAGGATAGATCTCCATCACAGGCACATCAGTTTAAACAGGTTTCTCCGCATCCATCAGGTAATCAGAGGATCCAAGCTCCGACTCTCCAGATTCCGATCCAGGATCCGAAACCGGTCCTTGATTCTCAACCAGAACCTCGCTGCCGATGAAGACTCTGCTGGTTCCGCCGCCGCCGCCTAAACTATTAAAAAATCAAAAATCAGATTCGAAACCAAAAAAAAAAAGAAAGAAACTCAGATTCGGACAAGAACAAACATACAAATTCAATAGCGGCATCGATCTTAACCTTAGGTCGCTTGGTAGGGGGTGGAGATGATGAAGACGGTTCAGGGGATAAAGAAGAAGAACAGAAACGCTTGAAAGCCGAAGAGCTACGTCTCGTCTCCACGATATCCCAAGAAATCATAAACATATGTATTTATTATTTAATAACGAAACCAAACTGAGATAACCAAACCAGACATGAATTATGGGACCCACAAACATAAAGGAGTCGCTGACGTGGATAGCTTTAGGAGAGACTAAACTGTGGCATTATAATATAGATTGTGTCTCCCAGAGATTGCAATCAATTCAATAGCCCCAACTCTGAATCTCGATGGTTTACATAGTTTCATGGGACGAATTCGTAGATCGATCTGTTCAGCTTTTCAAAGCTGATCCCGAATCTGTAAGTTATCTTTATCTTTCCCGATTGCGTTCGTCACAGTTGCTTTGGAGATTTTGAGCTTCATTTTAACTGTTTGGGTTATGATCCGTCTCGAGTTTTTCGTATTGAGGATTCGATAAACATTGATAATTGATTTGAAATAGGCAATCTACATGTTTTGTTTCCAGAATGCAGTAATTTTGTTTTCTAATGAATTAGATGTTTGGGGTGCAGACTCGGTACGTTGTCAAGTATAGACATTGTGATGGCAAGTTGGTTCTCAAGGTTACTGATAACAAAGAGGTCGGTACACCCTGTCTACGATCGCTTCTTGTAATTGTTTGTGCTTCTCGTATTGTACGTGTACTATAATAGATACTTGTTGGTTTGGAGAATGTAGCAGTTTTCTTATGTATTGGCCGGGTCATGAGTTAAATAAGCAGATCTACTGGTAGCAGTTTACCTTGGTGAAGCTTGTTTGTGTTTGTTACTCAAAGGTCTATGCATTGAGCTACGCCAAAGTTTGAGACAGAGAATTGCCTCTATCTCTGTTGTTAATTAGCTCCTCCCTGTTGTTGCCCTCTTGTTTCATTATGTGCATTTTTTTTTTAATTTTTTTTTCTTTGATCTTAGTGTCTCAAGTTCAAGACGGACCAAGCACAAGAAGCAAGGAAGATGGAGAAACTGAATAACATATTCTTCACCTTCATGGCCAGAGGACCTGATGGTAACATCTTCTTTTCTTTAATCTTCATTAAAGAGATTATGGAAGTTTCACAGTCGAAGATGTTCGTATTATGGTTCTATGAAGTTCTACTCTGACTTTATTGCTTACTTTATTTATGCAGTTGATCTTTCTGAAGTGAACGGGAAAGAACAGATGGAGACACAACCTGTGAAGAAAGGAAGAGGACGGAAGCAATAAGTCCCATGATTCTGTTTTTCTTTCTTTCTTTTTGGTATCAAGATTTTGATCCATTTTTGGGGATATTCTGAGTTGGGGATTGTGATGATAGGATTATTAAATATTGGTTCTTATTTAACCTGACTTTGGATCTAAAAATACATCTTTCATCGAAAATGCTAATTATGTAACCATCTTATCATCCAATCTTTCTGTCTGTCCTCTCAGTAATATGGCAGTCGGTGTGGCTTCAATTCATTTTCTCCCAAGCCCTCCTTTACTCTCAAGTAACATACAAACTAATATTTATCGGTTTTTAATCATATATAGTGATAAGATTTTGTTTTCGTGAGACTTGTCCCGAATTGGAATCAGAATTGATATCATACTCACTCATGCATTTTGACACGAACACCCCGAAAAACCGAAATATGACGTTGCTGAAAATGTAACTTATCTCATGCCTGTATATATATATATATATATACGTATATAGTGCAACTATTACCTAAACATTAAAAGCATGGAGTTGATAAATAGTTTGTGCACGGCCAAGAGAGAGGAAATCGATCGGCCATTAGCTGATTTCCCGGTGAATATATGGGAAGATCCCTTGACATCTTTTGTAGTTTCCGATACGGTATGTATCTTTCCTTGTCATCACTACATTCAATGAATTATGAATACAAATCAATGTTATTGTTTGAAACCGAGTTTGGTCAGAAACAAGTGAGAGAGACGAAACTCGTCGGTGGACTCATTGGTGGACTAGTAACAAAGGCGTTTTATTAGACCGAGAAGAAGTTTGTCGGTTACAAGTAAGGAAACAGACGGTGAAACAAGCCGGTGAAACAGAGTTCACCGGAAAAGTACAAGTCGTCAAGAATTAAATAAGCAAAACCCTAATTCTAGCCGTCAAGTGTGTGGGTTGATTTCGGATCCCCTTTCTTGATGTCGCCTCGTTTCCTTTTATAGCCGGTCTCCATGAGTTAATCACTTTTAATCGCCTGCTTGAGTCGGCTAAAAGTAGTTACGAGCCGAATGTCTCGTCTGTCTTGGACAACTTTTAGTCGCCGTATGTTGGTTTGTTGTTTCTCGGTTTTGGTTAACCAGGTTATCTTTTTCTATAAACCAATCGTTTTGTCCCGGTTGAATTCGGTATGGATTGATATAACCGGTTAGGTGCAAACCGGGTTTCAGTTTGCACTGAGAAGCGGAACTGTCACCATGACATATATTAAGTCTATTTTTGTTATGTTTCAAAACCCCGATACATAATTCGTCAGAAATTTGTCGAAAATTTATGATGAATTTATGACAAATATATTTCTGACGAATTTCCGACGAACATGGTATATTCCGACGAACTTTCGAAGAAAATGGTATATTTCGACGAATTTCTGACGAAAATGGTATATTCGTCGGAAATTCGTCTGTAATTGAAATTTGACAACAAAAAAACCCGCCTAATTTTTTGCGAAGCACCAAAATAAAAAATTCCGATGAATTTCTGACGAACATAATCCGTTAGAAAATTTTAATATAAAAACGTAAGCCCCTTCTGCTTCCTTATTTCTCCTCTCTCTCTCTAAACACACACAAATTCTCTCCGATTCTCTCTCTCTAGTCCCGCGATTTTAAGCCTTAAACTCCTCAAATCCACCTCACAAATTATGTAAGTCATCTCTTCCCTTTTCGCATTTGACTAATGTTACTTTTTGATTGTGAAATTGTGAATTTTAGGTTTTGAATGTTGGATCTATGTTCGGATGAAGAATTTTATGAATTAGATGTTTGATTTTGTTGTGGTTTAGATAGGTTTTGATTGTGATTTTGTGGTTTTTTTTATTTAATTTGTTGTTTTGTGAAGTTTAGAGAGTTTTTATTATTTTATAAAAGATTTTTCAAACTTTAAAACCTTTTTGAAGTTTTTTATAATTTTTGAATGTTTAAAAAATATATATACTTTTTTTTTCAAGTTTTTATTATTTTTGTTGTTGTTTAAAACGTTTTTATGTTCTATTAAACTTTATAAGCTTTTTATAAAACATTTTAAGATTTCATAAAAAGTTTTTAATTTTGTTATAATTTATAAATTGGTTTTTGGTTTCTAAAGTTTATCAAAACGTTTTTCACGTTTTTAAAAGCCTTTTCAATCTATAAAAGGTTTTTTTTTTTCGTTTTTAGATTTAATTAAAACGTTTTTCAATTTTTAGAAAACGGTTTCATTTACAAAAACTGTTTTTTTTTTTAATTTTATTAAAACGTTTTCTTAAAAAAAAATTCAATTTATAAATTTTTTATCTTTTTAAATTTTATAAAAACATTTGTTATAAAAGATTTTAAAAATAATTATATTACAAAAACGTTTACTATTTTAATTTTTTTATATATTAATAGAATTAAAATATCTATTATAAATATTTAATAAAATTTGTTTTATTTTTATTTTAAAATAAAATTTCTGACGGATATATAAAATTTTTGACGATTAATATATCCGTCATAATTTCGTCGGAAATATATCTGTCAGAAATTTGTCTGTCAGAATTTTGTAGAAAATTTGTCCGTTGGAATTTTGTCGGTAATTTTCCGTTGGAATTTTGTCAAAAATTTGTTTATCGAAATTTCGTTGGAAATTTGTTGGCGAAATTCCCGACGAAATTCCGATGAAATTTTGTTTTCTGACGAGATAGAACCGACGTTTTTTTTCGTCAGTAATTCGTCGAAAATGGCTTATTTCAAACGGATTTCCGACGAAATCGGCCGTAGGAAACAAGCTGTTTTTTGTAGTGTCTCTCTAGATTTTTGTCGTAGATTAAATAACGCCCTATTCGATAAAAAGTATGTCGCCGAAGGAGGAATTGTCCCGAGAACAGAAAGGGAAAGCGATCGCCACTGAGTCAAGTCCAGCGAAGGATTTGACGACTAAAAGGACTCCTCTAGATGAATTCAACTGGATTCATCATGATGCTATGATGGAGACGGTGAAAATGGAATTATCGCAGCGTCTGTTAGTCGCTGGCGCTGCGAGGCAGTTCAGAGAGGAGGAGAATTGCGCCGCGGGCGACGGCCAGGATGCTGTTAGTGAAGATAGGGATGGTACGAGTAGTAAGTCGGTCGAGCCGACGAGAGGTTCTCGATCAGGGCACTCGATTCGTCCGGACTTCTTTCCTACCTGCTATTACCCGGGAGGGATCTTCGAAGAACTCCCAGGTTTAGCTCCTGAGTTAATGCGTTCCTGGTCATAGCCGTACAAGATTGGGGGAATGTGGTGGCGACTCTGTCGACTCCCCGGCACGTGAAGAAACTCTTGAGAGAGAGTATAGCAGTGGGGGTGACGTTCCTTATTACGACGCGCGAACAGAGGCTGTGGTCTCCTCTGGTGGGGTATCACTGTGTGTACGACTCGTACTTCCAAACAGATACCAAGCTCTTGTTTCTGATCCCCCGACTTTTCACGTCATATGCTTTTTGTGGGGATGTCGCGATCTGTCAGTTTCTGAATGGTTCGTTTCGCATTTCTATAACATTGATGGTGCTGGGTGCCGAGATCGACGTGTTGATGAGTGTTCGGGCCTTCTAGGAGCTGACGTTTATTAAAACAATGCCGGAGGGCCTTTTCTCAAATAAGATGAAGCCGAATTACAACATAATCACTGGCCATCCGAACAAGACGAGTAACTGGCAGCGTTATTGCTTTTACATCAAATCTGACGAGTCTGCGTTTGAGGAGCCACCTAAAGATGATTTCTTTGGAATTATCATATCGGTAGACCGCTATTACCGATCGACTGTGTTATTTCACCGGTTCTAACTGTTTTCTTTTTATCGTGCAGTTGAGCGTCCTAATACGATCACGTAGCCGGAGGACTTCTTCAAGAACACACAAGCCATCACAGCACTCAGCCATCAGAGTTGGCCGGATATTGGCGACGAGAAAATATGATTTTACTTTTTTATAAATATTTTATGTGATTTTAATTTTAATTTTTAAAATTTTAATTAAATTTTAATCATAATCATAATTTAAGTTAATTAATTACTAAATAAATTGCAAATAGAATTTTTAGAGATTTTGTTAGAATTTTATTAGGAAAGTTATTTATTTGTATTTCAAATAAGAGATTAAGATATTAAAAGATATTGTAAATAAATTATGTGTAATTTGCTAAATTTTCTAAGGAATGGTTCAAATAAAAAAATCATATATAAAAAAAAAGTCACAAGACTCTAATTTAATAGATTAGATGTTTATAAACTCTAAGAGGATATTAGAGAATCATTTCTGTTTTGTTATAAAGGATTAATATAATGTTAGGAAAATGTTTAGTTGTTTTATTTTATATTGTTAGCATAATGTTATGAATTCTTTTCGCTGTTTATGTTAATATTGTTAGCAAAATATTACAATTAATCATTGTTCCATTTCTTTTACTCATTAATAATTCTAAAATTTTAGTAATATAGAATATTCTAAATCTAAAATTTAATATATATACTCTATTAATTTATACATATGCAATATTTCGTATGAAGCAATACTTCAAAATCAGGCCAGTTGTTTTTTAAAGTAATACATCAAAGTTTTCTAATATGCATCACGTATTTGCAAACAGATAAAGAATGGATTTCAGAACCGAATCTCTTCCATAACCGACCACGAAGTCTTCTTAGAGTTGCAGTCTATCTTGAATTCATTATGTCTTGAGTTAAGCACAACGTGAGACATGTTAGTCAGGAGGCTGTTTTCTTTTATAAATTTGCTTTGCTTTTCTGTATTCTCTTTGACAGACTCTGACGTGGAGACAATGTAAAGAAACAAATGAAAGAACCAGATTGTTACATGATTTTCGAGTAGAGTTTGTGAATAGGGACCGACTCTTCTTAATGTTTCAACATTCGAAAGATTCAAATTTAAGAATAAATGTTTGTTAAACTAGATATATATTGTATAACCTAATTATAGTTATTACCTAATTATAAGGGATATATTTATTTCTAACGAGTTGTGAATAGGTCCAAATTTAAGTGGCAACATGTTTAATTAGATAAAAAATAGGACTCTGTTATAGATAAGATGAAATGCTTATGATTTTTTCTTGTAAAGTTTTTTTTCTGCAAATTTCTGGATCTACGCCACCCTTACCTTTAAATCAATGATGCATTTACTACATTTTCTATATGTTGTTCACATGTTCAATGACAGAATTAATTCATGTAGGTAGCTGGTTTTTAATTAAAACCTTTGGTTTGGTTTCATTTTCTATATGTGGTTCACATATTTTCTAGAAATATAAAGTCTAAAGACCATACAATATAAATTAGGCCATGTGTTTCAACGGGTTTCATGTTTGACCACAATATCGGCGGTGCTATTAAAAGGGAATGATTCTTAAAAGAATCTACCTATGAAAGATTGTTAGACCTTTTCATTAAACTTAACTATTTTGTTGGTCTCACTTTATATTTCTCTAACTATACAATAATCAATTATCTTATATTTATCTGGCTATAAAATAATTAATGCTCTTATATTACTCAACTTACTACGATACACCAAAGATTTATACATCTGTACTATTCAAAGGGAAGAATTCTTAAAAAATATACCTATGAAAGATTGTTGGAATTTTTCATTAAACTTAACTATTTTTTTGGTTTCACTTTATATTTCTCTAACTATACAATAATCAATTATCTTATATTTCTCTAGGTATAATAATCAATGATCTTATTTATTACTCAACTTACTATGATACACCAAAGATTTATACATAACTTCATTATATCAAAATATCATCGTACCAAAACGTGTCTCATGAATCCATAACCAAAACGTGACCAAAACTATATTGTTCCTTGGTGCCACCAACTTTGTAATATTTCACACTATCATTTTTTTTTACCAAAAGTTCACTCTATCATTTTTTCGTTGATCGAAATGTGTTTTTTTTAAATGAATAGGTTAACCTTTCTGAAATATTTATCTACAAAACTTATACATCATAGCTTCTCCTTGACTAACACTTTTAATAATTTTGAGTTGATTTTAAATGAAGTTATTTGGCATACTCTAGTTTAACAATATATTCTAAATATATTGTTAGAGGTTATTTCACGTACTTTAGTTTAACAATATATTCAGGATATTTTTGATAAGAATATATTATAGATGCGATTTTGAAAATTAATATTATTAAAAGAAAACCTTTTAAAAAATATATTATAAAAAGCTTGTTGAATCTATATATAACTCTTTATTTTTTTTATCCTACCATTAACTACTATAACTATAAATAATTTAAATATTTTAAATGAATTCTATTATTATTTGTCATCCTGTGTGATACACTTTTCTAATTATTTTTTTCCTTATCATCCAATGTTTTGCTGATATTCAATAACGTTATATACATCATATATTATGCTCAAAGATAGATATATAATATTTATATATCAAACATATCAAACATACAACATATTATACCATGTCATCTAACATGATATAATTCTAAATATTTACAAAATAAAATTTGATAAAAACACTTTAGCAAATCATTTGTTAAAACAAAATTATATATATATTTACGTAAATTAATTTTTATAAAAAATATCTATAATAAAATTGTTATTCAATATAAGTTTAAAAACTATTAAAAATCCCTGCAAATAAAACTATTTAAATTAGCTTAAAATCTGCCAAATACGTTTTAAGTCGCACTAATTGAACAAAATAAATAATTGAGAGTGGGCATAGGCATTCGAGTCTTCAGATCGGATAAAGTAGTGTTTTTGTTCAGGTCGGGTCCTTTGAATCCTAAATATTTGAACTCAACTAGATATCTGAAATTGTTTTACCTGAGTTCGGGTCAGTTGAGTTTGGGTCAGTTGAGTTTGGGTCAGTTCCCTTCAAGGCTGGGTTGGTTCGGGTCCATAATTCAAATACATACAAAAATACATGTAATTTTTGGATATGTAGCGGGTCCGAGTTGGTTCGGGTATTTAAGACCCAAAAGACTAAAAGTAACCGGAAATCCCAAAAAATACCCAAAACCCAAAAATGTCAAAAGTCAAAACAAATACCCGATGATATTCAAATACCAGAAAATACCAGAAATTATAACCGGAAACCTGAGAAACCAAAAAAAATACCCATAGCTTAATCCAGATACCCAAAAAATATATTTTAAGAAATTTTAAAATTTGCCGTAAACCCAAAATTATAACCAAAAACCAGAACCTGAAACTTAAGAGAATATCATAATATCGAAAACCTATTTGAAATACCCAAAATACCTAATATACACAAAACATTTTGGGTACCTTAAATATCCGATCGGGTCTCGAGTAGGATGTGGACTTGAACCAAAACCGCATGTCCAATAAATACCCAACATGTACTTTTCTATGGATCCAAATCAAACATGTGTTTCTGGTCGGTTTTTGGATCCAGATAAATGTCCAGATTTAGAAAGTTGCGTAAAAATGTACATTTAAAATCTTAAATAATCTAAATCATAAATTACATAATATTTTTAAAAAATTATCTACTTTGATATAATAAAGTTTTGTAACAATACTCTCAAAATATTAATCCATATCAAACTTTGTTTATAAGCCAGAAAAAACTCGCGCTTTCGAAGCGCTGATCAAAATCTAGTGGTTGTCTATAAATGGTTATTTTTCAGTATTAAAATTTAATTAAATAAGTTTATGTTAAAGTGTAAAACATTTTTGATTCATATCATTATTTAAAGTGGAAAAATGTTACTTCACAAAACTAATCCATGTGCTTGTCTATAAATGGTTATTTTTCAGTATTAAAATTTAATTAAACTAGTTTGTGTTAAAGTGTAAAACATTTTTGGGTTTAGATATTCAAGCGAAACACTTGATCAATAAAAATTGTTTAGGATCTCCTATTTTTGAAGATGTGGGTTGACCAGCTGACCCGTCTCAATATTTTTGTGGATCCTAAGCAATTTGTTTTTAATTTTATAAGAATAACTAAAACTAGATTTCGACCCGCACAACCGTGCGGGTGATTATTTTCATATATGTATATATATAAATATTTGATTTATATGATTAATGGAATATAATATTAATAATTACATATTACTAAAAGTTTAATATAATATTTTCAAAAACAACAATTTTTAGTTTGCATTTCTCCAGCACTAAAAAAAAATTAATTTAATATTTTCAAACACAAGAATTTTATAGTTTTCAAAAAAATAATATATTAAATTTTATAATTTTAATATTTACCATATTATTAATACAATCCAGAGTTAAAAAAGATAATATTGCATGTTAACATATCTGATATTGTAGACATATATTGTTCTGTTTCAAGAATTTTTTTTCAAGTAACCGATTTTAAATTTATCACATGTTACATTTAACTTATTTGGTATATTCATATACTTGGTTTGGTTTTCTTCTTTAGGTTCTCATATTGGACATGAAATGTATACAATGTGACACAATACATATTTTGAGGATGGATGTTTCTTGAGTATCAACAAATAATCAAAATATAAACGTGTTAAATGGATTGCCATTTTCATGTGTATTTGTGGAAGTAACCTTGTCGTAAATGATATTGGAGATATGTAATCTATCATGTGTACCGATTACGGTTTTATAATGCATGCATGGTTTATATCTGTATGTAATCTAGCAGAACCACCAAAAAGTCATTACCAATGTATTAATAAGAAAGAATAGAACCCGGTTTGATATCACATTTAAATATGGTCAATCATTTGCAGTGGAAGAGTGAACCGGTTTGGTTAGATTTTAACTAAGAATGGTTGACTAATTTAATTATACTCCCGTGGTTTAAGAGTAGTTAACAATATGATTTAATTTAATGACTTGCCGCAGTGTAGAAAAAATAAATGATACTATGATTTAAATTAATGACTTTCTAGGAAAGGTCCAATTTTTAAAAAATCACACATGAAAAGAAGTTGTGACTTCTATTTTAATAGAATAGATATTTGTCGGTGAAAGATAATAGTTTTGAAAAACAGAATCTTAAGTTTTTGAAATAATACTCTAAATTCGAACAAAAATATTATGGAAACCGAAATTCGTACTGTCGATTTCCATTTAAATTAGGAAAATTAGAAAACCCCTAATTTCTCAGAAGTCCCAGATATCTGCTAAACCACACGCCAAGCAATCAGAACACGCAAGTAAAGATGAAAAGAAATAAGAAATCTTGAAAAAGAGCAAAAAGAGTTTTATTCCGAATTCGCGTATGAGCGTTACAACAAGGTAGAAGCCTCGGCTATGAGAGCTGTCGGCGAGATTTCTAGTTCTAACAACCTAAGACTATAAAATCTAGTTGAGTCACAGCTCGAAATAACAAAAACGGAAAGTTATCTAATTGCTCTAAGTAGCGGATCTTGTTTGCATCCTTTTCCTATGTTTTATGAACGTGTTCCTTAGTTCCGATGAATGAGCCAAGATTAATGCAATGTTTCACCGCAAGACTTTTCGTGAAAGTAATCTTTTACGAAGAATAATTTTCGTAAAAAAACGTTCATGTTAATTTTTACGGATATTTGGATGTTAACTTCGTCGTGTCAGTTTTTGACCCCAACAGTTAGCCTCCCAACCCATTAGAATCGTTGATTACAATGAGATTCTATTGTGCGGTTTGGCGAGTTTAGGCAAGATAGGCGTATTGGACAAAGTTTGTATCCAAAAATTCCGCGGAAAATATTGATAAAGGACTATATATATAAATCAAATCTTAAGCTCCTACCTCTATAAGTAGTGAGCTCCCATCCTTCATTCCCCTCACACCTTTCTCTCTTTCCAAAACAACAAGAAGAGTCCTGATGCTGAGATGGCTGAGGCCTCCTCCCAGGCGCCGGAGACAACCCCTTCTGACGACGCTCTAGCCTGTATCGCCGGCTTTTTCTCTTTCCGAGAGAAGATGGCTCGTCGTAAGGCTGAGAAGGAAACAGCCCATGCTGATGCCGAGCTCCCGTCCTCTTCCGTTCTGGTCGTTTCTCCAACTCACGAACTCAAGGTCCAGGTTTCGCAAGGTACGGGAGCGCAAGTCAAAGCGGGCGCTCCATTCGTGCCAGACACTTTGGCGCAGCCTTCGGGATCGTCTACGACTCCGATTCTTATTGAGAGCAACAACAAGGCCACTGAGTCAATGCCTCCTCCTCCAGCTAGGAAATAAATTGTCCTGGCATTGCGTGCCCCTAGCGCTACTCCGGTTGTTCAACCAAAGGGCCGGAAGAGAAAGTGCATCAGGGGCAACTACGGGGAATCTTCGCAGCAGGAAGGATTGAATCTGGCGTCAGGACTCCACGGAAAGGTTCATTCTTCACTTTGGCTTTTTACTCTTAGAGTGTGAGATCTTGTTTAGCCCTATTTTGCACCGCATCTCTTAATTGTTTTTCCCCACCTCGCAGTTTGTGTCGCTGATTGATGGGATGGTCAGCGAATGCGGTTCCGAGGTCAGCGAATGCGGTTCCGAGGTCAGTCGTCTTGCGAGAGATTTGACCAAGATACAAGGCAAACTATCTGAGTCCGGGGCCATGTACAAAGCTCTCGAGGATTCTCATTCCGCAAAGGTGTCAAAGCTCGAGGTCCAGATCGGAGAGCTCGAGAGGGACCTTGGGAAGACGACGAGTTCTTTGCTTAAGGAGAAGAAAGCCAAGAAGACCAATTCGTCGGAGGTACGACGACTTCAGCGTCAGATCGAAAGTGGTGAAGGGGCGGCGAGCCGTGCAGTCGAGGAGGCCAAGGATGCACTTTGTGTTGAATTTCAGACCCGTTTGACGAAGATCTCCGACCTTCAAGGTTACCTTGAGTGCATTCGCAGCAGGGACTTGGCCTGGGCGACTATCGATGGTGGGATGGCCGTGGTTCAGGCACCCCAGGGTGAAAACCCTTCGTCTCTTCAGGCCGAGGAAGCCAGGTTGTTCGCTTGTAAGGGAGATCTGGCGACCGTGGACGGAAGTTTTGGCCTTATGTTGGCTGACCTAAAGTCCTAGTGTTTTCTCCTGGTGTGTTTAAAAGACCCAGAGGGGCAAGATCCTGCGGTCAGGGGGAAACAGAGATGGTGCGGCCCCGAGCTTGGACGGGCTATGGGTGAAGAGGAGGTCTAGATTCCAAATGACAATCAATGTTACGATCTCTGTTTGAGAGATTTCTTTTTTGAATGTTCCGGACTTGTACGGCCGTGTTTATGTTTTTGGGACTGGCCGCTTGTGGCTTTGAATCCCCACCGCATTGCGGCTTTTATGAATGGATATTCAGTTTGCGTTTTTATGCGAGTAACTCGGATGGTGTAGAAGGAAGCTTTTATGAGTTGTCATCTCATATCTTTCTCCCAAGTGGAGTGCTATATTCGTGGTCCATTTCGAAGTTTTTCTGTAGTCTTAACTTCATGGGATTTCTGAGGACGTTGAATATGAGCATAGAGGCATGCTTTAGGATCTCGTATCTTTTGATATCATATCTTGAGATGTTAAAGACCAGTGTGCTGGGTTTAGGGCAAGACCTAGGTTTACTTCTGGTTTTAGGGGGTGCAATGACTAATTCGACTAACGTATCCCATTGCAGTTTCGACCTGATTCCATACCGATTTAAAGTCCGCGATAGGTTCTCGGCTTAGATGACTTGTCTGGTTGGAATCGAGCATCTCTCCAAGGACAATTTTTAAGTCTCCTGGAAATTTAAGTCTCCTGGAAATGCTGACCAAAAATTTTGGAATTATTTTGTAGCGCTATTACCCTTGTGTCAGATGTATAAGAGTCATCTCTTTGAGATGGCTTAGTCTGTTTAGGACGTTGGGAGTTCGATGTGATCAGCAACGAACTTGGTGGTAGATTCTACCGCTTGGATCTTCGCGAAGAGTATATGTTTGAGATGATGTTAATGCGTATGACAATTCTTTTTTTTAGACCATGATTTTGTCTATGCGATGGCTGGCGGGAAATAGTTTCTTAGGCGTTTCTTCGACGTCTCGCAATACCAAAGGTTGATTTTCCCTAGGACTCGAATATAATTTGTGGATCAAAGATGATCGTGCGGTTTTGTGGAACGCTGATATCACTCAAATTACCCTAAGGAGTGATTTATACTCTCTCAAATAAGAGGTCGAGTTGTAGTACTTAGGGATCGAATTCACAGGGAGCTAGGGAACCAATTAAATCTAATCAGTTTGATTAAGTCAGGCTAATAGTTAATAAAGCAGTAAATAATTAATGCAAATCAATAGATAAAGCAGTAAACAAGTTGAACAAGACAATTATTCAGCTTGGCAAGTAGTTGTTTGATGGAAGGATGGTTGCTAGATCTAGGATTTCTATTCAGGAGATCATGATTATAATCCTACATATGCTTAATGAGTTGCATGCATGATAATATAAATCTCAACTACTTGATCAACTAGTCAACCAGCTCTCGCATGTATTGACTTCTCTATTAACTAGATCTATGATCTCAACTCTCGTTATATTGATCAATAGAAAGTGTCGATCGATAATCCTATTGGAATATCGATCGATACACCTTTTGCACCGTCGATCGATTATTTAAGTGTGATATCGATCGATGGGCTCTAGTCAAGCTTTATGCACAGGTTGAATGAAGGCTTACTAAGCTCACTAGATCAGCTCTCGCCTTGCTCATAGCAAGAAACATAGTTCCACTAGAATATTTTCAGGATGAGAATAAAGCTCACGCTTTTATCGATCAATCCAAGGGCAGGTTCTAGGTAGCTAATCTAGACACATACATTATGAACAATCCTAAAGATGATTATCACAACTCAGCAATCTATAGTTGGGGCTAATCCCTCATCCTATTTGAACCCTAAACCTAACAGGTGGATCTATTCAGACATGAAATTTGTCAAAGAAATCATAGATGAATAAATATAAAATTACAATATATATAAAAACCAAAGACAATGGAGTTCCAGGAGGACTCTGAAGGAGTTCCTCCTTTCTCTCCTAACTAAGAACAATGAATAAAAGAAATCTTAGATAGCGTAGCCGTCAACAATGGCTTATAAATAACATAAATAGGGTTTCTGGTCGTTCAAAGGTAATCTGGTAATTTGTGGTTACTTCTGGGCTTCATTCGGTCATAAAATATGCTTGCCCCGCATACTGGCATCCATATTGATCGATGTCCAAAGTTCTGCATCGATCGACATACGTTCCTCTTCTCGACAGTTTCCAATCGCGAGGCAGACTAACCACTCTTCAGTAAAACGGGGATAACCTCTGCTACAGGATGCTGATGGACCGCAAACCGGTGGATTGAAAAGCTAACTCAAAGCTATATTTTGTGTCAAACGATAAGCTCAATCTAACAGGCAGAAGGTCTTCATCCATAGCTACACATCTGACGCGTCTGTGCAGCTCTACACTCAAAAGGTTCCAAAAGACACAAAAATTACCATTTTTTTCCAAATCGTCCATGAACCTGTAACACTCTAAATAGACTCTATATAGTAGTAATTAGTTATTAAAACACTTATAGACCATGACTGAAAGTGGATAAAATCCATGGTCTATCAACTCCCCCAGACTTACTCTTTTGTTTGTCCTCAATCAAAACAGACGGGCAGTCTCTCTGAAAGAGGTTTGAAAACAGCAGGGACTCACATGATTTATACTTAAAATCATCACCTCTACAATATTGTAATCCACATCTAAGAAATCATACTCACAAAAACACATTATACCATATCCTAGCTTAACAACCAAATTCACCTAGCCAACAACTTATCAAATCCTGTCGGACATTCCCCTCTACCAACCTCACTTTTTTACATAAATAAAAGTGCATGCTTTACCTTGGGAGTATCGATCACAGGATGCAAAAATTTTCAAACAAGTATATGGACCTGTAGGTAACAATAGTTCCTTTCCTCTCTCTCTACTAATTTCTCCCCTAGTCAAAGTCTGCTTTATTGCAACATCATTGACCAAGGTTGGACATGCTTCCATGAATCAAGCTTTAATGGTTTTAGCCACTAAATCATGTTCACTTCTGTTTGACCTATATCCTAGGATTCTTTGTGAATCAAACCTTGACGGTTGTAGCCACCAAGTCTTGTTCGAATCCTTTACCTATAGAATTCTTATGAATCAAGCCTTAATGGTTGTAGTCACCAAGTCATGTTCGAATTCTTTTCCTAAATTATAATCTATAATAATATTATTTTTTTTATTATATATATATATATATTTTTTTTTTTCTTTTCTTTATATATATATATATATATATATATATTTTTTTTTGAAAATAAATATCTCTACCTATAAATCTAGGGTTGAAATAGAGAGAGAGAGAGAGGGTGACATATCTACACAAGGTTTTACCTTTCAGGCTTGTTTGAAGAATCCGATCCCATGTATACCAAGTCCCAAGACAAGCAGTTGTGTCATGTTTAGTGTTGGAGGTCAGCTTTGGTTCCTGTAAACAATCTGAGCAAGTGTAAATAGTTGATAGATTGATCCACATAAGCATCTTTAGTACTATATGCAATCAATAAGTCTAGAATGGTGCTAAAAAATGGTTAGATAACAAACAAAATCTAATAAGTTCATTATCCCCTTCTTGACTCAATAAAATATTTTGAAAACATTTTGATAAGACTTATGAACACACTAATATCAGTAAACATCTCCCAGACTTAAATTACAATGTCCCCAGTGTATATCTAGTTGGAGTTATGGTGAGAAATTATCATAAGTACATAATTTAACAAGTAAGAACGATGACCTGCCTAGTGTGATCGACACAGTGAAGTGACAATCGATCGTTGTTGATGAAGTGTTGTCGACTGATAGCGACATGGTCTCATCGGTCGATGGCTAGAGAAATCATTCGACACAATGAAGAGACAATCGATCATTGGATCTGAAGTGCTGTCGATCGATATCGAGCTGGTCTCATCGGTCGATGTACTGAACAATCGTCTACTCGGATCTGTTTTTTTTTTAATTTTTTATATATATCTAACTAAAACACAATATTAGTTGAACCTCTCCCAGACTTAAATAACACTATCTCTAGTGTCATACAGTCTAAGATTGGTGGGGAAATAAATCATAAGGATAATATGTAACAAAGAAAAACCGGTATACCTGACTTTGATGTGAGTGTCGACCAAAACAGTTAATTGGTGATCAATACTCTTAAAGCTCTGTCGATCGACACAGTTAAGTGGCGATTGATCGATGCTAGTGATGCTCTGTCGATCGACGTTGTGCAGCCATCATCGATCCTCGTGCAAACTCGTCTTCCTCGGATTTTTTTTTTACCTAACATAAATAAAACACTAAAAGTTAGTAATAGATAACTTATAAAACCAATTCTATTTTTTTTTTCCGATGAACAGTGATTGCTACAGTGCTGCTGCTACAGTAACTTCCGATCAATTTGTTTGCTACAGTGTCGATCGATTTCCTTGCTACAGTGTCGATCGATGCTACAATGCCTCTGCTACAGTGCGGTTCCTACAGTGCCGTCGTTACGGTTCATCCATTTTTTTACCCGCAATAAATAAAAAAATTTAATCAGTAACAATCTAAACTAAACTTAATGAAATTACTTAATAGTGGGTTGCCTCCCACTCATCGCTTTGCTATAGTCATTTAGCTTGACTTTGGAGATCTGATTTAGTCCAGATGAGGATGAGAACTCGCTCCATAACAAGTCTCAATGTCTACTCTCTGAAGCTTTATCATTATTGTGTGAAAGCCTCCTCCATAGACTCTTCTCTTTTGTCTATCATCTCAGCAAGAAGGAGTGCTCGAAGCTTTGCAAATGGATGTGAGATGCATCTGCTGCGCACTCTGGATTTCCTGACACCATCTGAGAAGCAAGGAATCAATGAAAACTGAGAACTGTCCTTGATCCTTTTTCTCTTCTTCCAATTCCTCCTCTTCTTTCCCCCAGACTTGTCTGATCGCGTGGTGGTTTTTCCATCCCTAAGATTTCCACACACATCAAATTTCTTCTGCTCTGATACCCGTCCAGTGTCGATCGATGGAGAAGTGGTAGCGTCGATCGATGTCGGTAGTTGATGTCGTTCGATGGTATCTGGTCGGTGTGGATCGATTCTGCTTCTGCTGGGCCGTTATCGACTTCATCTCTAAATCGCAACCCTCTCTGAGAAGCTTATGCATGTAGAGGATCATCAAGTACCCCAATGAAAGAGCTGAAATGCATACTTCTATCAGGTGGAATAGGAGATTCAACTTCAAATACAACATACGAAACCACAATCTTCATAGGATCATATATCCTCTTCACTCTTTTGTGAAACCCAGCAGCTTCTTCTATCCAGAAAGGTGGTCTCTGATGTGTAAGGACATCAAGGTGTGAGGCCTTAGACATGTTCATCCTTTCCTCAATATGTTCCAGCTCAACTATGCAACCTGGCGGATCGTCCATCAATGGACATATATCGATATTAGGTGGGTGGTGTCGATCGATAATTGGTTGACGATGTCGATCGATGTCGGGTGGGTGTAGATCGATGATGTGGGGTTTCTGTCGATCGATCTCATCAGGTTGTTGTCGATCGATGTTAGCCTTTGAAGTTTCCAGATCTCCTCTCGAAGTGTGTTGATCGTCATTAAGCTTCTTCTTCAAATTATGATCCATATCTTCAAGCCATTCCTCCAGCTCCAAGAAGTCTTCTATAGTGACTTCCCTACTCGAATCCAAGTCTTCAAGCTTTTCTCCATCCTCCAACTCCAAGAACTCTTCTAGCTCCAAGAAATCGTCTATGGTGATTTTTCTGTCTCCATCTGAGGTAGGATCACAACTTGATATATCAATGTTCTTATGGGTCGAGTCTGCAGTGTCCTGAGGACAACACGATCTTTCAGGGATTTCGAGTGGTATCGATCGATGATAAAAGTCTGTGTCGATCGTTTCTGAAGTGCCGATGTCGATCGATTCTGAGGTACTGCTGTCGATCGATGATGAAGCCGGATCACTTGTATCAGCTTCTTCTACTTTGCTCGGCTCTCTAAATCCATGTTGTTCATCCCTTTTTGCCATAATGTCGTCGAGAAATTGGATTGGAATCATAGACTCCTCATCTAACGATGCCAAAAACCTGTCCCATTTATCATCATCAAGAAATTTGTAAAGGAAGGCTCTTTCAATGTCATCCCAGCTGGTTAGAGATCCTGGTTGCAGTTGACTGAACCATCTGAATGCATCCCCAGAGATAGAATAGGGGAAGATTTTCCAGAGCATGTGGTATTCAGACCCTTCATTCTGCTCACTCCTTGACATTAGATCCTCAAGCTCCTCAATTTGGTTTTTGGGGTCTTGGTGAGGAAGGCCCTGGAAAGGGTCTTGACCTACCCAATTATACCACTCTCAGCTCAGGTTAAAGTCATTCATCTCAGCAACATCAATAATATCAGGGATCACAGCACCCTGAACATTAATTAACTGTCCTGCGATGTTGCGAGTGCGACCTTCTTCGTCTCTTAACATCCCATTCACATCGACCTTAAGAATGAGCACTTCCACCTTCCCTGCCTCCAAACAAGTGGTGTCAGACGGCAAATGAATAATGTCGATCGATGGTTGATGAGCAGTGTCGATCGACATCGGGTGAACAATGTAGATCGACGTCAGGTGATCAGTGTCGATCGATTTCTGGTTCATTTTGTCGATCGTTGTTGCTTGGAGGGTGTCGATCGACTCTTCGTTCGTAGACTTACGGATCGTGCGCGAATCAGCAGGCTCCTTCTTTGAAGGACCTAGAAATTCTCTCTTCATTGTTGTTTCCGGTACTAAGATGTATGTACCTGAAACAGAAGAAAAACTTTTATCAGTTTTTTTAGAACAATAGTAAAACCTACACTAAATCTAACTAGACAAGATCTAATAGCGCCAAATGTGATATCATTCAAATTACCCTAAGGAGTGATTTATACTCTCTTAAATAAGAGGTCGAGTTGTAGTACTTATGGATCGAATTCACAAGGAGCTAGGGAACCAAATAAATCTAATCAGTTTGATTAAGCTAGGCTAATAGTTTATAAAGCAATAAATAATTAATGCAAAGCAATAGATAAAGAAGTAAACAAGTTGAAAAAGACAATTGTTCAGCTTGGCAAGGAGTTGTTTGATGGAAGGATGGTTGTTAGATCTAGGGTTTCTATTCAGGAGATCATGATTATAATCCTACAGATGCCTAATGAGTTGCATACATGATAATGTAAAGCTCAACTACTTGATCAACTAGTCAATCAACTCTCGCATGTATTGACTTATCTATTAACTAGATCTATGATCTCAACTCTCGTTATATTGATCAATAGAAAGTGTTGATCGATTATCCTATTGGGATATCGATTGATACACCTTTTGCACCGTCAATCGATTATTCAAGTGTGATATCGATCGACACGCTCTAGTCAACCTTTATGCGCAGGTTGAATGAAGACTTACTAAGCTCACTAGATCAACTCTCGCCTTGCTCATAGCAAGAAACATAGTTCTATTAGAATGTTTTCAGGATGAGAATAAAGCTCTCGCTTTTATCGATCAATCCAAGGGCATGTTCTAGGTAGCTAATCTAGACACAGACATTAATGAATAATCCTAATGATGATTATCAAAACTCAGCAATCTATAGTTGGGGCTAATCCCTCATCTTATCTGAACCCTAAACCTAAAAGATGGATCTATTCAGACATGAAGTTTGTCACAGAAATCATAGATGAATAGATATAAAATTGCAATAGATATAAAAACCAAAGACAATGGAGTTCCTCCTTTCTCTCCTAACTAATAACAAAGAATAAAAGAAAGCTTAGATAGCGTAGCCGTCAATAATGGCTTAAAAATAACATAAATAGGGTTTCTGGTCGTCCAAGGGTATTCTTGTAATTTGTGGTTACTTCTGGGCTTCAGTCGGTCATAAAATATGCTCGGCCCGCATACTGGCATCCATATCGATCAATGTCAAGAGTTCTGCATCGATCGACATACGTTCCTATTCTCGACAGCTTCCTCTCGCAAGGCAGATTGACCACTCCTCAATAAAACAGACATAACATCTGCTACAGGATGCTGATTGACCTTAAACCGGTAGCATTGGAAAGCTAACTGAAAGATATATCGTGTGTCAAAATATGAGCTCAATCTAACAGTCGTAAGCTCTCCATCCATAGCTAGACATCTGACGTGTTTGTGCAGCTCTGCACGCAAAAGGCTCCAAAAGACACAAAAATCACCACTTTCCTCCAAATCGTCCGTAAACCTGTAAACACGCTAAATAGACTCTATATAGTAGTAATTAGTTATTAAAACACTTATAGACCATGACTAAAAGTGGGTAAAATCCATGGTCTATCAAACGCATACGGCGGTGTGAGAAAACTCGAGACATTACGGTAGTAAAAATGAACGCATACTTCCTGAGCTCCTCCCCACAAGTGCGTTCTCCACTTTTTCACTGTTTCTTATGTCCTCATAACCCGCACATTATAAGCATCCCTTACCCAATTGCATCACGCACAAAGCACTGAAATGTTAAATGGATGATGCTACATTTCCTGTTCATAGTGTTCTAAAAAGCTGCAGTATGGATTATCCTCTGTACATGCAACACATGTTCTGACGCAAGAGCTGTTTGCGTTTAAGATTGTCCACAAATTTAATTATCTTTCACCACCGGCTATATACCATTCACACTTGAGTCATTGTGTTGATCCTTTTCTCACCATTATAAATGGAAACTAAATTTGAGGTACCGAGTGGAGATGCTGGTGTCACATGCAGTTGAGTCGGGAGCCTCTGATGCAGCTATGACCAAGCTAACAAATATCCAGGACTCAGATGAAACTAATCCCATGGTTTGTGGCATTAACATTCATTAATCATCAACCACAACCATAGTCTGACTTGCCTTCTGAGCAAATAAATTAGTGGTGTTGTGACATTTATTCAGGACCAATTGGGTACGAGAAATTAGTTCCTGAATGAAGCGCTATAAATAAATTATTCTTTCGATTGTGCATATGCTTTATCTTACTTCTCTGGCTAGCTTTATGGAATGCAATTTGTTTTTGCATACTTTCTCCACTAAGGTGTTTTATAGCTTTTGTCTCACATCTGCTCGTGTTATTAAGTTAATGATTTGACTATTTTGAATATCAACTATTATTGGATTCCCTAGACTTTTGAAAGCATGCACTTCCAATATTTGAAGATACGTAAATAATCTACTTTACCTCTTCTACCTTCTTGTTAAAAGCAACCAACATGATAAACAAACGACCTATTATGAAATTATTCCATTTACATGTACCAATTTTAAATATATAGTAAATTATTTAGATTGTAAATTGTACATGTAATATGAGACCATCAATCCAATGATGGAAGCAGTGAGAAGAGGCGGGATCAAATACATACATAATATATATATCTTTAGTGATGACCAAGTCTCTTACTACCCTTATTCTTATGTTTAAATGTTGATTTGATTCACCCCTGCAACTACTCATGGATTCACTTCCAATGTGTTCACCTCATGTTTGTAAAGTTCATTATTAAGACCAAAGATTTGCTGTCCCCTCCCACCCTCAGCTATCCAAATGCGTCACCATTTTTTTCTGCATTAACGAGGCCCTCAACATATTTTCTGCGGCCAAAATTTTGGTTATTTGTACCGTGATACACATTAAAAACAACTATCTATGTGTACTAACATTTAGAAGACTCGGGCCGCTGCTCTAGATACCTTCATTGTTGGTACCTCAAGGCCAACTCCGATCACACTATTCATTAGTTTCACAATAAACAATAACATTAAGCAACTTCAACCTGAAGTAAAGTGCATCCCTCCCTTCCCAAAAAATAGCTTAAACCCCTAAACTTTTAAACATGCATGTATGGTTTTCCTGATTTTTAAGCAAACCAAAAGCCTACAATAGTAAAAAGACCCTAGTACTAATTATCACATACATAAAATAAAACAAAATCAGTCATTTTCCTCAACCAAACTAACACATACTATCTGTTGAAATTTCAAAAAAATATCCCCGCTTAGTGGAAATTTACTATTAACGAATAACAAATGCTTAAACACTATCTACATACTTTGGGCGTTGAACAAAAATCCTAAAAATAAAAACAGCTCCCCTCGATCACTGGCTACATCAATAGAAATTTTGTGAGAAAATATGAACTCTCCATAAAACAATTCAACTTGATCAAAGACTGATATACAAACATATATGAAATCTACAACCCGCACGAAGCGTGGACAAAACCTTAGTATTTTATATTTTTTATCAACATATATTTTACATAGAATAAATAGCTTATGTTTTAGATATGAATGCAGTGTGGGTCTTAAGTTGTTACACTCCATTTATTTTGGAAAACAAGATTTCTAGCTACACCAACTATTTCGTAGTGTATCTAAACCCATTCAAAGTATTAAAATGTGTCTCCAACTACATAACTCTTTAAAATATATCCAATTCACCATAAGGGGTCTAATCAGATCTAATGAAAACTCTTTGGGTTGATTTGAAATTTTTGAAAAATTTAACCGGCTCAACCGCAAATCTGAATCTAACTTTCTATTGCAACTAGCTCCAATCTTTGTTTATCCCATCTATCATACATCACATTTCGTCTACTCTTCAGGATGTAAAAAATCATTTGTTTCTTGAAGTCTTCCCTACTGGAAAATGTCTGTCTTACGCTGAGTACACCATTTAATAAGCATGCTCAAATCATTCTTTCAGCTTGTTCCTCTTTCTCGTCTAATGATGATTCAGTATCGGGTTACACATCTTCATCAGGAATATCACTATCATAATTATTATTAGTACTTCCATATCCTCCTCAGCAGCCTTATCATTGTCATCGCTTTCATCATTTCTGGCTCTCCGTCAAACCAATTATCTTCTTCACTTTCTTACACATTAGCATTTTCCTCATAATTTGCATCTTCTCCATCTTCTTTGTTTTCTCGCTCTTCTGCGTCCTCAGTAGCATCATTCTCTTCATTCTTATGCTATCTTTTCTCAACAATTATCTCCTTCTTATTAACATTAGACTCATCGTTCTCATTAGATCCTTGGTCATTCATTCTCTTCTCCTCATTGACATTTTGTTCTTCGACCAATTCGTTTTCCTGATCCTCATTCATTTCTTCTTCATTGATTCTCTCATCTTCACCTATCCTTTCAACGAAGAAACCAATTTTTTTCATCCAACGGCCCCCAGTCGACAATTTCTTCTTACTTTGATCAATTTGTCCGATAAGGGCTTTCTATCTTCCATGTCTTCATAAGGTAAATTATACTTCTCCAACTCGGTTTTTGCACCAGTTGAAACACCACATCTTTAGATGACGTCTCCGCACCGCTGCAAAACTTCATGCACCAACACCACAAATATATGGAACAAGAGAATAATGTTAGCATCTTAAAATTTTTGAGGAACATGATATTATGTTTAAAATTTTTTCTAATGTCTTTAAATTTGGAAATTTGGAAATTTTTCCTAACCTCTGAAAATTTATTGCTTGATCCTCATGGTTTTAGTGGGTGATTCTGAGGCAACCACCAAACCTTTTTCAGTAGTGTCTTCGAAAGCTCTTTATTTGTTGGATGGATTGTACTCTTTAGCTTGGATATCCCATCTTGTGTTTGTAACCCTTTCCATACAGGATATGGAACGTGTTGGGGTCGAAAACGGTTACGACGAAGTTATGTCCAAACCTCCGCAAAAATGAGTCTGAGTATCTTTCTGCGACAATTATGCTTCGTAAAGAATGTCACAACAAAGGATCTCGCGATAAAACCTTGTTCGAGTCTCGGTTGGATCAAACACCGGCTGTCCCAAGGTAACAGACACGTATCTATACCAGCCACAGATAAGTTTGAGTATGACGATCGGAACACGGACAAGCCAAGCACGGTCGCTACGCAGCACCAAGCATGCACACTGCTCGATCGCTACGGAGCTCGGTCGCTACGTAGCGACCGAGCACGTGCACGTTTCGATCGTTACGAAGCGACCGAGCTTTCCCGAAACGTCGATACGACGCAAATCCATGCATTCTCATCTGCTCTTTGATGCTATCTCCCGAAGACCATAGCAAACCCATTTTCATATTTCTCGTCATTTGAAATCATCAATCGAACTTTACGATAAAAACCGCGGAAAGTTCGTTTTTATCGAAAGAAGCCGTAATAAACGTTTCGAGCTAAAAGATGGCCCAAATAGACCAAAGACGTGACTCGAAGCCCACTTACAATTTCTTAACCAAAAGCCCGTAAACAGTAGGACGGTTTACGCTTGGTTCGCAAGGAAAGATAAATGTCAAGTTTCCGCGGATAAACACAAAGTTTTGGAAGATAATTACGAAGATCGGGAAAAATAGAATTTCTCTATTTTAAGCTATGACGGCTTAAGGGCAGAAGGGGAAAAGCATAACCCGATCTGGGAGCAAGTATATAAGGAGTCCTAGGCGAGAGGCAGAAGTAGGATTTTTTTCTCTGAACAAACTTAGTACTTAGAGCGATTTTAGGCAATTTTCCGTTTTTGTTATTCGAGCTGCGACTCAATTAGGTTTTTGTCGTCTTAGGGTTTTTAGAACTAGGAATCTCGCCGACAGCTCTCGTAGCCCAGGCACTTACCTTGTTGTAAACGCTCAAACGCAGATTCAGAATAAGAACTATCTTGCCTTCTTTTTTTATTTCTTATTTTATTATTGTTCTCGTTTCGTGTTCTGATTGCTTGGCGTGTGGTATTAGCAGATATCTGGGACCTCTGGGAAACTAGAGTTCTCCTACTTTTCTAATTTAAATGGAAATCGACAGTGCAAATTTCGGTTTCCACAGAACCCAGAACTTGTGAACATCGTCGATTTTTTGTATAAGTAACTAAACATTGGTCTTAGCTCCAATTTTTTGTGAGTTAATATATATGAACATAAGCTCCAAAATTCATAAAAGAAATTATTTATGGCTCTCAAATTTTCAGAATCGATCATGCTTGTGAATTTGAGTAATGGAGTTAGGTGGACGTAGATGATTGAGGAGGGGCTGGGCAGAAGGGCGGATCCAAAAATTTATTTAGACTGGGGTACATAATTATATTTTTTATAATTAATATAATAATTTGTTTAAAATATAACATAGTCATATAAAAGCTCAAAATAAACTAAAGTATACAATAAACAAAAAAAATAAAGACAAATATAATTAAGAAACTTATATTATACTATAGACATTGGTTTTCAATGAAGATTGACATTGTTTCTTAAAGTATTGTTCCATAAGCACCTAATAAAAATAACTATAATAGTATTTCAAATACGGTAAACAGCGGAAGGAAATGAATAATTTAGCTGAAATCAAATACTCCTTCTGTTTTTAAAAGATGCATATTATAGATTTTTCACATATATTAAGAAAACTCATTAAATATTGTTTTTTGTGAATAACAATTTTTCATAACTTTAAGCCAATAAAAATTTAATAAACACCATTAATTTTTTTGAAACTTACAATTTTTCATAAAATCATACATTGAAAAAGTAAAAAATGTATCTTTTTGAAACAATTTTTTTTTCAAGAACATATATCTTTTAGGAACAGAGGGAGTATATGCTAAACTCTTAGAAATGATAGATAATCTTACTTAAAGAGACTCTAAAGAAGTAATTTTGATGGATTCAACAATGTTCCATTGTTAAATTAATAACTATAATTAATGTCAACACCATATTCCATGTACAAAGGTTTGTGCTATTTAATAAAAAAAAATAAGAAAGCTTTTTTGTGTGCATATATTTTTTTTACAAAAAAAAAATAGACATAAGACTCATAATATTCAACTTTAACGAGAAAATATTAGGGTTTTTAATATTTTGACTAATAACTATATGGGCTGGAACACATTCATTTTATTGTAATTGGACTAAAACATTTTTTCTTAATTCTGATTGGGTGGAACACTTTTTTGTTTTAATTGGGTGGGGCGTTTTTCTTTTGTTTTTTTCCTTAACTTAATTAAAACCAAATATTTTTAAAAAGTTTTATTTTATTATTAAGGAAAAAAAAAAAGAGCGTGGGGCAAGTGCCACACCCACTCCTCTCCTCCGTCTCATCTTAAATGGGGACTTGGTCTGCTTAAAAGCACTTATTTAATGACTCCAGTATTATTACGTTGCACTTTATATCATTTACATCTACCATACGTGTCCTAACTATAACCTCTCCATCTCCATAACCTACATGTAAATGGAATCAAAACACTACCCACGAACAGTTATAAATATACACACACATCAGATAGTTCGTTATATATGTTTGCAACTAAGAAATTAATATCTTTCTTAAGTAAAACACACATATAAACCCAAAAAATGACACTGAAGATGGAATTAGTCGGTGAAGAAGTAATCAAACCATCTTCACCAACACCTAATCATCTCCAAAGTCTTCATCTTTCTCTCTTTGATCAATTTCTTCCACCAACATACCAGACCGTTGTTTTGTTCTACGACAAAGAATCTGAATTTGATCAAAAAAATCTAAAAGAACATATAATAGGAACGAATTTGATCCAGAGGCTAAAGAGCTCTCTCTCACACACTCTCACTAATTTCTACCCGCTCGCTGGACGGATCCATGGCGTTACCGTTGATTGTAACGACGAAGGAGTTCTGTTTACTGAGGCAAGAACGGATGTACCTCTCTCGGATTTCCTAGGTAACCCTCGATATGATTTGCTTCAGCAACTGATAGCCCCTTCGAAAGTCTCGGATCCAGGTACTACTATTCTTTTAACTTTTACGGTTTATTAATTCAGTTTCAAAAACTAGTTAGCATTCACTGGACTGACAATTTTATCATAAATAAGAAATTTTGATTATTGTTTTTGTCGGCGCTATTTCGTTACATTTCTATATCCCTGGTCATTTTAGCTTTTTCTTTTGTTTTGGTTTAGTTTTTTTTTAATTCAATTTTTGGATTTTTGGTTTTAAAGATATAGTTTCTGTTTAGGAATTTATGAAATTCGGTTCAGTTTTGGTTTGGCCATTCTGTTTTCGGTTCAATTTGGATAATAAGGTTGGGACCGGATTTATACCCAGAGAAAACTTTGGATCCAGTTTGGTTTTGTTTTTACTGTTTCGTTTAATTTGTGTACGTTTTATTGCTAATTTGTGTTTTCCGAAGAAAAATATCAGGTAATTTCAATTTTTGGATAAAATATCAAGTAATTTCACTTTTGGATAAAATATCAAGTAAGTCGGATAATTTGATATATTTCAGAAAATCATTATTTGGATGATTCTTTTTGAATAACTTGGTTTATAAATATTATTTTAGGATTTTTTGTTATTTCAAAACTAAGTATAATCAATATCTTTAGTATATAAACAGCATTTTAAAATTTTGGGTAGTCCTCTCCTCGGTTCAGTTTTGATTTTTTTATTTCAGATATTTATGAAATTTGGTACCGTTTTAGTACTCGGTTCTTTGCTTTTGGGTAATACGTCGAGGTCTATATTTACATGTTATAATAGTGAGTTAAATTTAATAAAAAGATATTAAGTAGTATTCCTTGTTTTTGGTCATGATAGTTAGTGGTATTCTTAGTTTGAATGTTACACGAATAGTAAAAAAAACGAAAACACTAAGTCAATAAGTGTGTAGTTCTCTCAACTAAAAAATAGCAAAGATTGTAGAAGTCTCATGATCAAATGGGATTTGGGAGAGAGACTATTTTACATGTTAGTTATGCTTTCGGAATTGGAATAGTGTATGGTTTTGTCTCATTCTCTAAATCATTAAAACATCTAAATTAAAACCTAAATGGGATTTTTTGTGTCCGTTTCCATTTTACAAAATAAGTTTGTAGAACATTTGCACCAACAAAAAAGTTTTGTAGAACATTGAAATTGTATTTTAAAAATAATGTGCATATACATATGTTTTAAATTTACATTTTAATACAAATTTACACTTTTAAAACAGTGAATAAACCTAATACTCTAGCATTTTTCTTTTTCAAAATAATACTCTTAACATTTTTTTATCGATGTTAAACTTTAAGAAGGCATGTGGCCGTTGTTGCGAGTGAAGGTCAGTTTCTTTAGAAACAGCGGATTTGCGGTTGCGGTTGGCGTTTCACACAAAATCTGCGACACAACTTCTTTGGGGATGTTTATTTGCGACTGGACTAATGCCGCAAAAGGAAACGTTTTGGCCGTAAATCCCACTTTTGAATTGCCCATTTTCTACCCTCCTGGTGATCTTTCTATCAATCTCCCACCGACTATGGAACGAGCCAGTACCTTGACAAAGAGATTCGCCTTTGGTTCCGCCAAGATTAAAGAACTCAAAAGCAAAGCCTCAAGCAAACTTGTGACACACGCTACCCGTAACGAGGCAACCACGGCCCTACTCTTGAAATGTATGATGAAGGCAAGTCGATCAAAAGCAGACGCTATTATAACACAGACCATGGATTTGCGGGCTCGCATTCCTTCTAATTTCTTGTCAGGTAAGTCAATAGGTAACTTATTCTTTTTACCTACTTTAAAAGAGAACACAGAAAAGGAGATTGAACTACATGATATGGTCTTCAAGCTAAGGAATAATAAGAAGGAACTCGATGAGTTAATCAAAAAAGATTCAGATGAGGTGGGTGAAAGGCTCATGAGCGCGATGTTGAGTAGGTTATATGAGATGAGTCCTGAGATGGAGACATTTGTAGTGACTAGCTGGTGTAGAATGCCCTTTTACGGGGCGGATTTTGGATTGGGAACTCCAGTTTGGGTCGCGGCTGATTCTATCGACAAGACGCAGGTTGTGTTGGTCGATGCAAATGATGGTGAAGGAATTGAAGCTTGGGTTACATACCTGAAGACGACATGTTTGCGTTCGAACATGACAAGGAATTGCTCGATGTTGCATCTACCTAAGCTTACATCGGTTGTATTTATGCTATAACTATTTGGTTAACGAAATGTGATTATGTAATAGTGTGTATTGCATTGCATCTTACGATGGCTTTTATATGAGTGTGGTCACATTTGATGCAATTTTTACTACAGTGGAAACTTTCATATATATATTCTGTCATATTTAGATCAGGGTCAAAGGAAACCAATAGATCCGAATAACCCACTAGGTAGACGAAGCCTCATCACTAATGATGGATTCCAGGCTTCCAGCCACACCAGCCTCTAGATCGCAACATACGATCGATAGCGGTGGTCACTTGTTACACTTACTGCAGTAAGTTTTAAAAAGTTTGCCGTTAGCCAAATAAATAGCATATGAGTGTATGACTCATGTCTTACTTAATAAACCGATGTAAAACCTTGTGATATCATCCATCACAATACCACTTGTTAGAATCTTAAATTTGAATCACACTTTGCCAAGTTGATTCTTAATGGATCAAGCTGATTGAGTTTGAGCTTGTAATTCTTCTTTTCGAAACTCAATCACAATGCAAAATACTTTAATTGAATAAATGAAATGTGAATTACACTTTGTACCAAAGAATAATGATACACGTTACGGCATCACGTACCACCGACAGAAAAAATAAAAGATTAAAGGATTGTTTCCTTTCTTCTTTATAAGTAATAGTGTTTTCGTGTATTTCCTATTTCATATTGAATAAGTTATTTTTCCAATTTAGAATAACCTACAACGTACGATCGATAGCGGTGGTCACTTGTTACACTTACTGCAATAAGTTGATGATAGGTTTTGAAAAGTTGGCTGTTAGCCAAATAAAGAGCATGTGTTGAGCTTTAGCAAAGAAGATCATAAAAGAAAGAAGGCTTAGACGTGGAGAACAAGTTGTTTGCTTGCAGTCCATAAAGACAAGTGATGAACAAACCGAAAGTATTTACAGCCATGTTTTCGTACAAAATGATGATCATGATACTAGTGATGAAGATGATGAAGCTTCTAAGCCACCAAAAAAATTCAAGTCCATGGTTGAAATCATGAAAAATTCACAAAGAGTAGAGATTGAAGAGGCGGCTCAAACGATAGAAACTTGTCATCATGCACATGAAGAACCACACTTATGATGAAGCGTGTGATAACAAGGAATGGATAGAGGCGATGAATGAGGAAATAGCCATGATTGAGAAGAACAAGACATAGGAACTAGTGGACAAGCCAAAGAAGAATGTGATAAGTGTGAAGTAGATCTACAAGATCAAAGCTGATGCAAACATAATCACATCAAGCATAAGGTGCAGCTAGTTGCAAGAGGATTCTCTCAATAATATGGTGTTGGCTACTTTGAGACGTTTGTCCCTTTCTCAAAACATGATACAATAAGAGCCATACTCGCACATGAGACTCAGATGATGCGGTGTTTGTATCAGATGGATCTGAAGTCAGCCCTTCTCAATGGAGAACTAAAGGAAGAAGTGTATGTCACATAACCGCCTGGGAATGTAACACAAGGAAAGGAACAAGAGGTGTTAAGGCTACACAAAGCTTTTTACGGTTTAAAGCAAGCCCCAATGTCATGGTATGGAAGGATAGATTTATACTTTCTTCAAAATGGTTTTGAGAGGAGTATCAATGATGCGGTCTTATACATCATGAAGCAAGGAGGAAATGTATTGATCGTGAGTCTATATGTGGCTGATATAATCATCACACGAAGCAACATTCATATCATCAACACATTCAAGGCGAATATGAAGAAAGAATCTGAGATGGTGGATCGTGGATTGTTGAATTACTTTTTTGGAATGGAAGTAATTCAAGACAAGGAAGACGTAATTCTTTCAAAAGAAAAATATGCAAACAAACTTGTTTATAAGTTTAGGATGCGAGACAGCAAGAGTGCAAGCACTTCATTTACACCACGAGGAAAAGGAGTATGGAGATCCGACTAAGTATTAAAGCATTGTTGGAGGGCTTTTGTACTTGTGTGCTTCATCACCTCGCATGAAGCACTACCAAGAAGCCAAAAGGGTGTTAACATATGTTAAAGGAATATCAAGCTTTGGAGAGTACTTTACAAGTGTGAAAGAACCAAGATTTGTAGGCTACTCGCAAAGCGATTGGGGTGATTCTAAGGAAGACAAGAAAAGAACTTCAGGTTATGTGTTTACTCTTGGTTCAGCCATATTTTGTTGGCAGTCAAGCAAGCAACACACATTGGCACATTCAACAGCTGAGGCAGAGTACATAGCCGTGTGTGCAGCAGCAAATCAAGCTGTATGGTTACAAAGACTGTTTGAAGATTTTTTTCAGAAGTTTGAAGGAAAAATTCTGATCTTATGTGACAACAAATCAGCACATAGAGATCAAATACCATTGGAAAGAATCCGGTGCAACACAGAAGAACAAAGCACATAGAGATCAAATACCATTTCGTGATGGAAGCTGAGAAAAAAAAAGAATCATTGAACTGGAGTACTGCAAAGGGGATGATCAACTCACATACATTCTCAAAAAGGCATTAGGCAGTTCAAGGTTTGAATAACTCAGGAAGCAGCTTGGAGTGAAGTCGAGATATGATTAAGGAGGAGTGTTAAATTATATAATCTAATCTATCCTTAATGCATTCACATTAGTTAGTTATTACACAAAGAATTGTAACTCTTCATGTGTGTGTTTTTAGTATGAAGTTGTGTCTCTTATACTTGTAATGATTCGATCTCTATATAAAGATCAATCATAAAATGTAAACAATATCTAAGAATCTCAATAATATCAAAGTAATTTCAGACATGTTAGTTAAGTCGAAACTGTTCTTGAATAAGCCTGAAACGTTTATCTTATTCTTTCTCTTGTACTCGTGTGTAACACACTATAATCGTTTTATAACACAAGCGGTTGGTGAAAGATTAACATGCCATTGGCAAAATAAATAACATACGACTCATGTATTACTTTATAAGAGACCGCTCTAAGACCTTGTAATATCTTCCATCACAAAACAAATCTCACGGTTAGTTGCAAGAAAGACCCTTCCTCCTCCTTGAGCTTGTAGTACCTCCACTGATACAGTGAATCGCCTGAGTTGTTAGAATCTTAAATTTGAATCATACTTTACCAATTTGATTCTTCATGGATCAAGCACACTTTAAAAGTAAATTTGACAACAAGAATTAACGACTTCTCTTATGTGAGGGTACATCTTTTCTGGCAACCTTCTCTCACAAAAATCCAATATCAATCAAATATTTACATAATGTTCTAACCCGCGCTTTCTTTATGTTTCAGGTATAAGATTTGGTCAAAACCAATAACAAAGACGAGGACAAAAGAAAAAGGAATGAACTTAAGTTGGAGACTCAAGCTCACTTATCTATGGAGGTTAATTCTTCTTTTTCTATATTTTATTCTCTCTCTCTCTCTTTTTTCTGTTTTATTAGTCTCTTGCTTTCTCTCTATTCTGCAAGGTTTTATAGCTATCTTTCTGCCATTGAGGCAGTAAACTTGATTTATGTTAAATCTTCATTGAGTCATCTTCTAATTTTTTATAAGCATATTCACTTCTAGTTTCTTCCAACTAACGTAATTCTTAAAATGATTTGGGATAGCAAACCTTAAAAAATGTAGGAGATTGTTAGTGCAGTAATGGCTGAGTTATAGAAACTGAAGAAAAAAGAACTCCTTAAGGTGTCCATGTACCAGTTATAAAGTATTACATGAAGTTGTACAAGAAGTGCTACGTGAAGTAAAGCTGTGTAGCTAACTTGAAGACTGGAATTGGAATCGACTTAGAACTGGAGTAAAGACTACTTGGAAGCTAAGCAAGCTATGATTTATCTTGGAGAAAAGGTAGATCACAAGGGAAGGTTTCTAAAAGATTTTGAAGAAGATTTGGAAATATTCTATAAAAGAAGATATGGTAGTATCTTTTCTTTGGGAAGCTGACTAAGGCAAGTCACAAAATATACAAGTATAAGTAGTGAAAGACGTGCCTAGAATTAGGTACCACCTCAAGAGAAGGTCGTAAGCATAAGAGTTTTAGTGTCAAATGAGAGTAGACACAAAAACATAAGGGCTAAGGGCCATGAAGGGATCATAGGGATTCTTGGATTGAGAAGATCTAGGAACGTATTAGACTAGTGTCTATGTCTAAGTGTGACATGTTAGTCAACTCGGAAGGGAGCTAGTAAGCCATTTATCTATGTAAAGATAAACCTTCATTGTAATAGACTCGTCTTGCACCTTCTAAAGTTACTGACTAAGGTTCATTTTTTACACGTTTCATTCTTGGCTAAAGATTTTTTTCTTTGGAAAAAAGTTTGTACACAACTTTTTCTGAACAAAAGAGCCAAAACAAAGTTGATAAAGTACCCTTTATAGTCTTCATTTTTAGAAATTTTCTAATGGTTTCTTTGTCTCATTTCAAGTTTTGATTATTATTTCTTGCCTGAATCAGAAGAAAATATTTCAAACTATTGAGTAGCATTTCTTTCTTGGACAGCAGCTTTGATGCTTCTTAGAGATTCCTCCAAATCGTCACATAGCTGATGAGGATCACAAATGGCCGTTGGATCCACGGTTAAAGAAATAGTCATCTTGTTCATATAACTTTGAAAATGCATCGTCAAAGCCTGATCAAAGACCAATGATATTATCAAATAGTAATCACTAGTTTTTTTTTTTTTTTGTAATATGAAATAGATCATGGCGAACGATTTTACGTGGGGGTGTCCATAAGCACTCGGGGCTATGTAGGTGATGGGATGCCCATATAAGCTAACTTCTTCAGTAGGACCCACCAAGTTTGAAAACGACATCGTTGTGTTTGATATTGTTCTGCTTGTTAAACTAGCCGCCCTCTGCAATATTTTAAATTCATAAGATTAATTGTTATCTATACTATTAAAAGGGAATCATTCTGAAAAAATCTACTTATACAAGGTTGTTGGATCTATTTATTAGTTAATTATTTTTGGTCTTACCTAATATTTCTCTAACAATATAAAGTAACATGAGATACATACCAAATTTAGTGGTTTACTCAAACCATATATATTACATACGTATATTATCACAACACCTATATACGAAATTGTAAACACCATGAAATACTTTAATGAATGTAAAGCTTTCATGAACACTATTTACATATAGTTTGAGGTTTATATTATCGATAATATACTATGATAAAATGACATTTTCGTAGCACTTATAAATTTGTAATATATAATTCTTAATTGTACAAGTGATGTGTTGTAACATATAATAAAACGTCAATTCCGTTTTGGATCGAACTGACTTCCAATTTAATTTTGACATTGAGATTCAAGCCATATATAAGAACATCCCCATTCACGAACGAATATGTTTAAACCAAACATATTATTAATTTTAGAATAAACATATTTATAACATAATATATGTTGATAATACCCAAACCGGTTTACTATACGTACTGATATATATATATATATATATATATATATATATATATATATATATATATATATATATATTAATTATCATAGTATTCTAATGTTTGTGGAATATGTATACAGCCAAGTTAAGAATTAGTGTTTTAATATCCTAGAAGATATTTTTAAGCCTTTTGCGTAACAGCATATCTCGATTCGTAAAAGATCATAACTTATACGTTCCATATTTTCATCTAACTTCTATATATATCATGTACGGTAAATGTAATAAAAATCCCGATAGCTATTATAGCATTTCTTCCCGTTTAATAAGGAGCTATTATCATTACTCCCATATATTAAGCATCATAAATATTATAAATGTTTTAAGCTATATTTATTGAGAATCTAAAATATAATAATTTTTTGGTGATGTCAATTTTTTTTTGGTTTAGATTTAGATCAGTTTTTTTCGGGTATGAGTTGGTTTGGATCCATAATTTAAATAGTCGTAAAATACATATAATTTTCAGGTATATAGTGGATCTAGGCAGGTTTATAGTAGATCCAGGTAAAATACATATAATTTTCAGCTATATAGTGGATTCTGTTAGGTTTGGATATCTAGGACCCCAAGTACCAGTAAACCTGCAAATATATGAAACCCAAAAAATACATGAAAACCAGTAAATACCCGAAATATATTCAAATACTTGAAAAGTCCCGATTTAACTCAAAATCTGATCCGCGAAACCAAAAATGCCTAAAATTTAATCTGATTACCCTAAATATGTTCTTAAAATTTTGAAATTCTACTTAAACCCTGAAACTATAACCGGAAACCCAAACCTGAAACTTAAAAGAATATCCGTACACTACAAGAAAACAGCGGTATTCTGACGGACATTCCGACGGAAAATAAAATCCTCGGAATATCCCGAGGAATTTCCGAGGATATTCCGAGGAAACACAAAATTTGGTTTCCTCGGAATATACCGACGGAATTCCGAGGAAATAACATTTCGTCGGAATATTCTTATGGAATACCGAGGAAAACTGTATTCCTCGGAAAAAACCGATGAATTCCGAGGAAATATTATAGCCGTTAGAGAGCCGTTGGAGAGCCGTTGGGGGATTTTAAAAATTCCGAGGAAATTCCGACGAACTAGCCGTTGGCATCGGAATTCCGTCGGAATTTCCTCGGTCTGTCGGCAGGATTTCAACTATAAATACAAGCACCCCTCTTCCTCTTCATTCACTTCATATCTTCATCCTCCCTCTCACTCTCTTTACACACGAATTTGATTCATAAAAAACATGTCTTCTTCAAATTATTTTCGTTCTTGGATCGATCGACCTCATTTGGATCCGAACACGAGATTGCTTACGGAAGAATACCAACGAGGTATAACCGAATTCATGGGGTTAGTTCACCGACAACCGGAAGCAAAAACAGGTATGTTAAGATGTCCTTGCTCTAATTGTAAAAATAAAAAGGTTATTAAAGAGTGGGATGTTTGGACTCATCTATATTTGAGTGGGTTTACACGAAGTTACAAAATTTGGTATCATCATGGGAAAACTGATTATGAACATGGTAGTACTAGCGAACCTCAGCCAGCGGTTAGATTAGAAGAATCAATTAGAACGGATGTAGATTATGGTGTAGGTACTGAGCAGATGGTAAATGATCATTTTAGAGGGGAAGATTTACCCAATACAGAAGCTAGGAGATTTTATGATATGTTGGATGCTGGAAAACAACCATTGTACGAAGGTTGCAGAGATGGTCATTCAGCTTTATCATCTGCTACAAGATTGATGGGCATTAAAACGGATTATAATTTGGTTGAAGACTGTGTGGATGCGATTGCTGATTTTGTAAAAGGTATTCTACCCGAGGATAATGTAGCTCCTGGTTCATAATACGAGGTTCAGAAACTCGTAGCTGGTCTTGGTTTATCGTATCATGTAATAGATATATGCAGAGACAACTGCATGATTTATTGGAGGGCGGATGAACAGCGGGTTTCATGCAAATTTTGTGGGAAGCCTCGTTATAAAGATACGAGTGGAAGAGTTCTAGTGCCATATAAAAGGATGTGGTATTTGCCTTTGACGGAAAGGTTGCAGAGGTTGTATCTGTCTGAACGCACAGCGCAACCAATGAGATGGCATGCGGAGCACTCAACAGATGGTAAGATCAGACATCCTTCAGATGCAAAAGCGTGGAAGCATTTCCAATCAAAATATTCCGACTTTGCGTATGAGAGAAGAAATGTCTACCTTGGATTATGTACTGATGGTTTCAGCCCGTTTGGCAAGAGTGGAAGACAGTATTCTCTATGGCCAGTCATTCTTACACCATACAACCTACCCCCAAACTTGTGCTTGCGACGAGAGTTTTTGTTTCTCTCGATTCTCGTTTCCGGACCAGAGCATCCTAAGAGATCACTTGATGTGTTTCTTCAGCCATTAATATATGAGTTGCAACAACTATGGGTTCAAGGTGCTGAAACATACGATGTTTCATGTAAAGAAAACTTTCAAATGCGGGCAGTACTAATGTGGACAATAAGTGATTTATTAAAACTTTTTTTTGTAATTATTAAACTATTTATATTTTTGTGATTAAAAAACTATTTTTAAACTATTTTTTAAACTATTTTTTATTTAAACTATTTTTTTTTCAGCAAGAATTCAACTGGAATTCCGATGATACGCTCTCTATCTATCACCACTTCGTCCATAAAGTTATGGACAACTATGGGCAGCAAATGTACGAGTGGAAGAAGAAGTGGGAAATAAACAAGGTAGTTTTTAATTTATTAAACAATTTTTTAATTTATTAAACTATTTTTTTTATTTATTTAACTATTTTCTTTTTTTTTTTAATTAAAAGGTCCCAAAGTCGATGAACGACACGGTCTGGAAGGAGTTGTGTGCGCATTGGGATAAGGAAGAGACGAAAGAAACTTCTTCCACCAACTCCAACAACCACAGGAGCGACCGTAAAGGGAAGGACATCTACAAGCATAACTTAGGTGCTCAATCTATTGCCACTCTGGGGGATCGCATGGTAAGTTCAACCGCTTTTTCTTCAATTATTTAAGTTTCAGAATTTTATTTTTCTGTGCATTTCTTCAAATTTCTAATGTTTGTTTAATTTATGTTTTTTTTCAAGGCGGAAGAAAATGAGGGCGAGCCGGTTGATGATCTCGCCCTAATGAAAAGGGCGTATACCAACAAGAAGACCGGCCAGATTGATGATGGTCTTGTGAGGGACGTGGTCAGCCTGGTCCAAACTCAGGTGTATGACAAAGTGTCTCAGCTTCAAACCGATGATGACGATTCGACGGCTTCGACCAACTTGTCCCGGGTTCGAATCAACGAAATCGTTGAATCGGTAAGTTCTTTTTTTAAAAGTTCAATTCATTTATTTCTTGATTTTTATTTTATCATCTTTTTATATTATTTAAATTTGGCTATTTAATATTTCAGTCGGTTCCAAAGAAGAAGGGACGTTTGGTCTGTTTGGGTCGTCGCTCCCGGTCGGCTGCTCCTTCTTCTGCACCACCACCCTATGTTGATCCAGAAGTACTTACGGCTCAGTTGAAGGACAAGGATGATCGCATATCTGCGTTGGAGACCCAGATGGCAGCTCAACAGGCGGGCTATGAGACACATAAGAGGTTGAACGAGCAAATGATGGAGATGATGAAGAGGATGTACCGGAATGAGGTGTTCCCGAACATTCAAGACCCGTAGTTTTTTATTTTTTTTTTCAAAAACTCGGAATGTTTTATTTTTATTTGTACAACTTTGAATATTATCTAATATGTCTTCAATTTTAATTTTAATTTTATATTTTCGAATTTAAATTTCAAAAATTTTAATTTTTTTAAAAAAATAATTTTTCTAAAAAAATTAATGTTTTTCGAAATTCTGAGGAAATGCACCCTCGGAAATTTCCGACGAACATTTCCTTGGAATAAGTTGTCGGAATATACCGAGGGACTATTCCTCGGAATTTTCCGAGGGCCATGTTCCTCGGAATTTTCCGAGGGCCATGTTCCTCGGAAATTCCCGATGAAAATTCCGAGGAACGTTTCGTCGGAACTTCCGAGGATAGGACCATCGGAAAGTCCATCGAAATATTCCGAGGAAGTCCTCCCTCGGTATATTCCGAGGACTTTTCCGGCGAACTGGTGGTCCTCGGAGTTTCCTCGGAAATTAGTTTCCTCGGAATTCCGTCGGAAATTTCCGAGGGATTTCCGAGGAATAATGAATTTCCGAGGAGTTTTTTCCGAGGGATTGTTTCGTCGGTATGTCGTCGGAATACTGTTATTCCGACGACATACCGACAATTTTTTCCCTCAGTATGCCGCTGTTTTCTTGTGGTAGTAATACCAAAAGAAATATGAAATATCGAAACATACCTAATATACAAAAATAATCTGAGTACTTTTGGTATCCGATCGAGTCTCATGTCTGATTGGAACAAAGTCAAAACCTACGGGTCTTATAAAATAACCAATAGGTACCTTTCCCATGGACCCGAACCGAACCTATATTTTCGGGTAGATCTCGGTTGTTTTGGATCAGATAAAATGCACAGACTTAGAAAGAGTTACATAAAAATATATATACAAAAAACTAAATAACCTAATTTATATTTTTTAAGATTATCTGCTTCAATATAATATGATTTTGTAACATAATAATGTACAAACAATCCGAAATACTAATTCATATAAAACTATGTTTATAGTTTTTAAAAACCCGCGCTTTCGAAGCGCGGATCAAAATCTAGTACTAATTTAAAACAATAAATGAACGGGGTTAGTCTTTTAATGTTTGTCTGATGGAACTTTTGTAGTTTTTTTTTTCTTTGTCAACAACATATAAAACATGTATTTATACACCGTGGCGACTGACTTAACAATAATATTAATACAACCCACTAGGTTATATATTGTGATTTTGTTAGGCGAAAAATTATTATCTAGCTACTTATAATAAAATTTTCAGATATGACTATGGTTGATATTTTAACTAAAACAAAGAGGAGTTATGTATCATTAGACTGACCACAACTCCAAGCATTTTTATTAGGATTTTAGTAGAGGTGAAGGTTAGCAAAGCTTCTAACGAGTTCTTCTTCCTCTGAATGATCGACTTGACTCGTCGGAGATGTTCCAACGGGTCATCGTGTAATGCAAGAGACAATGGAAAGAGCATATAGCCAATCCAGTTTCCCCATTTACACTTAGATCCTTTAGCCATCATATTAGCTAGATCCTGCACTTCTTAATCAAGAAAACGACAATATTCAAATCTGTTTGTAGTCAAGATATTATTTGTGTAGTGTATATATATATATAGTTATATAGTTTTGTAAGAATAAAAGCTTAATTTGCCTGAACTCCAGTAGTAGGTCTTATGTTTACAAGCAGACATGCCCTTAGCCTTATTTCTTTAAGCATATTACTTGAATTCCTTTTAGATTCGTGTTCTCCTGCTTTCTTCTCCTTCTCACCTACAATCTTGTTATAATATTATTAAATTTCACATGTTATAATCATAACTGTTGCTCCTTAAAAAAAAATCATAACAATTTACCGTATCTTCTTTCTAAGTACTCCGAGAGAGCAGCTTGAGCTACTCCAAGTAATACATCGTTGACGGTCTGCCAGAACAGATAAATAAATAAAAATAAGATCAAATATGAAAATGTAATATCATAGAGTATAATAATTAATATCACTAATATAAAGTTTATGGTCGAAAGTTTACCATCTTCATGGCGTTCTTAATGAGCTTAATGTCTTCAAGATCTACGGTACGATGAACCAAACACATCCGCTTACTCTTACTTAGCCGGAAATCGCCTTTGATGGGTGTGTCAGTGTCCTTAAGAAACATTGTCGTAGCAATAAACTTCAATGCATCACAAAGGGTATTCCAAACCAACATAACCATCCATATTAACCGGGAATAACCGGCCATTGATTTTGATGACAGTCGGTTCTCGTTCGGTAAACTCGGGAGCTCTTCGTGGTTTGATGTTTTACGCGTACAAGCGTGGACTAGAGACATTAGAGACATACCATCACCGACCGAGTGATGAATCTTTAAAACGACGACATTTTGAGCGTCTGACGTTTTTAAGTCAAGTAAGTGAACTTCCCATAATGGCTTCGAGGTATCCAACGGGATTGTAGTGAGGTCAGAGACGTAACTCTCCAGAAAAGCGTCTGCGTTTGCGTCCTCTAGTTCGATTTTGGGAATGATGACGTGATCCCCGGCTACCACCTTCGTTCGAACCCATTTTTGTTCTTGGCTACTGTCGTTCACCTTCATTAATTTTGTTTAAATAGAAATATTAATATAAAATGTTAAAATACTAAACCTATTTTTCTTGAAATTGCTAACTAAAACTATATAAAAACCTTCTAAGAATATGACAATCTAAAAAATAATTATACAAAATTATATGTCGATTCTCAAAATATTTTTCCTTAACGATAAAATGAACATATCTATCTATATATAAATATGTTCGCTTTTCTCATCTGATGCCACGTCATCAAGTCAGTCAGGGGTAATTGAACCCAGAACCTCTAGCACTGGTAATTTCTTTTAGAACCACTAGGCTAAAGTCACTTTTTATAAATATGTGGCCGCGAAAATACTTACTATTATGTCGGCTGGAAGCTCATGCTTCTTCTGCTTGTGGCCAGGGCCGACACTGAACTGACGTCAAGATAAAGATCGTGAAGTTAAAAACTTTGCTCTAAACAGTTTTGCAATGTTTCCAACCTTTATAACTTGATGCATATAATATATATCAAAATACATTTGTTGTACACGCTTTTATTAGTTTTGCTTTTAAAAGAAGGTATTTACAGTTATAAATATTTTGTGCCAGTGAAGTAATGGTTGAAAAACCTTTATACATATGTCATTTTAAAATAACACTCAACTTCTATATATAGTCAATACATCTATCCATGTTATATTCTAGACTAAATATTTTATCTTTTAAAAATATAGAAAACAGTTTTTTTAGTCTACAAGCAAATGTTGTAGAGCAAGTATGCATTATACAAAATAATATATATTTAAAATCCATACGCAAAAACATAAAAGTTGTTATAGGCCTCTTTCTGACACATGCACACTCCACTATGAATAAGAATTAAAAAAAAACAGTATTGTCATCAAAATTTATCACAAATCCACATTTGTACATCTATAATTATGAGTTGGACAATTAATTAATTTGATACAATACCAAAGCAAGAATAATCGAAAAACAACTATACCACCGCATACTAATAAGTAACACATAAAAGATAACCAAATTCTTGAATCTTAAAACAAATTTCAACGCGAGCATTTAGTGAATATCAAAACTAATATCCCGTCCGTAGGACGGGCCGACCCTAGTAATTTAATAATAGAATGAATCTTCCACTAAAAGATAAAATCGACATATTATTTATGTGGAAGATTCATTCTTTTATTAAACGGCATATAATTCTGCTAATATATTTTTTGTCATGGCCTAGAATATCCATTTTACTATGAAATGAAGTAAAGACACAACTTAACTAAACCCCCAATAAACCAATATATTTGGTGAATGAAACATTTTATATAGACATCTACATATTATTTCTGACCAGTATGCTGGAGAAACGTGGATGTTTAAGCAAAGTTTGCTCTAATCCTTCGATAAACACATCTCGATTGATCTTGCTCTTTAAACCAATCACCGCAGTGATGTAGCAGTTGAACTCCGGCGCTGTAAACAAACGCGCCGTTGGAGTAAGCGGTTCATCATCATGTTCTCCCTGTCCCGCTGGTTCCTGTCTTCCTGTCTTAATCTTCATAGTTTAGTTTGTGTTTTTCACTCTTTCAATCTCGACTCTAAAATGGTTCATCCTCTTTATAGTGTATAGCCTCCAATCGTGCATGCCATTTTCTCTTTTATTGATAGTTTTAAAATCCTTTATAATCGTTGGAAATATTCAATATTTTTTTTATAAAATCGTTTGTCTTGGATCTCGACTCAATAAATAATTTTATCCTCTCCATAGGTTATAGCGTGTGTGCAACATTTTCCTTTCTAATCGTTTGAAACTTTCAGTTTCTTATCCACAGTTTATATATTTGATCCAGTAGTAGATAATAACTAGGTAAGCAAATCTATACTATTAAAAGAGAAAGAGTCTTAAAAAATCTACTTAAACAAGGTTGTTAGACCATTTTATTAGACTTAACTATTTATTTGATTTTACCTTATATTTCTCTAACTATATAAATACTTTACATAATTTAAATAAACTCATTTATTTTTTTCCCATGATATATTATATAATTACTCTAACAATAAATCTCCATGAATATATGACAGATTATTCAAACATATTTACACATGACGTGAATATTACCATGTATAGTTTCATTAATAGTATAAATATTTTTAATGGTTTAGTTATGTTAAATAGGTATATAATTTGTATTCTAAAAATTTAAGTACTCATTTGGTTCTTAGTTCGGTTTCTATTTTTCGATTCCAAAAATATATATAATATTCTCAGTTATTTACGAAATTCAGCTTAATTTTGGTTTTTTTTCAATTTGGTACGGTTCAGTGCACTCGAATAAATGTACCCAAACCTACATTATGAATAATTGATTTAATTTTCAAAATCTAGTATAGGTTAAAAAAGTATTAGCTAAGCATATTTGTAAACTTTTAACACTCTTTGTTCTTTATTTTAATAACAAAATTATATATATCTTAATCCTCAATTTTCATAGCCTTCAATCGTGTGTGCTACTTTTTTATTAATCATTGGAAATTTTCACGTTTTATTATTTATTATTTCTCCCGTCTCGGAAATTGTCCAGTAAATGTGTATATGGACGTTTTTTTTTTGACGTCGATGTGTATATGGACGTTAAACACACATTTTAACCAACAAAAATATGTATATGCGTTAAACTTTTGGGATATTTTTCTGTTCGACTCTTATGAGCAATAGATTTATTTTAGTACTCTTTTTTTCAAAAAAAAAAAATATTTTGGTACTCGTAAGAGATTTAGAAAAAACAGATAGCGAGAAAATGGGTATTCGCTAAAATAACCCGCAAGCAAGGATTCGACTCAATTTATAATCAAAAATAAATACATTTTTTGTCATCAACATAAACATACTCAACTAATACTATACAAACTAAATTGGTAACTCTTCGTCCATATGAACGATAAAAGATATCTGTTTCCTGGAATTGGATGCAAGACTTTCCACCCTTGTATTATGCGTTCGAAGTATATGAATGAGCTCTGAATGATCAAAACTTCTTTTCAGGATTTTAATATTTTTCAAATAACTTGTAAAAGCATCTCATTCTTCTGATTCCGAAACCATCTTCAACAATTGAGAGAAATCTATTGAAAATAAAACATGAAACTGTTGTAAATTTCTCATATATTCCACTATCCAGATGGGTGCTTCTATTTTCGTATGAAGGGTGATAGGCTGGCTCTCGTATTCCTTTCCCCATCAGTCTATCTAAACCTTCTAATGTAGTATACCATCATTGCCCCAAATGATCATCTTGATATTTCCATGACCCATCCATAATACACCATCTTCCCGGTACGAAAGGTAAGCTTCTTACCTCGAGATTCCTAGATTGGTTGACCTTTTGTGTTAATGTAGCATATGCCTCAGACCAAAGTAATGATTTAGTTTCTACCAATCTTGAGTATCTATAAGATCAATATCTAGGTTACTGAAAATTTTATTGTTGCGTCATTTCCAAATGTACTATAAAATCCATGTAAATTGATGATCTTCCGTGTACGGAAAAAACTCTCTAGTACAAATGATCCATATGTTCGAAAAGTGATTGCAAAGAAAAATATCTAGAATCAATGGAATCTTTGAGAGAGCCCAGATTTGGACCCCCTGGGAACGTTCAAAAAACACATGGTTAATTAATTCTTTGGTTTCTCTACATTTTTAGCATTGTGTATCACCATGAATCCCTCTTACTCGTAAATGTTTCTTCACTGATATACATCATGACACTAATTACCATAAAAAATGTTTTATTTTTTTGGACATAGTATTTTCCAAGAATAAACTTTTAAAGGAAGGACAGTGGGTCCATACACTAGCAGCATTTTTTCTCTGTCAGGATATATTTGTACCACTTAATAACCAGATTTCATTGTATATTTCTACTATTGAAGTGCCATCCATCTTTATCGACCATCTGATTCTAACTCAATGGTACACTTTCTATAATATTCGCATCCTATGGATTCACCAATGATCAGATTGGCTGTGAATTTCATGCCCGTGATGTTGCATTGATGAGAGAATATCAGGGTAATGATTTTATTGATTAATGTTTGCTGGTCTCTAGGAAGTAGTTATGAGCCAAGGATCATTCCATACGGAAATAGATGATCTTGATTCCACCCTTTTGATTAGCTATTTGTTAACTAGAGATCTAGCAGATACAATATTGTGTCATCCATATAACAGTGAGTATGATGTAGTCGGTTCCAAGAGAGATGTGTTCCTTAAATGTCGTCTTTTGAAGAGTTGAGAGAATAAGGTTATAGGTTTCTCCATTAAACGCTAAAACTGTTTTTTCAATATAGATGTATTAAAATCTGTTAGATCTTTACACTTTAGTCCTCTTTCGTTCATATGGTGACATAACTTGTCCCATGATTTTCAATGTATTTTTTTTTTGTGTTTCTTTTTGAATTTTATCAAAATTATGCCACTACACTTGTCAACTTCTTTGTTACGTTTTTTGGTAATCTAAAACATTGGTAAAACCGTAATCACTGAAAAATCTTTATATATATAAAATGATAGTTTATAATAGTGTAGATAAGACTACATATTGATTTGATCAAAGACTACATAATTATTGTAAATTATATAATATACAGATAATTAAGAACATATATCTATCATTATATATATTAATAATATTTTTGTTATTTAAAGAGTTGAAAACATTTATTTTATAATACATAATTAAAATAATAAAATTATAGACAAGACGAATTGGGGATTTTAAATATTTTTCTGTCACGTTTTTTAAACAAGTCTGGACGAATTCAATGCCCATGAGAAATATATTTATCTGCCGTTTGGGTGATCAGATGGGGCAACAGAAGATGACACGAGGATTGGGTCCTACTTAATAAAGTAGATGACGTTGACTACCTGAGTTTTAATTCTTTACTAGGTAGTAATTAGCACATGATGAGATATTGTTTATTTTTTCCCGCATCTGATTAGATATTTGATTTAGGGGTGGAAATAAAACGAAAGATATGTCAGTTGGTGGAAAATAAAGATATCTCCAGAAATTAAACCCGAATATAAACAGCGAAGTTCTAAATTATAAAAGAAGAAGAAAAGGATTAATGAGCCACAAATCACCAGAGGTTTACGAAGGGACAACCAGACGATTTGAGAACGAGCATCTAACACGGAGAAACCACATGATAAAGTGATAAGTTTGATAACCAATTCAAAAAGCAGAAATAGAAAGATTATCATACAACATGCCAGGATGAAGAGAAGCCAATATAATGTTTCAATATCACACTTTTCACCTAAAAGAAGTCAATAACAATTTAGAATCCTCGAGACGATTCACAGTTGCTAACTAAAGAACAAGAAACCAAACTCTCCAAAATGAACCAAAACCAATTGGCGACAAGAGGGTCACCTAACTCGAAAAAAGGACATTATGACCGCACCAACAAAAAAAACAGTCAAACCAACAACACAACCAAGCATAAAGCACTCTGAATAATGGGCTATAAGCAAACAAACTATAGGGATGAAGAAAGCTCTAAGGCTACATCCGCAAAAACACTTGCACAACCTTCAGTAGCTACATCGCACCGTTAACAGATCCTCAATCTGACATCTGACGCTAGACTCATCACAAAATTCAATCCTTTAAAACAAAACTGAACTTTATGGGAACCGAAATTCACACCGTCGAGATTTAGTTAATGAAGGAAAGTCAAGTAAACCTAATTTTCCTTGGAGGTCCGGGCTATCTGCGTAATCACACGAAATCAAAAGAAAGATGAATAACAAGATGTCGGTAGAATGTCGCTCAGAGGCGTTTTATTGATAAATAAGAGTAGAGTTACAGAATTTCGCCGAGAAAAAGACGAACAGAGAATTGCTACCAATAGAACCCTAGAACAAAGCGGAAAAAACGTTCTAAGTATCACTTTGCTAGTCGAGCCACCAAAATCCTAAGTATTCTAAGCTAGCAAGAGTTCTCTAGGTCTAAAAATCTCGGATCCATGCGCCTTTGCTCCAGCTCTCCTTATATATGTATCCAAGGTCGGTGGCCTCTTTCCTTTTTGCCTCTGGGCCCAAGTTTATCCTTTTGTGGACATATCACATTTTCCTCTCATCTTCGTAGTTATCTTCGGCAACTTGACATTTATCCTCGAAGCTTGACATTTATCCTCTCATGCGGGTACAAGATAAACCGTCATAGTAGTCTTGAGCTCATTCTCGTCTAAAATCACAAGTGGACTCTTTAGCTGTGTCTCTAGGCCTATTTGGGCAGTTTTACGATTTCTTTGAGACGTCACTTTTTGGTACGACGCCGGTTTAAAAGAATTCAAATCAATCATATAGCCGAAGAAATCAGTGTTTTTGGTCAATCGTTGCCGTTTTATATGATCGATTTCGACCTATACGAGAAAACAAGCTTTTGCGATTTTTGTGGTAAAGTTTCAACGGTAACTCTGATTGAGATGAAGCAAGGGAGACCACGGGTTCAGAGGGTAGAGCTACGAGGGTGCATGGTGATTTCGCGTTTAAGCACACACCAATTAATCTAATGTGCCAACAATACCACAATCGAATGATATGTCATTGTAGCATTTTAGGATCGAATCCATAAGGAACTAGTGATCTATAACACTAAGAATATACAAACTTTCCTAATCTAAGCAAACAAGAAGATGGATGATTTGTAACAATCTAATATCCTAGAAATATAAACAAGGTGATCCCAAATCAAATCAAGAAATAAGTGCAAGAACTTTCAATCAAATTCTAAGGATGGATCTATGGGCAAAGATAATTGATATAAGGTGATCAATGTTCAATCTAGGATGTTCAAACAAAACAATAACAAGTCTATAGGTCTAGATCTCATTCAAAATAGATTAATCCACTCCCGTGATAATAATCCATATGCTATTCATGCATCAAACATCAACTCTCGTTGGCTAACACATTCAAGCATGCATAAATTACAAGTCTACTAACCACTTAAACATCTTGGACATCAACTGCCGTTGGCCAAATATGTAAAAGACAATGCTAAGTTCATTCAAGCATTTTAACAAACACCTTCCGGGCGTAAAATAGCTTAAGGTCTGGATGAGAGTGATCAAGTCTAATCTAGCATTAAGAACACTTAGCAAGCATAGAACATTATTAATCAAGCAATAAACATCCTAAATATTCACTTAATCACCCTAATCTATCTAATCCATGAATCGCAAGGTCACTACTCACTAATGTCCATAAGAAACCTTAAATCCATGTAAGGATCAAAACTAATCATGTTAATGAGCAAGAGAAATACAAATATAAGATGAAGTACTTCCTTAGATTATCAAAAGATTCAAGTTTTTACAAGTTTAGACAAAATCTTGAAAGAAAATGAAATAAAACTAGGGTTTTTAGATCTAAATATATTTATAGGAGTCTAAAACTCGTGCTGGTCTGATTGAATTAAACCAAGTCAAACCGGAATAAACCGGTCAACATTTTGAAATCACATCTTGGCTTCTCCACCTCGACTGAACCGCAGACTGCCCACCTCCGCGACGTCTGGCCGCAGCGTCACCTCATCTGAACCTGACTCTATGCCGTGAATCGGATGGCTCTCTCCCGCGTCGTATCCCGCGGGTTGCTCTAAGCCGCGTCCGTCCTCCGCGGTTCTCCCTGGAACTTTTCTACAACTAATCCGCGGGTCACATTTGGGGGCACCAGAGGTGATGACTCACTCTGCCACTAAACCGCAGCTTGCCTCAACCCGCGGTGGTCATCCGCGTCTTGGTCTTCCAACACTGCTCGATTCGTGATCAACCCACAGCAAGAAAACTCCAAATCAAACTTCTCCGGCGAGTCCTTGCTCCACCTCATGTTAACCATCGCGGCCAAGCTTCTTCGTTCTCGCCGCAACCGGAGACGTCGCAGATCAGTTCATCATCAGCCTCACCCTGTCGAGCTTCGCCGTCTGCTCCACCACGGATTCTCAAGTCAGGGCGTCTCAGCTCTCCGCCGTGCTCAGCCTCGTCGTCAATTCACTCCTCACCGAGCTCCAGCCTCGTCGTAGCCATCTTCAGACCGTGAAGCTCGTGAGCTCCAATGGTGAACTCTTAGCTTTTTGAAATCAAGTCTTCAACTTCTGGTTCTTTACAACTCAGCCCCAAACTTCAGAATTTGCAGAAACGTCCTTAATTTCGCCCCTTCACTTTTGATTGTGCGGCACAATCAAAAGTGAAGGGGCGACTGCATTTTCAATTGGGCATTCCAAACCCTAATGCACATAAATGAACAAGTGTATGCAATGTAGACACCTAAATGCAATCTAAAATGATCACAATAAGCTAAATTGTGAATCTAAAACTCATCAAAATCACTAAATATCAATTCTCTCAAACTAGTCATTTACTTGTCCACAAGTAAACTTTCAAGAACTCAAGGGAGAGAAGTTTGCAAATGGGGACTCATAACCAAAAGAAACACTTTCTAACCTTCAACTTAACATCTTAAAGAAACATAGCAAATAGCATGAACAAATACATTTATTACACTCTAGCTTCTCTAGGCCTATCAATACTCTTATATCTCTACACAAGTTGCAATATTCATCAACCAACAAGTTCTTTCAACCAACTCTTACATTGATTCACACACACAGGGTGAATTCTCACAAATGGGCACATGATCTCAATCATTTGGCTTGGTGAGTAAACTGGTCTATTGTGAATGATGATATTGTGAATGATGAGGAGGGTTCAAATATCTACTCTATTTATATATGTAAATAAAGACATAAGATCATTTTGGGTTTGGTAGGTCTCTTTAGTAGTAACCACAACTACATCCATAAATTCTCTTATGGGGCCATTAAAGAACTGGATCTAATGTTTTTCATGTATTATTTGCCTGCAGTACCTAAAGGCTCTACAACAAGAGCATTTAGTTTTCTGTTATTTCAAATTCTAATTTCTCGATATTAAAAATTTATAGCAGGACCATGTCTACGATTTTGTATCAACCTTTTCTAATAGCACATATCAGATTTATTCCGTTGTAAAAGAGTTATATTCAAAGCGATCCTAAGCATTCTGTTAAAAGGTCTCTACCACGACAAATGCTTGTTTAGATGATCAGAGCCTTGCCTAAGAATTTTAGGCCTTGAAGCCCAACTTTTATTTGGCCCCTCAAAACCATGAGAATTTAAAATGTTATGGAGAGGAATCAAACTGCACACGTTATCTACTTCTAATAAGTACATAACCAACATATCTACTTAGGGTATGACTGGTTTTCCCGCTACCACCCGCAAACGCAGCTTTTGCGGTTGGTAGCGGTTGTTGGCGTTTCGCAACAATCGCTCAAACCGCTCCAAACCGCTTCAAACCGCTCTAAATCGCTCTGAACCTCATAAATTCAAAAGCTGGTTCCAGCTAGCGTTTGCGGTTGCGGGCGGTTGCGGGAGGATAAAAAAAAAATTCTTTTTTTCCAAAAAAATATAAATACAAAAATAAAAATATTCAATAAAAAAATTAAATTGGAATTATAAAAATGCTAAAATATATCTATTATATTTTAATTAATATTATAAAACTTTAAAATAAAAATATTTTCTATATTTAAAAAAAAATTAAACTATAACTTTCTAAATATAACTTTTATATTTATTATAATATTATTATTTTTGATATTTTTATAATTGTATAAAATGTAAATATTGTTAATTTATTATTTAACCGCTGCTGTATTTGGTAGTTAACCAGTCATAAGTATCCCGCAAACGCACCAATTTCTAACCGCAGAACCAGTCGTACAAATCTCTTAAAACCGCTAGAAACCGCAACCACCCGCATCCGCAAACTCCCGCAACCGCAACCACAACCGCTGCGGTTGAACCAGTCAGGCCCTTAATTATTTCTGTTGAAAATTGATCCCTAATAGTAATATAATTTTTCAAGGCCCCAAACCTATACTTGATTGCCTCGTACTCAGGCACGGCCTGTAGATGATATAAGGTAAAAATATTGTCGGAATTCAATTTTAAGATATGTCGTGCCAATATTTTTCCGGACTAATAAAAATGAGTATGTTTTATTACTGATAGGCCTAACTCACTCCCAAAAATTAGCTCATGGGTGGAGGTTTACCCATACACATATATATTGTCCAAGAATCACTTATCTAAGCAATGTGGGACTCTAATAGCCCCTCTCGAGATGTGAGTGGGAAACGGTCCATCAGAAACAGCCCAAGCCCAACATCTCGGACATACCACAGCAAGATGGGCCATTTGTACAGACTACATAGGTAGGAAACTATTTATATGAGAAATCATCTGCTGAGCTTTCACCATGGGCTCTGATACCATATTAGTGATGGGCCTAACTCACACCCAAAAGCTAACTCATGAGTGGAGGTTTACCCATACACATATATATTTAAATGAGAAATGTTTGTTTATGTTTGTTGCATGACGTGTACAAATTGGATATGGCAGATATTGTGGAGTAGCCTGGCGATGGTTAGAAACCGTGGGACACTTGTAAAAATGAACGAACCCAAACTAAATTATGCATGAGCGCCAAGCTGAGCTTATATGGATCCCAGCTTAGGTTCGGTTTTTAGTGGGGGTTCGGGTTATGGACATCGGTCCAATAACCTGTCTTTTTGCTTTCAGTTTTGTTTTCAATATCTGATCTATACTGAATTCAATTTTGTCAAAGCATTAAGGTGTCATCATCAATTCACGAATTGATGAATACTCTCTGTAACTCAGTTCTTTTTTTTTTTTTAACTCAACATCTACTTCTCATTAACCAATTCAATGTCTTACAATTGGTCTATCGGCCTCGATACATGATCTTAGCCACACATGCACTATAGAATACAACTTAGGGACAATGGACATAAACGTAGTAGTCTCCTTTGCTATCCTATCCGCCGATTTATTTCCACTCCTAGGGTGATAACCCACCTCCAAATTGCTACCACCTGCCAATGAGGTCTGGATCTGTTGGATAATAGGTTTCATTCTCGGCCAGACTTCCTCCTCTCCTGTGATCATCCTCTGAAGCACTAGCGAGTCTGTCTCAAAGACCACATTCGCATACCCAAATCCATAATATTTTAGACTATAAATTAGTCTATTCTCTCATCCTTAAAAAAATGAGCAAGAAATAACAATCTCATATTTGTTTCTTTTTTTCTTTTTCTGTTTACTTTTTAGTTTTGTTTTCTTAAGAGTACAACACAAGAAAATATTAATCAGCTTATATTCTGAGGGAGGTGGAATAATCGATGTGTGGTTGTATCTTAGGATCTTCGCCTTCTGAAACCTTACCTTGCATGTGTACATGGGGGTTAAACCCTAACAATTATGAAAGAAATACATGATGGCAAGTTCGGGTTCCACTCTGAAGGACGAGCGTCCTTCGCATTAAAAAGAAAAGATATTTTTGGTCCTACTATAACTAAGGATTGCGAGACATACTCTCTAAAGTGTGACAAATGCCAACGCCACACACCAATAATCAGACTGCCAACGGAGATTTTATTATCCATATCTTCCCCTTATCCATTCATGAGATGATCGATAGATATTTTAGGCCTTATGATATCTTCAGAACCAAGGCAGCACATATACTTTCTCTTCATGTTTGACTATTTCACCAACTGGAGCGAGGCCAAAGCCTACCACATAACAGAAAACCTCAAGGTGCGTAACTTCATATATCATAGCATCATTTGCCACCATGGAATCCCCTAAGAGATAGTCACTGATAATGAACCTCGGTTCATTTCCAAAAATTTCATTTCATTATGTGAACTCTATAAAATTAAACCAACCACCAGAACCTCGCATTATCCGCAAGGGAATGGAAAGGCCGTGGCAGCAAACAAGAAGATCTTAAGCAACATTAAGAGACACCTCAAATCCAAAAAAGAAATGTGGTCGCCATAACTGCCAGGAGTTTTTATAGCGACACCCCATAAAGCAACATAAGAAACCTAAGTTTCTCTAGCCTACGAGATATAAGTTGTTGCACCCACTGAAACGGCTATACCAAGCTTAAGCCGGAGTATATGCGCTCTGAATCCCAAGCTAAACAAAAAATGCTCCAACATAAGACCGAGATTGACATACGTCGAGATCAAGCTTTGATCCAGATTCAAAACTATCAACAAATAGCCACTCACTACTGTTGGACCCAAAATACGTCACCAAGTCTCTGCCATGATTGTTTGAGGAAGTCAAACAATAATAACAACACTCCACAAGAAACGGTCTCGGTATCCCTATAAATAAGGAAGCTAGCGCTTGATTCAAGAGGCACGTGCAACAACCTTACGGATTTGGCAGAGACTAATCGCTTCTATAAAAGACAAAGTCAATACTCTTGTAAAAGGGATCTCAGAAAAAGAAAATGGGAAAAGAAACCATGAACTATTCTCATCAACATCAAATCAAGAACGAGCTCGCTAAGCACGAGCTCCAAAAGATCAAGAAGAAAGACCAAGAATGTTACAAGCGTACGACGATCACTTTGAGTGGAAGAAAAGATATTTAATTATCTACACTTATTACACGGAGTGAAGACGACGTCTCCGTATGCGACGAGGAACGAGCTCGTTATGAGCCCAAATAAAGATACGACCTTTCTACACATGGTGTTTGACCTAACGAGGTAAAGATCTCTGTAAATAAGTCTTTAGACTTATTTATCTGAACCTGAGCCGACGTCTTACTCAAGACCGATGAAGCCAACGTCTTACTCAAGACCAATAAAGCCGGCGTCTTACTCGAGACCGACGGAACCGACATCTATTTCGAGATGATGATAACCGAACTACATTTAGATTTGATCCCTTGACGGGTAAGTAGGCAGCTTGATCCCGAGTTCAGTCACGATCCTCCCTTTCCCGATATCTCTATGATATTGACCTACGAATATAGTCCATTTTCGACGACTCAGACCTGATTATATCGTTATGTTCTGAGTTATTTCTTCCCTAATTGTTTTCATTCAAACACTACAAATTATTTAGTTCAGATTTTAGGATCTACAACTACTACAATTCCAGAGACGACGATTTGTAGTAGGCGACCTAGTATTGAAAAAAAGCAGTCTGCGAAAAACACGAAAAGAGGTGTTGAAAAACTAGAGTTCAATTTGAAAGTTCCCTATGGAGCCACCAAAGTAGTTCTTCCCGACATATACAAACTCTTTAATGATAAACTGAACATACCAGTCACGAGTTCTTGGAGTTATTTCAACCTCAAAATCTCTCACGACTGAGTATGATCTCAACAATCGAACTACGTATAGGCTTGATCCTTTAACATGGTACATAGGCAGCTTCCCAAGATCGCATCCACCCCTTTCTTTCTTTTCAAAAGTCCAACTCTCGTAATATTACAATAGTGTTCCCGTTTCGCTCACAAACACTGTGAGGCCAGGAAGAACCATTTATTAAAAAATTGCCCCAAGTTTGATACTTCAGTCGTAAGACTGCAAGGTCAGAACGTACCACATAAAACTTTTCGTGTTCCCACAAGCCAAAAAAAGTCCTCGGATATACAACTGTCTCTTTGAACACTCTGTATCTCACTTGATTACCTACGTGGACAGAAAGAACTACAATGAATTCACTCCTCATTCGTTCAAATCCCTATTAAACGGGTTCCTCTCAATAATACCTTCTAGCTCTAGATTTTTCCCAACAACGTTGCGGGAACATTCAGCGCTATAACGTGTTCGCCTAACTCTACCATCAGAGTAACACACCCTTAAATCAAGTACTTCGCCCGAAAAAAACACCAAGGTTGTGAGGAATTACAAATAATTCGTAAGAGAATCTCAAAAGAGCATCACACGAGATTTTCTAAACCTGCAGCTGGTACAAATCTCAAGCAACCCCAAAAGTATTATTCCACAAACAAACAACCAGATCCTAAAATAAATAAAACCTTAAGGTACTGATTAGAAAGTAAAATTCCTCCTAAGGCAACAAAACAACATCAAAAAAAAGGAAAGGGACATTCAGCCTTCCCTAACTCCACCACCGGAGTCAACAACCTGATCATCCACCAGGTGTGTGACCATTGACACGGAGTCTTACGATAGCAACAGTAGAGCAAGCTTACTCTGAGAAAAATCCAAAACTTGGACGCCCTTTCAAGCACTTCACATTCTTTTTCCTTGTCTCTCAACTCGGCCATTTCCATCTCAACATCAATCTCCCGCTATGGAGTACCTCCAAGATGCCAAGATTCTTTGCCACTTCCTGAATCTCTATATCGGTGGTGGCCTCCCTGCCTTTAGCCACCAATTTGTCTTTTATCGCATTCAGGATCTCCTGATACCGAATTGAGATCCCACGTTTGGCGGCCCATCTGGAACTTGTGAGCCACCACCAAACTCTGATTATATTCCTCGAGGCGCTTCACCCTAACCAATACTGCATCACTCTCGAACATGAGAGTGGAGCACCAATTAGCAGTGACCAGAAGTTCGCTGGCAAGGTCGGCCTCTATGTGCGCCAAGTGACTTCACGATCAGTGAGCTCCTTCACAAGGTGACTTTCATGGTCCTTGACTCCCGATTGAAGCCTTGTTTGCTTCAAAATGAATTATTTTCTCTCCAGTCATCCCTTGTCGGGATCTCGTAAGGATTCTGCAATTTATCCATGGAGATAAATAGAAAGTACATTCGAACCTGGGTTTCCTTTTTATAGAGCAAAAGCTTAGCACATCATGAGTGCTCCAAGGAAACCCAATATTCGAGATAACACCAACATACCCATGACGTGACTAACCAAGTTCTGAGTCATTTGAGGAGAAACTACCTTTAGCTGGAGGATGACCTCGAGCAAAAGAGTCTGGATGGGAAAAACTAAGCCGCACTTCCCAAAGAGCACAGTGTATATGTAACAGCCCGATCCCCCGGCGTCCGATCGGGGTTATTGAAGGGGCGTTATGGACACGTGTCTACTCATTTAGACAACCCTACGTGTTCCGTTACTGGTCCCGAGAGACGAGCGCATAACCTTCTTTGAAATACCGTCACACCCACATCCATATACTTCTACTTACAGTCCTGCGCACAGGGAAAAATGGAAATGGAGGGAGGGTGAACAACAAGTTACTCAGTAAAGTGACTCTAGACCAGCCTGCCCGCATGACACTCTATACTACTCTATGCGGGAACTAGGACCGACTAGCCACTACAATCAGTTAATGCATTTTTATCATTTCCTATCACCATCTGTAATTTCTACACACACTTCCATTCATTTCTAACAACCTAGTAATCAATCAATACAATGATCTCACTCATTGCCACACACGCCAACCCTAGACCTAACCGACTCATCTTACCAGTCCGACTCGATCCTATGACTTCTTTAACTTCCTGTTACCCGACCATGAGCTAAAACCCTACAATGCACATCCTTTTCATCTTTTCATCCTTTTCATCTTTTCCTCAGTGGGTAGCCCCCCACTAGGCTTCTACCCCATATTCATGTGGATTGGCCACATCTCCTATGGGTGCTTCCATATTCATGTGGATTCGCCACATCTCCTATGGATACCTAGCGTGGACTACTACCCCACCTACTTTCCTTAGACTCTCTATATGCTTTCCCACCCATGCTTAACCTTAACAACATTCTTTCATACTTTTACTTATCCTTTCACTTCCTTATCGTTTTCACTTAACCCTTCCCATTCCCAATTACCTCCCTTTTCATTCCTACTTGAACTTGGACTCAATCACTAGACGCCACCCGTTATCGGTGTCACCCACAATACACATCGCATTCAAGTTCTACCTCAAATACTTCGATAATCAATGCTCATCTATCATCCCAGCATTTATTTCTCTCTAGCATCCTAACTTCAATCACAACCACACATGGGACAACACAACCTAACAGACAAGTATCAACTACCAATCAACCATTACCACAACAATTCAATTCAGTTCATCAAGTCCCATTTATCAATATGAGGGTTCTTATGCATCATGATCCATTCATCTATCATCCTAGCAATACCATGTACTATCAACCTAACTCCCAAACAGGGCCTAATCAAACCTAACTCCAACATATAGGAGTATACAGAACCATGAAAGAAGGTTGGGTTCGAAACACTCCACCTTAGTCTAGATCTGGATCTGGATCTGGAAACAAGGATGAGGAGATCTGAACAGATCTGGAACAAGTAAACAAGAGAGAGACGAGATCTGGTCACCACCACCACGGCACCGGCGAGGAGGAGGGAGAGAGAAGAGAGATCACGGAGAGGGAGAGAAGAAGAAGAGAGAGACGGCGCAGGAGGGAGAGAGGTCGACGGCTAGGGTTTTCGGCCTCCGGGAATTCTCTGCAGAGCTTCGCTTCAGATTTGTGATGAGACAAAAGAAGGTGGCTGCAGCTCCTTTTATAGGATGGAAGGAAGAAACCCTAGGTTTTTTGTCAAACGGGCCGTAGAGAAGCCCATTTCTTTATAAAAGTTTTTGGGTCAGGAACTGGGCCGTTACAATTCTCCCCCACTTGAATGGAATTCGTCCCCGAATTCCGTGTGTCGATACTCCAACTCTAACATCCCGAACCCAAATGGGTAAACAACTCGTCCTTTGAAATCTAATGGTTCATGCAACAGACCAGGTTCCATATTGCTCACGGAGATCCAACGTCCTCTTAAATCCCAAATCGATTCTCCAACAGCGTTCTCATCCCTAGATTGCTTTCATCTCATACGCATTTCTATATCACCACCTCTCTTGTCGACGTAATTCTCTGATGGTCATGTACCTCTTCTATCCTTTCATAAAATAGCTCATCATCAACAATTATATCTGCTAAGCGGTTTCCTGGATCATCTCAGGCTCGAGATTCTGATCTCCCCCACTTTGGTCCAACATAAGGGATTCAACATGGTTGTTCCTACAATTCTCATAGGGGATATCCATTTGCTCGAGTCGTAACTAATGTCTTGCATGGATTCAACTAATATCATATCCATTAACCAACTTCCTCTCTAAGCTCAACACACATGTACACCACATAGGTTGATTGCCATGTCCTTGGCGACCCAACAACAAAAATATATTGTTATCATATTCCATTTCCATTTTGACACATACAACTCTTGCATCAATCATATACGGCCTCACACCCCACTGTTCTCAACTAAAAAAAAGAAAGATCTCAACTGCAAAGCTCCATTAAAATTCTCTTTATCTTTACCCATGGCAGTTCCTCTTCGAATTCTGATAAATCTGTTTGATGCCCAATATAATGCCCATTGCGACCAATAAACTTGTCCCATGATCTTCCTTCACCGTTGCGTGGTACCCAACCACATCTCCGTTGATTAACTTAGCGAGCACTTCATCTTACGAAACTTAACAAGCTACTCCCAAGTACCATCACACTTTTCTGGTGGAATAGAATATTGTGTCTTCGATCATCACTACTGCGTGCTGATCTTAATACGCTTGCGGCATCGTACATCCACTTCTACAACTGGTAATGTCCATTACCAACTCGTAATGTTGTCTTCTGGATATTTTTCTTTGATATCAGAATCTGGCAATACCGTAATGTCAAATCGCTCTTAGTGAACTCCAAAACTACTTGTTGTAGGTTCCGACAACTCAACGAATTATATGGTGCTAACCGATATGGTTCCTTTGACTAGACGATGTTCTGTATTTCTGCTCTATGGTGTATGCACTCTCTCAGTTCCATGGGTCCTTAAAAAATGCTCAAAAGCGTCTGCATACCCGGCTACTTCAGCAATGGTATCCAATATTTAAAGCTTTCACTTCCAAATACAAATCATTCTCCTTTCCACTTAACTCTTCAGCTTTCAACATCAAGATAGCTTATATCCATATCCTTATTCCATTAAGGACTACTCTCCTCTCCTATCGAGGATTATGAGTACATGCCAATACAATACATTAACTCCACATGCTTGGTCTCGATCTGCTTTCCTAGCTCTCTTCCTATTCATTAATCTTTGACCTCCGTATAGATTCTCGCTAAGTCCCGATGCTATCCCTAACACACTGCAACATCCCCGAACACTGGTACACCTTTAAATACGCATCCCAAAATTCTATCAGTTCATATCATTCCAAACTCCAACCCCAACAGATCTCCATGTAGGTTCACACCGTCGAGAGATATTAACACTACCACATACACTCTATGGTCATCATTCTCTATACTCCATCGGTCCTAATCCAGGTAGCCCCAATTGAAGTTGCCCTTGCCGGGACCGGTAGTTAGGATAACACTTCAACCGTGGATCCTACTAGTTGAGTCCATCAGCCCCGACTTGGTGTTTAGCTACTCCGCACCGAACATATCCTCGTCCTCTGAGTCCTTCGGTCTAACCATGTTTTCCTTGATGAACGAACCTCCTATCATAGCCCTACTGATTGTACTGGTAGTATGCTCCCATCCATTATATCATAGTGTGGTTCTTCTCGCACTTCTGCTCTTGTCACAACGAAACCGCCTTGTGGTAATGGTGATGTCGCAAGTTCCCCCTGGGCTCTGAGTATGTGATGTTTGGTTAGCCTATGATCTTCTTACAACCAAAACTATAGCTCTGCACCCTTCTAGATTAGCTCATGATCCCAGTAATCTTGTACGTTACAACTATTCTTCAGATCGGTTCTCATTTCCTTCAGGAAGCGGTGAATCAGTTCTCGCCCCCTTAGAGAGTGCCCGACAAATCCTCTTAGGGGGTTACATCCTTATTGTATTCCCTTACAATCATGTCTCTTTGGCGGATATCCTAGAACTAGCCCTCTATTAGATATATGTCCTTCCTCGGTAAATACCTTCATTGACTTATGACCTCAACTTGTTTCACTGCACCTCTAATGTTCCTCCAAACCCATGATATCCGCCACAACCTTCACGCTCTCGGTAGTTACATTAGTCGGGTTTCCATCTCTGGCTTTCCTCCAACCACTCCAACTCATGTGTCTGGCGATGGAACTTCATTAATGGGCGTCACCGATGGGGTACCACCTTTCTCTTTATGATGCGCTGAGTCCGAGTGTAGTTCGGGTTCCACCATGCAGGTCCACGATACCCGTAATTGTCGAAGACATCTTTCAAGTAGACATCCGATCAGAACCATAATAGAAGCATAGATATAGTGGATGGTTTTGAAATCGTTCACAACTTTCAGAAAAATCAAAACTTTCACACGCTCTTTTCTTTTAGTGAAAACAAGTTTTTTTTTTTTTTTTTTTTTTTTTTGAAAACGTCGGAAATGCCGATCCCTTAGGACAGAACTAAGGGATCTTAACCCGCTCTGATACCAATTGTAACAGCCCGATCCCCCGGCGTCCGACCGGGGTTATTGAAGGGGCGTTATGGACACGTGTCTACTCATTTAGACAACCCTACGTGTCCCGTTACTGGTCCCGAGAGACGAGCGCATAACCTTCTTTGAAATACCGTCACACCCACATCCATATACTTCTACTTACAGTCCTGCGCACAGGGAAAAATGGAAATGGAGGGAGGGTGAGCAACAAGTTACTCAGTGAAGTGACTCTAGACCAGCCTGCCCGCATGACACTCTATACTACTCTATGCGGGAACTAGGACCGACTAGCCACTACAATCAGTTAATGCATTTTTATCATTTCCTATCACCATCTGTAATTTCTACACACACTTCCATTCATTTCTAACAACCTAGTAATCAATCAATACAATGATCTCACTCATTGCCACACACGCCAACCCTAGACCTAACCGACTCATCTTACCAGTCCGACTCGATCCTATGACTTCTTTAACTTCCTGTTACCCGACCATGAGCTAAAACCCTACAATGCACATCCTTTTCATCTTTTCATCCTTTTCATCTTTTCCTCAGTGGGTAGCCCCCCACTAGGCTTCTACCCCATATTCATGTGGATTGGCCACATCTCCTATGGGTGCTTCCATATTCATGTGGATTCGCCACATCTCCTATGGATACCTAGCGTGGACTACTACCCCACCTACTTTCCTTAGACTCTCTATATGCTTTCCCACCCATGCTTAACCTTAACAACATTCTTTCATACTTTTACTTATCCTTTCACTTCCTTATCGTTTTCACTTAACCCTTCCCATTCCCAATTACCTCCCTTTTCATTCCTACTTGAACTTGGACTCAATCACTAGACGCCACCCGTTATCGGTGTCACCCACAATACACATCGCATTCAAGTTCTACCTCAAATACTTCGATAATCAATGCTCATCTATCATCCCAGCATTTATTTCTCTCTAGCATCCTAACTTCAATCACAACCACACATGGGACAACACAACCTAACAGACAAGTATCAACTACCAATCAACCATTACCACAACAATTCAATTCAGTTCATCAAGTCCCATTTATCAATATGAGGGTTCTTATGCATCATGATCCATTCATCTATCATCCTAGCAATACCATGTACTATCAACCTAACTCCCAAACAGGGCCTAATCAAACCTAACTCCAACATATAGGAGTATACAGAACCATGAAAGAAGGTTGGGTTCGAAACACTACACCTTAGTCTAGATCTGGATCTGGATCTGGAAACAAGGATGAGGAGATCTGAACAGATCTGGAACAAGTAAACAAGAGAGAGACGAGATCTGGTCACCACCACCACGGCACCGGCGAGGAGGAGGGAGAGAGAAGAGAGATCACAGAGAGGGAGAGAAGAAGAAGAGAGAGACGGCGCAGGAGGGAGAGTGGTCGACGGCTAGGGTTTTCGGCCTCCGGGAATTCTCTGCAGAGCTTCGCTTCAGATTTGTGATGAGACAAAAGAAGGTGGCTGCAGCTCCTTTTATAGGATGGAAGGAAGAAACTCTAGGTTTTTTGTCAAACGGGCCGTAGAGAAGCCCATTTCTTTATAAAAGTTTTTGGGTCAGGAACTGGGCCGTTACAGTATATGCAAAGGTATCCAGGTTTCACCCGCTCCAAAGACTCAACTTCCATCGAGGCCAGTAAAAATAACTCATTAGGGACGTTACTGAAAGGCCCCATGTCTCGTCTTTTTCGGCATAAAAATTAGAGAAGTACAAAGAGCGTGAATAAAAAATATGTAATTTACAGAGACAAAACGAAAAGAAAAGAGGTGAAATCTATCTTTGATTGCAGGTTCAGAGTATAAATAAGAGGTGGAAAACCTAGACGTCACAGTAGTTTTTGGATAAGTAGGAACTCAGACCATCCGAAAATTTTGAAAAAATAAAAGCGAATATTCGATGATTAAGGATGGGTTGTTTGATCATTTTAACTTCTCCCAAAAGAAACGATCTTCGTTGCTCTGGGTCCTGTCAAATCTGAACTGACTATCGCAATGATATATGGTGCCAAAGATTGGAGTCACGTCTAAATGTCTGAACCCTCGGATTAAAAAAATATCAACAATGGAGGAGTACCTCGACGAGAGCACCGCTGATTTTGGACCAGTAGATCGAGAATAATGATTATCGATCTAACTTACAAATCACAAGCGCATCTCGTCAAGCTTCCGCCCATTAAAGATGACCATGTGTCACTTAATGGGTTGTGGTCAACTGTTGGAGAAGGATTTATCACAGAAATCTGGCCTAGTAAAGGCCAAATCGAAATGAGATAAATTGGTAGTGAAGTCATGATCCATCAGCATAGTTTAGCTATTGGTAGTGGAGGTTCTTCAACTTCATTTTGTATTGTGTTTTACTTAGCTTCAAGAGGAGGTATTATTCGGCTACAAAGTGATGATGTTTCTTATTTTTCTGCTAGACAACTTGGAACGTTATTAAGCTCTGAGGTTAGTGTTATCCCATCTTTAGATTGCATTTTGGTTTCAGGTGAGCACATATGCTGGAATCTGAAGGATTTTTGGGCGGGCTCTTCCTACCTCTTAAGAGAGATGGTTTTATGTTCAGACAGTCGGATGATATAGCCTGTTGTTTGCTTTTATTTTATCATTACAATTTTCTTTGTATATATCTCCTTTTATATCCATCTCGGCTCGATCTCATTTGGATTATCATTACTTCTAGTCATGTTTGCTATCAAATTAAACATTTAAAGTCTTGATTTGTTTTTTTCATGTTTTAATAATCTTTTACTTTACAATAGATTTTATATTTTTTATAATTTATCATTCTCATGTAGGTATAAGAATCAGTAAAGGTACTAAAGAACAACAATTACTAATTCATCGGGTAATATGTTTTTGAAAATTCAAAAACTAAGTGGTAGAAGTTTTATAAAAAATATTCTAACATGTTAATGAGTAAAAGAGTAGAGTTCATTGCATGTATTTACTGAAATACATGCAAGGCTTAAACCTCAATTTTATTTTTAAAATGGTTTTACATTTCTAACCAAAAAATGTCTATACAGTTATTCATTTACAAAAAGTTTCCTTTTTAGATTTATTTCTATTTTGAATATTTTTATTTATAAAATAAGAAAATATTTAATTTTACCATATATACATTAATTAAATTTTAGAAATCGACTTTCAGTTTTTTTATTATATTATTTGGCATATATTTTTATGTTTCATAGAATTTAAATATGGTTTTGATATAATTTTACTAAATACTAGATTTTCACCCGCACGGATGTGCGGGTAGATTTTCATTTTATAAATATATAACAGATACCATCGCAAAACTTTAAAAGATATTTACATTTTAGTGTTATATATTGTGAAAATCTATAATGTTATTGGTCATGTTTCTTATTCGATATTATTAATGTATAATGATTTGTTTTATATATTTTACTTTATTATTAATTGTTATTATATATTAATATATTTTCGAGTTTCGTAAAACAAAATTCATAGTATCAAATAAAAAAAAAAATTGAGAATCTCCTTCATTTTTTCTAATTTTAACACACTGAATACAATACATTTTAAAATTTTACTTAGTTATACTATAAAACTGATATTTTCTTAGCATAATTTATATTTCTATGTTATTTATTTTAGTATATTGTGAGATTTTATAAGTAAATACATTATAATAATACTGTATTATTAGTTATGAAATCAATCGCTGCATTAATTTAAAAATATTTTAAAATTTTATTAAGATTTTTGTTAGGTTTTTTTAACATATTTTGTTATAAGTAAAAATAAAATTTAAATTTACAGTTAAAAATTTATTTATTAATATCTATATAATTTGTAAGATTTTTAGAAATGTTATATATCAAATAGATTAACTTAAATAGTCAAATAGATGTAATTGATGAAATAGACCTAGTATATTTTTTTATGGTATTTCTTTTAATAAAGAAGATATATAATATAATTATAAAATTTGAAAAATAGCATACACTTTTATTTTATTTTTATTTTATAATAAAATTATATTTAATTTATTGTATAATTGTATATATTATTAATTACGAAATTAATCAATGATATTAATTTAAATAAAATATTTTAAATTTTTAGAAAGATTTTGTTAGTTTTTTTTCTCAACATTTTGTTATAACTAAAAATAAAATTTAAATTTACAGTTAAAATTGGTTTATTATTAATATCTTTATATATTGAATAGATTAATATAAATTATTAAATAAATATAATTAATGAATTGGGCCTAATAAGGCTAGTATGACTTTTTATGGTAGATATGTTGAGCTTTTTGAACTGCATATTGTAAGGCTCTTTGTGATTTTGGTTTATTTTCATAGATTTCCTCGACGGGCTTGGAGATTATGATTATCGAGAACTAGATTGAGGTTGGTTGGTTGTTTAATTAAAAAGCAAATATGGTGGTCATGGAACTCTGGAATTGCTCGGTTTTTGGGTGGCATCATACCTGACTTCTCTCGCTCGCATGAGCAATATAAAAAGTTTTTTATATGAAAATACTAAGTTAGAATTACAGAGGACTTGAAAGTCACTGGACCATAAGTTATCTTACGGAAATACGGCATAAACATAAACCAGATTTTTTATTTTTATCAGAGACGAAACAGGAGTTCGAATTTGTTCACAAATTTCAATCTCACTTTGGATATGATAGTTTGGTTACTGTGGATCCGAACGGGAGGAGTGGTGGATTAGCTCTTTTCTATAACAATGAGTATCAAGTAAAGATTCTATACTCTAGTAATAGAATGATTGACATAGAAGCAGTGACTAATAGGAAACAAGTCTTTCTTACTTTTGTTTATGGAGATCCGATTCAAAAGCTAAGAGAACATGTATGGGAAAGATTGACTCGGTATGGATTAGCATGATCTGAACCTTGGTTTATTATTGGGGATCTAAATGAGATTACTGGGAATCATGAAAAGGATGGGGGGTCTCTACGAAGTGCAGCTTCTTTTATTCCTTTCAATAATATGATAAGGAATAGTGGTTTATTGTAATTTCCGGCTCGGGGTAATAAGATGTCATGGCAAGGACGGAGAGGGAAAGGGAAAGGAGCATTTACGGTTAGATGTCGATTGGATAGAGACTTGACTAATGAGGAATGACATACACTTTTTCCATATTCTTATACATAATATTTGAGACTGGTGGGATCGGATCATAGACCTGTGGTAGCTTTTTTTGAAGATCAAGTACCAGGAAGGAAAAGAGGACAGTTCAGGTTTGATAAGCGATGGATTGGCCAAGAAGGACTCATGGAATCAATTGTATCGGGATGGACCGAAAAACAGGAAGGCCTTGTGGAGGATTTCATCACAAAGATTAATAATTGTCGGCATGAAATTTCATCATGGCGGAAAAATAATCAGCCATATGGAAAGGAAAAAATTCAGAATCTCCAAAATGCTTTGGAAGAAGTACAAACATATGATAGTAGGTCACAAGAGGAAATTATTAAAATTTCTAGGAAATTACGAAAGGCCTATAAAAATGAAGAGGAATATTGGCATCAGAAGAGTAGAAATATGTGGTATTCATCGGGGGATCTAAATACTAAGTTTTACCATGCTCTGACAAAGCAACGTCAGATCCGAAACAAAATAGTGGGCCTCCATGATGAAGCGGGTAATTGGGTCACAGCAGAGCACGGTGTTGAGAAGGTGGCAGTAGATTACTTTGATGGATTGTTTCGATCAACTAACCCAATGGAGTTTGATAGTTTTTTGGAGGAGATAGGTCCATCAATTTCTCCCCAGATGAATCAAATGTTACTGCAAAGAGCAACGGAGGAAGAAGTTCGTCAAGCGTTATTTATGATGCATCCGGAGAAAACACCTGGCCCAGATGGAATGACGGCCCTTTTTTTCCAGCATTCCTGGAATGTTATTAAGAAGGATGTGCTTGAGTTTGTGAATAATATTTTGGTCACCGGTGATATGGATTCAAGATTAAACACAACTAATATTTGTATGATTCCAAAAGTAGAGAGGCCTACAAGGATGACGGAACTACGGCCGATTAGTCTATGCAACGTTGGTTACAAGATTATTTCGAAAGTTTTGTGTCAAAGATTGAAAAATTGTCTTCCCCATCTAATTTCGGAGACACAATCGGCTTTTATGGCAGGGAAGTTAATTTCGGATAATATTTTTATTGCACAGGAAATGTTTCATGATTTGCGAACCAATAAATCATGTCAAACTAAGTTTATGGCAATTAAAACGGATATGAGTAAGCCATATGATCGGATAGAGTGGAACTTTATAGAGGTCCTTCTTAATAAAATGGGATTTGATGCGCATTGGGTTAAATTAATGCGGGAGTGTATATCTTCAGTTTAATATAGAGTTTTACTCAATGGACAGCCGCAAGGTCTCATTATACCTCAGAGAGGTCTACGTCAGGGAGACCCATTATCTCCCTATTTATTTATTATGTGTACAGAGACTTTAATTAAACATATAAAAAAGCCGGAGCGGGTGAAACAATTGACCGGTATGAAGGTGGCTAGAGCGTGTCCAGCTGTTTCGTATCTGCTATTTGCAGATGATAGTTTATTCTTTTGCAAGGCAAACAAAGAAGAGTGTCAAACTATTCTCAGGATATTGAAGGATTATGAGGTTGTATCAGGACAACAAATAAATTTTTAAGAAATCCTCAATTCAATTTGGACATAAGATTGAGGAATCAAGCCGTCAGGAGTTGCGGGACATATTGGAGATTCATAATTTAGGAGGAATGGGTTCTTATTTAGGTTTACCGGAAAGTCTAGGAGGATCAAAGGTTCAAGTTTTTGGTTTTGTACAAGATCGTCTCAATAATAGGGTGAACGGTTGGACGTTTAGATTTTTTACCAAAGGAGGAAAAGAGGTGATTATTAAGTCGGTCATAACTGCGCTACCAAACCATGTGATGTCGGTGTATCGATTACCGAAAGCTACAGTGAAGAAACTCACGAGTGCAGTAGCTCAGTTTTGGTGGAGTCCAGGAGGAAGCACAAGAGGAATACACTAGAAATCATGGGATAAATTATGTGAACATAAGGATAGTGGTGGATTAGGTTTCAAGGATTTGAATGACTTTAATACGGCAATGCTTGGAAAGCAATTGTGGAGGCTTATCGAGAAACCAAATTCTCTTTTCTCTCGAGTTTTTAAAGGACAGTATTACAGGAATGCTTCACCCCTGGAACCGATTCGCTCATATTCCCCATCCTATGGATGGAGGAGTATCATTTTTGCTAGATCTCTGGTTTGTAAAGGACTAATTAAAAGGGTGGGCAAAGGATCATCTATCTCAGTATAGAATGATCTTTGGATCCCATCCACTCGCCCGAGACAAGCAAACAAAAACGTTCATAACAGTTACCCGGACCTTACAGTGGATTCCCATATTCATAAGGATTCCCGCATTTGGAATTTACAGGCACTTAGGACTTTGGTGGATCCCAACGACGTGAAATTGATTGAAAGTATTCCTCTGAGTAGAAATCAGTTGGAAGACAGGAATGGTTGGTATTTCACTAATAATGGAAGATATACAGTTCAATCAGGGTATCAAGTCGAAAGGATATATCCTGACAAGGAAAAACCACCTGAATTTTATGGCTCCAATGTGGATATACTCAAGGCATTCTGCTGGAAAGTGAAGTGTCCTCCAAAGATACGGTATTTTCTATGGCAATTACTGACAGGTTGTATAGCAGTGACAAAGAATTTAAAATCAAGAGGAATAAAAGGAGATACAGTATGTGTACGGTGTGGAGACCCAGGGGAATCAATAAATCATGTTTTCTTTGAGTATCCGCCGGCACGACAAGTGTGGGCATTATCTAAGATTTCATCAAATCCAAATTTTTTTCCTACTGGCTCTCTATTCGCTAATATGGATCACTTATTTTGGAGAATTAATCCGAAAATGGAGGATCATCAGTTTGCATGGATATTATGGTACATTTGGAAGGGTAGGAATAATAAAGTTTTCAGCAATATAGATACTGATCCGAGAGAGACGGTTAATCTAGCAGAATTGGAATCAACACTTTGGGCTGAGGCACAAATTATCAATACACCAAGGGTGGCACCTGAAGTACAGATCAGATCAAACATAGAGACCACAACAAGATGGTCTTTTACGGATGGTTCTTGGAAAGATAAAGATTCGTTCTCCGGACAAGGCTGGCTAAGTACTCTTCCGGGGTTTAAGGGTCTATTAGGGGCAAAGAATGTAAGGGCAAGTCTCTCACCTCTTCATGCAGAGATGGAGGCATTAATCTGGGCAATTGAATGTATGAAAAACTTAAGACAGTACATGGTCACATTTGCAACAGATTGTTCTCAACTGGTGAAGATGGTTTCGGAACCAAAGGAATGGCCAGCATTTGAAAGTTACCTGGAGGATATTAAGCTTTTGAGAAGAAGCTTTACCAACTCGGAAATCGTTTATGTTTCTAGGACGGAGAATACAATGGTGGATCGCTTGGCACGCAATGCTCGGATACAACCGTCGTTCGTCGTACACATGGATGCAGAGTTGCCACTTTGGTTTACAGAGTCTACATGAGGCTGTAAATGTTTTTTGCTGTAAAAAAAAAGACTTTTTATAGTAGATAAAAATGGTACTTCTCTTTTAATAGAGAAGATTATCAAAAATGCTGAAATGTTAAGAAACAAATATAATTATTTTCATTATAAATATAAAATAAACAATATAATATTTAGTTTGTACTTATAAATGTATATAAATATATAGGTTATTAATTTATGATTTTAATGAGACCATATATTTACATAGAATTTTCTTCAAAAAATTATCTTTTTATTTAATCGATTTGTGTCATATTTTGAAGCGGTCCAACTCGAAACCGAGAAAATTTATTAATTTATAGTGTCTATTAATTTATCGAGTATTATTTATAGAGTTTCAACTGTAGATCACAAATGTTGCAAGTATATGTGCAAAAGCTAATTGTGTACTTATAGACAGTTACATACTTGCATAATCTAATTTATATAAGTTTCTTTTTTTCATTATTTTTCTTGCCAAAGGGTTTTCAAATTTGTATAAGTTTCACATAATATCATTTTTAAATTTTATGATTCTAGTCCATACAGTTATGTGTAACTAGGTGTATTCATCCATTATGTATAAAAATAAAATTTTTAAAATTAAAATTTTATTAAAAATAAAATTTTCCTATTTATTAGATTTTATTATTTTATTAAAATATTTAATTTACAATATAATTTAATTATAAAGATAAAATGAATATTTTTTACTTAAATCTTTATTTAATAATATATATGTATAGATTTAAAATTATAATTTTAGAAAAATATTTCATCTATTTTTTGTTATATTAAATCAAATTCTATAAAATTAGAAGAAAATTGTGTTAGGTATATAACTATAAAAATGTAAAACAAATACTAATATTTCTAAAATTTGTAGATATTAAAAAGAAACTATGGGTATTGAGCTTAGAAAATACAAATGTTGAAAAAACTGCATAGATTTTTGAAGAAATGTTTTAGTAGCAAAAACTTATATAATTCTAAAAATAGAATTAAATAATATTTTGAAAACTGTAAAATACTATTATATTTATATTTATATTATTATATTATTTATTGGCATATTAGTGATGATCTATGAATGATTACCATATTCTAAAAAATATAAATCAATATTAAATGTTAGTACATCATGTTATCAATTTTCTTTCAAAATCATTATGGTGATGACACATGAAAAATTATTTTTCAAATATTATCTAGAGAAATTGTTATATTAGTGATGATTTATGAATGATTACCATATTCTAAAAATTACCAAAAATATAAATTAACATTAAGGCTTTGAATGCAATGCAGTTTAAATGCAGATTAAATGCAGATTTTTGGGATGTAGATCAATCTGCATTTAAATACCATTCAAACTTAAATTGCAGTTCATTAATACTATAGATTGGACTCCACTAATCTGCATGCAGATTAATAATAGACATTAAAATGTTGATCTGCAAGAAAAAAAAAGAAAGGAAGCTAAAACAAACCGAAGACCAAGCTAAATTATGGTATGATATTTTTTTTTGCATTATTTAATACTAGAGGGTGTCCGCGCTATGCGCAGAATTGTTGATAACTATTTTTCTTGAAAAGATGTTTTTATTTTTATTTTATGTGTGCCATTTGCCATTTTGATGCCATTTTTTATTAAAGGTGATATAGTACACTATCAATAAATGTTATAATTCGGAATTCACTAAATTGGTCGTTTTGTAAAGTTGATATTATTAGGTTGAAATCATACTTAAATAATATTATTTTTTAAAATAAATCAAATGTAAATATAATGCAAGCCGGAGAATGAATGGTTAATAATATAATATGATACCTATGTTTGTTTCGTCAAAAAACCTACTAATTATTGGTTACAATATCACAATACCTATGTTTTCTATTTTATGTCAATTAGTTTACTGAGTAAATTCACTCTAGAATAAATAAATATATAATTTGTAAATAAAATAATACAAAATAGTAAAAATAATAAAATAATAAAAATTTATGTTATTATTAGTTGTGAATAAATTAAATATTTAAAATAAATTTATATTTTTTTATTCATATTGAATTTTAAGGAACAATAAAATAGATTATCAAATTCATATAATAATAGTTAGTGTGAAAAGGATTAGATAGTCTACAATTAGTTTATTTTATTGTTATTAAGAATATGACTTTTTGGATAATGTAATTTTGTGGTCGATTTTATTTGTTAAGAGCATTATTTAGTGTTTTTAGTGTGTTATATAGTAGTAGGTGATAGGTTAAAATATTTTGTGTTTTTTTCACCAGTAATGTGTTGTTGTGTGTATAGTACTTGTTAGTAGTGAATTGAGCATATAATGTAAAAGCATATTTAATTTTCAATAAGGCTTTGTCGATTTTAAGATTAATTGTTTCAACGTCAAAATTATATTTTATTTTTTTCATATTTTTGAAAATTATAACTTTTAAAATGTTTTTTTTCCTCTCCCCATATTTTGACCTTGAGTCGTCACCTCTCTGTTTTTCGTTTACCTTTCTAGTGTGCGGTGCTTCTCACCATCACCGAAAAAAGACTCACCTCCTGCTCTTGTTCTTCTTCGCCTTCTTCGTCGGTGAGATTATACGGAATTTGTTGTAGATCGACTTTATGAGTTCCCAGTTGTGTGGTTGTTTCTCACAACGTTGTAGGCTTTTCCAGTCAATATTGGTTGCTCCTCTTCTTCCTTAGATTTCGGTTGATGTTAGAACTGTATTTCTTTGGGTTGGGTCAGATTTTAGTCGTCTTTGATGTTGTATTCCTCGTCGTTGGTTTACCGTCAATAGTCCTTGTTCGTTTTGGTTTTCAAGATCTAGTTTTTGGGGATCTTGACTTATATGCTCTCTTTCATAGTTCGAGGACAGCTCCACAGTTTGCTGATTTTGTTTTGTCTCTCTTTTCCTCTCTGTTTTCTCATCGCGTTGCAGCTTTCATCAGTGCTTGCATCTCTTGTAGGTCTCTCTTTCACCATGCTTACCACTCCAGGTTTGGATAATGTTTTCGTACGTGTGTATGCTATGTGGATTTTGAAGGTTATTTATGGTGTCAAACTTATTATCTGATTTCACGATGGTTGGTTTCGATTATCCCTCCCTCAGGTTGTTTCTCTTCTTCCCATGTTTCCTTTGGTATAGGTGTGTGGAGTTAGTCTCTTGGAGCTTTGGTCACTTCTATCAGAGCTTTGTGTTTATTCACTTGCATGTGCGCCTTGTCTGTTATTGTTTAGTTTGTGAGGTGTTTGTTACCTTTTTGCTAGTGGTTGTGCTTCTAGTACTTTAGACATGTATCTTCCGGCTTCTTGGTGACTTTGGCCTTCCCATTATTATTCCCCCTCTCATCTATTTTTTGGTTCTTTGCGTAGGTGCTTGATCGCGCTTATTTTTGTTCTGGAGATTGTTTTGTTTCAGATTTTATCTTTTTATCCTTTTTTATTTTTACTTGTTCTTGCGAAACACTTTATGGTACAATGAGGTAAGTTAGTCTTCGTTCTTGATCTCCTTTCAGCTCTAAACCTCTATTGAATTAGTGTTACTATGAAATTTTGTTTTCCTAGTGATAATGGAGGTTTTAGATTTTAATTTTGTGTTGTTTTCTAGCTTCTTATTTTTAGTTTGGTTATTTTATAGCTTTAATAGTAAAATAAATATATAATTTGTAAAAGAAGTAATAGAAATAGTAAAAAATAATAAAATGATGAAAGTTTATGCTATTTTTATTTGTGAATAAAGTAAATATTTAAAATATATTTATATTATTTTATTTATTTTCTAAATTTTAGTGACCAATAAAATAGATTCTCAAACTATAATGATACTTAATGTGAGAATGATTAGATAATGCACAATTAGAAAGTGATAGGACAAATTGTAATAATTTAAAAGAAACAGGATCTAAAATACAAAAAGAAAAAACATGTGGACACATGTCAACAAACCCCTCAGTCAGTATGAGACTGTAAAAGTTGATGACAAAAAAAAAAAAAAAACAAACCTCTCTTCCACATGTTATAAGAATAGAACAAAGTCTACTTTATATATATAGATCTTCTTTAAATATGTTAATAGAAATTTATATATATTTAATTACATATACACTTTTTTTTTAATTCTCGCCAAGTTTAAAAGTTATTTTTTAAATTTTATTTTTGTATTTAAAAATCAATTTTTTGGAATTTTATTACATATGCATGTTATTTTATATCTTCTAAAATTTTATAATTTCACAGCGAAAACATATAATACTTCTATATATATATAGTTAGTTTATATATATTTACTTACAAATGCATGTTATTTTGTATCTTTTAAAATTTTACAACTTCACAATTAAAACATATAATACTTTTATAAATATAGAAAGATATTTATAGTTAGTTTTATTTTTATTTTTGATAATAATTAACGTATAACAAATAATAATATATATCTATTATATATATGCATGTTATTTTGTATCTTCTAAAATTTTATAACTTATCACAAGGAAAACATATATTAATTTAATATAGATATAGAAGTATATTTATAGTTATTATATATATATATATATATACTTACATATGCAGGTTATTTTCTTCTAAAATTTTATAACTTCATAATTAAAACATATAATAATTTTATAGATATATAAATTATATTTGTAGTTAGTTTTATTTCTATTGTTGATAATAATTGACATATAATAAATAATAATATATATCTATTATTTATAAGAACTTTTTTTAGATATCTAGTTAATATCATTTACTTTTTAATATTTAATAAAATAATGATGCAATTAATTTAAATAGTTAGATTTGTATTTATTTTGCATTATTAGTTTGATCTGCATTTATTATGCATTATCGGTTTGATCTGTATTTGTTTTGCATAATCTGCGTTTTCTGTTTGATCTGCGTTTTTTGTTTTGCGTACCTTTCGAAACCTAAATATAAATCTTCATTTCACAATTAGCATCAACCCTTGTCATTATTGTTAATATGTCATGTCGTTTTTTTTTCAAAATCATTATTATAATGACACATGGTAAATCACCTAACAAATAATGTCGGAATAGTTTAACAATGAATCCTAGTTTTATATCATCAGGAAGTTAACTAAGAAATCGCAGGATCGTACTAGTGTTCATCATAGAAATGTAGGTCCATATATTAGATAATTTAGCTGGATTTAATTTAAAGCACTCGGTTTAAATTATGTCAAAGTTTGAAAACATAAAAAAGAACAACGTGAGATGTCTATGTAATCAGAAACAATGGGGTCTTTTTAGTCGCATTCTGGCATTAGCTGAGTCGTGGTTTTCCATCTTTTCCTGTTAGGTTGATGTTGAAACAATATATGGATTTAATTAATGCATGTTAACTGTTTTAGTGTTTATATACTGTTTCAAAGTCTTGAAATAATAAAGGAAAATTCATAAAATAAAGGGACTAGCCTATAGTTTCACTATCATTTGAATTTTCAACAAGTTTAAACTTTAAACTTGATTCGTAGATGCCAGCTCATGCTCTTTAATATGCACAATGCACATATATAATAGATCAAATTTCAAGATTCATATGTAAATGTTTTAAAATATATAAAACAGACTATACGTTTCGACGACCCTACATAATTTAGCGTAGCACTCATAAGTCATAACCAGTAATTTCCTGTCAACACTACTTTGGTATGTGTGTGTTTTGTAGGACAAACAGATGAACTCTTTATTATATTCTTAGAAAAAAATAAGCAAGATCAACTGAAATCTGATGTCGATGATTTGGCCTAACAAAAGCTCACAAACCAACGACGAATAACGCAAACAATTAAAACTGGAACATACGAAAAAATAAAGCAATTTTTTGGTCTTGTTTCTAAACAATGTGAGAGATTTTGTTGTTTTTACTTATCTCTAGACTTAAGCTTGCAGATTGCGTTAGTACAGTCCGGGTAATTAATTTTTTGTTCATACAAAAACTTGTCGAATTGAGCTGAATTTTTTGGTTTGCTTATTATTCAGTTAGTTCGGTTTATGAATATTCTATGAGAAGTAATACTCCTTCCGTTTCAATATATATATGATGATTTAGAGAAGATTTATTGTTTCATATTAAATGATGTTTGCATGAATCTTTATAACTTTAACTTTATCAAAAAATCTGTGTAGTTAATTTTATTTTTATTATTTCTATTTATAGTTAAAAATTAGTTTTAGGAGTATATTTTAGTGATATTTTTGATAAAACATAGTTTTCTTAATATTTGTGCATTGGATTAATTTTAGTTGGTTGGTTATTTTGGTTCAAAATTTTGGTTGGAATAATTTGGTTAAAATTTGTAAAAAAGTAAAAAAACTGAACTAACCAATTATTGAATTGAACCAAACCAAATACTGATTTATTTTTTTCTGTAATCAATCAAAATTAACTAAATTTATAATTGAATATAAACCAAAACTGAAAATTTCAGTTCAGTTTGGTTCACCAAATTCGGTTGGGTGAAAATCTCATACCTATTTTAACTCGTCTCGACGAGTAACAAAAGCTCACTAACAAACATCGACGGGAAAGAAAAACTTCACTAACAAACGATGATAAGCACAAGCAACTTAAACTCGACCACAAGCAAATAAATAACGCAATTTTATTCTTATTTTAAATGAATGGTTCAATGACGCGTGTCCCCACCAGTAATCACCACTACTCTTCTTTATATACTTCACCAGACTCACTCACTCATATATATACACTTGCATCATTTGGAATGTAAAACCACAAGAAAAGAAAAAGAGTATACAACGAGAACAAAATGGGCTACGAAAGACTCGGAACATCGAAAGGAAGTTGTTGGGTCAGAACCACCACAATTCTGGCTCCGAACATAAACCATGTCCCCATGACAACACAACCGACAAGAAAGAAGCTTCTAGTGTCTTTAACCGTCGTAGCCTTCATACTGATCCTGCCCGCCGCGGTATTCGGATCACAACTCAAATCTTCCCAGCACGTCCCAGGCCAAGCTCCGAAACCAAGCCAAGCAATTTCAAAAGCTTGCGACTTGGCTCGTTTCCCAGAGCTATGCGTTGACTCACTCATGAACTTCCCCGGCACACTCGCCGCTTCTTCCGACAACAATCTGCTCCACGTGACGGTGAACATGACGCTCCACCACTTCAACCACGCACTCTACTCATCTTCCTCTTTATCTTTCCTCGACATGCCCCCACGTGTCCGCTCAGCTTACGATGCATGCATCGAGCTACTAGACGATTCGGTCGACGCGCTCTCACGCGCACTATCCTCCGTCTCCGGCGGCCAAACGAAGCCACAAGACGTCATGACATGGCTGAGCTCGGCTCTGACGAACCACGACACTTGCGCGGAAGGGTTCGATGGCGTCAACGACGGTGGCGTGAAGGATCAGATGACGGCGGCGCTCAAGAATCTCTCGGAGCTCGTCAGCAACTGTTTAGCGATATTCGCGGCGAGCAGTAACGGGAACGATTTTGACGGAGTGCCGATACAGAACAGGAGGCTTCTTGGAGTAGGAGGAGATGAGAACTCGAAGTTCCCGAGATGGACCAAGAGAAGAGAGCGTGAGATACTGGAAATGCCAGTATCTCAGATACAAGCTGATATCATCGTCTCGAAAGACGGCAACGGCACGTGCAAGACTATATCGGAAGCCATCAAGAAAGCTCCTCAGTACAGTCCTCGCCGGACTATTATCTACGTCAAAGCCGGAAGGTTAATTTACGTTTTTATCCCTTCCATTTCTATTTTTTCTCTATTATGTTTGTGTAACTTTAAACTGTTACGTCCGTGAAAATGATGAAAGTAACCTCGCGTGTACGGAAAAGGGTTAATAATTGCGTTATATGTCTTTGAATCTTCTGTTTTTTCTTTGGGAAGGTACGAAGAGAACAACCTCAAAGTCGGTAGGAAAAAAATTAATTTGATGTTCGTTGGAGATGGGAAGGGTAAAACTATCATTTCGGGAGGGAAAAGTATTTTTGACAACATTACCACTTTTCACACGGCGACGTTTGGTAAGGCTATTTCACTTCTTATTTTCATCATTCCTTTTAACTTTTTGAATCTTTTTCAAATAATGCAACAATAATAACAATTAGTTACAACTTAAAAGTAAAAAAAAAACACGTGAAACCAACATTATTATCGCAACTAGACAAATTAAATGAAGACCCTTATTTTTGGGGATAATTTTTTCAATAGCTCTTTGAAGCGCCATAATTAATTTTTTAATAGAGATACATTTCTATTTCTGGTAGTTAGATTATAAATTTCATGAAAACAGGATAATGGAGGTCAACACATTGATATCTTGACCAAAAAAAAGGAAGTCAAAACATGATAACATATATCATTTTTCCTAATTGATCCTTTTTCCTAATTGATCCTTTTTGAGGTCAAATATTTATTTCCCAATCGAATTACTATAGTATATTGTTAGAGCTTAAAATATATATCTTTCGATCTAAGATAGGTAAATAAATAAGTTGCAAAGTGAAAAATTTATATTCTAAGAAAAGTTCTTGATCGTGACCAAAAAAAGGAAAGTTCTTGGAATTAGAAACTGTGAAGGGGGTCATGAGCTAGCTGTATAGATTTCGGAGTGTGATATGTTTAAAGTGTCCGACAGATTCTATTTAAGTCAGGATCGTTTAGAAAACTAGTTGTCTGTTACCACTTGTGTTTATTCTGCATTTGAACTATGGACCACTAAAAAAGCTAGTTTAAAGTAAATTTTGTAAATAGTAATTTCCACTCGACCAGTAAACGAAGTCAATATTTTGGACCAACAATTTAGTAAATTGTGATTTTTGTTTGAAATTTAATTTTGTTCTAAGCTTTTAATTATTTGTAGTTTGGTTAGTGTTTTTGGATTCAACATTCAATATGATTACGATTGAGTTCGGTTACGTAACACACTCACACTAAATCGGACATCCTATGTGGTGCTGCCACTTATTCAACCAACCTCACATGCATGTTATTGTGCTCTTAAAGTGCATTAAGTGCATTCTACTCTACTAGACCATAAAACAATATTCTTTGATAAAAAAAAAGTTAAAATACATTACATTCATCAAATACTCATTTATACATCCATTTCCAGGTACGTACATCAGTAAATGCATGTCCCATATATGCTAATAATATGTTTGTATATTCAAATCTTAATAGAAATATGCACACTTATATCATATACGCATAAACATCTAGAAGGATAAACGCATTGAACCTATCCTAAAGCTTGAAGTAGGCCACGCAATCACTGACCCACATATTTGTATACATATACATGGATGATGGGAGACAGAAGAGTTGCATTAATTTATATATATGGTTGGATGTGGGTCATGGCTAATTTTGTAGTTGGACGTTAGAGACCACTAGTTTCATATAACATTTATAGGTAAAGACATTTCTCACATATTAGTATTTGATTCTAAGTATATATATATAGTTAAATCCAAATTATGATTTTGTTTGACTGCATTTGTTGCACTATATCTAGAGATTAAAACACCTATTGAAGATGAGTTTACTTAAATACATTGGTTTCTTATGTTAAATAAATTTAAAGCACAAAACTTAAGTGTGTATGTATATTGTTTTATTTTCTCCAGCTGCCACCGGAGCTGGTTTTATTGCAAGGGACATCACATTTGAAAACTACGCTGGTCCGGCAAAGCACCAGGCAGTCGCTCTCCGCGTCGGGGCTGACCACGCGGTGATCTATAGATGCAATATAATTGGTTATCAAGACACGCTGTATGTTCATTCAAACCGACAATTCTTTCGTGAATGCGATATTTACGGTACAGTCGATTTCATCTTTGGTAATGCAGCCGTGGTGCTACAAAACTGTAGCATTTACGCACGCAAACCCATGGATCTTCAGAAAAACACGATCACAGCTCAGAACAGAAAAGACCCGAACCAAAACACCGGTATGTCAATACATGCATCTAGGATTTTGGCGACACCTGATCTCCAAGCTGCCAGCGGTACTTTCCAGACGTATCTAGGCCGGCCTTGGAAGCAATTCTCTAGGACGGTTTACATGTTATCGTATATCGACAAACATGTACACACGAGAGGTTGGCTCGAGTGGAACACAAGTTCATTTGCTTTAGATACTTTATATTACGGAGAGTATTTGAATACTGGACCCGGGTCGGCTCTTGCGCAACGTGTAAACTGGCCAGGCTATCGGGTCATCAATTCGACGGCTGAGGCTAACCGTTTTACGGTGGCGGAATTTATATACGGTTCGTCGTGGTTGCCTTCGACAGGGGTTTCGTTCTTGGCCGGATTGAACATTTAGATAAAGAAAATATATTGCTTTCGTTTCCGATGCATTGTTTCATTCTTACGTCCTTATAATATTAATGGACAGATGATTAATCCTATATATGTATGTTTTGACTTTTTAATTGCATTATATCCGAATATATTACCAATAATATTGTAATTCATGAGTCGAAATAATTTACAATATTATTTTTGATAATAGAGGTTATTAATTAACTTGGTGCGATGAAGTAATCGATTTGTACATATATGCAAACTAGCTTTGGTTTTACACACAAAAAAAGTGAACAGAAGTATACAGTTTACTCTGCCGTTCTAAAAAAGAAATATAAAGTAAACTTCAGTGTTTTTGTGTCAATGTGACTATATGAGGACTAAAAGGAAATATAAAGTCCCGCTACGTTAATTATGTTTTGGACCAACTAAATTGAATGCGACATTCAAACAATTTAATGCCCAGCGACAATAATTATATTTTGTTTGAATGATATAACTAATATTCAAACAGGCGTTCATTTTGAAAATCAATTTTCATTAATAGGATGTGTCGGCGACGGAGACGAACTGTAGAACCGATGTGACATAAGTCAATAAGGTCACGACCGACACTGACGGTAGGGTCCACGATTTCGGGAACTTTGGTTCCAATAATTCTAGGTCCGATTCACTCACTTCTCAGCAATGATACCAAACACCAAACTGTTATCTTACGTTTGCATTATCATTCATTTTCTTATAACAAACATATATATATATATATATATATATGTATATAATATTGCTATAACAAATATATGACCTAGGATTAAATGGGATATAAATTATAATTCATATAACCTACTGTGTTGTATTTGCTTCACGTCAAGACTTTCAATCTGTTATAATCAAACACTAATCGTGAAACCAAAACGTATAATTATCAAGATTTTTTTCAAGAAAAAAACGTATAATTATCAAGAGCGTGGAACAAAGTGGACCAATGTAGACAAAAGGCATTGAACAGGTTGATCCAGAATGTGGATCCAAAGTTGGGTGATGATTATATTCAGGGGTGAGCTAGCAGCCATATCACAAAAATAAAATAGGCCCTGGAGTAAAAAAAACGAAGACCATTTTTTCAGACAGCATATATTTTTTTTTAGAAATTGAGTCCAACTCTAAACTAAAAAAATAAAAAATGCAATGATTTATGTGCAGATGCACCTTCAGCATATGCACATGGCCGGCTTAAAGTGGAAGGGGTCGGCTGATCTACCTAATTAAATGTTATATGTTTTTAATTAAAATTGCTTATGATTGTTAAAAGAATCTAATTGACCCAAAAATAAAAGAGAAATTGGGCTGTATAACCTTTAAACAAATTATAATTCATTATACAACTAAAACCCCTAACTTTCATCTACAGTACATGTATTTTATGTAATAATGTTATATTACTTTTCAATTCAACCTGTGTAACCTGCTGAGAATTATTTATTAAAAAAATATTAAATAAATAATTTAATAAATTGTGGTTATCATTGTTCCACATCTCTTTCTTTTCTTCTTCCTCTTCTCCTCCAATCTTTGTTTTTTTCATACATACGAACACAACTACTAGACTAAGAAAGAATATGGATTTTGGGCTTGTGGAATTGAGTTTGTAGGAGAAAATGGCACCGTAGAGAACGACGAGGTGACACCACAATTTCTTTTTTTTTTTGAGTTTTTTTTAATGTTGTTCATCTTGATTTTTTTCATTGTTATTTAAATTGTTATAGTATGCTGTATTGATATGGTATGATGAAGAATAATTACTCTGGACTAGTGAATGTGTGTATCACCATGTCTGTAAAAAGAAGAAGATGTGAAGAAGATGAACTCGTCGACTATACTATATGTAGTGAAAGAAAATTATAGTATAGTACGATTCTTATATTTTTGTACAATTCGCAAATACCAAACTAAATAGTATGCTACGGTTGTTGTATTATTGTACCATCGATTGTTTGATAAATTCATTATTTATCAATTTCTAGTTTACAACTATATGTACTATACTATTTATTTTGTTCTGTACTATTTGGGTTTAAAGTTTATACTTGAGTTTAGGTTTAATGATTAAGATTTAGGGTTTCGTATTTGGAAGGTGGGGGTTGATGTTTGAGTTTAGTGACCGTATTATGTATGTTCCATTTGACGATTAAAAAATAGTGTTTTTTTTTTCTCACCAATTTGTACTATACTATGTATTTTGTTCCATTCTATTTGTGTTTATAGTCTATACTTGGGTTTAGTGATTAGGATTTAGAGTTTAGTATTTGGAAGGTGGAAGTTTAGATTTGGGTTTAGTGATAGCATTTTTGGGTTTAGTAATCAAAAGTTAGGTATGAGTTTAACATTGAGGAGTTTTGTTAGGATTTAGTTTAATATTACATAATATTATATACTATTTTCAGATTTTGATAATTAGGTTTAAGGTTTATATTTGGGTTTAGGGTTTAGAGTTTAGTATTTAGATAGAAGGGTGATGTTTAAAGTTTAGGGTTTATTATTTTGGAGTTGAGGTTTGGATTAAAGTTTAGTATTTAATAGGTATGAGTGAATTTTGAATCCTATTATTTTAGTGATATGATATAGAAAAATTAGATGCATATTTATGTGTTAAACAAAAGTGTGGTGTTGATTGAATTACGTGTGATAATTAATTATGGGGTGCCAAATTGTTGATGTCATCAATTTCTCTCTCTATTGGCAACTTGAACAAAAAAAGGTATTACCGGATAGAAGTTGACATAATTGTTATGGACTTTATTATGTCAAAATAAATGTTCTGCACTTAATTTCCTTTTCAAATTTGGTCATTTGGCAAATTCATCCAAAATAAAAGCGTAAAAAAGTATAAGAAAATTGGATGATTGAATTTACTCTGGTGCTGGGCTCATTTTTTTTGTTTTAAATTCAATTTAAATATCGAATCTATTAAAATTAAAATATTTTTTGTACTTAGTCCTAAGTTTTTTTAAATAATACGGTCAAATGCCACTGGAATTAAAACACAGTAGTTTAATACCATTACTTAGAATATACCAAAATATTTTGTTCTTATCGTATTACATTAAAAGAGAATGTACGCAAAATCTGGGATTTTTCAAGTATATTCTCAATCTTGCATCTTTTTTTATTTACAATTAATGAATAAAATATTTACAATGCTATTGAAAAATGTATTATATCTACTCACGCATTGGTTATATATCAAATCCAATCCTTTTGGCTGGAAAAGCAATGTTTCTTTTAAAGCAATGTTTCTTTCAAACATATTATCCTATAGATTCAGCCTTGAGTTTGAGATGTATCCAATTCTATCGGTTGCTTTCTCCCTCTCTCAAGCGAGTGTAAGTCCTTGCTCAGTCGAAAGATGAAATATCGAGCTTAGGTTATCTTTGGGCGAGAGATTTATACTTCTCAAATTTCTTTCAGTCATTATTAGCAAGGAGATATTGGGTCCGAATGGTGACCGCGGAATTGATAATATTAGCGGGACGGAATTTATATGCGGTACGGTCTAAGTGGGGTTAGTGCGGTTTGTGGGACAAGTGCGGTTTTGACCAAATTAGCGGTGCGGAATTGTGTTGATTGGTGAACATGTATAGTTTGCGGAATTGAACAATTAAAAATAATAATATTAAACAAAAATATCAATGAAATCAATATAATTTTGATGTTTTCTTTTATTAACTAGAAAAATAAATAATAAATATAAATCTAGCTATATATAATAAAGAAGTCAATATTAGAATATTTATTTATTTTTACAATTAAAATTCTAAATTTTATGAATATAACAAAATAAGAATAACATATGAGAGCTAAAAAGATTTTTTACATTCTTTCTTAAGAAAATAATTTTATAGTTATACATACATATATATTTCTTTAGTTAGGTTAAAGTTAAGATTAAAATTTAAAATTCGGTTGAGCCGGTTGGACCGGTCGACCATTGATCCATTTATAGTTATACATACATATATATTTCTTTAGTTAGTTTTTTTTTAATAATATTATAATTTCAATCTGTTTATTTAGTAATAATGTTATAATTGTTTTTATAGTTTTAAATATTAATCTTAAATTCATATATATATATATATATATATATCTTTATTTATTATATTTTATCTTATGTTTTTGTTTGATCCTAATTTTAAGAGTCTAATAATTAAATTATGAATGCCACAAATATTTAAAAGTTTAATAATATCAATTAAATACTGCGTTAGTAAAAAAACGTTAATCATATAATTATCAGTCATTAAATAGTTGTTACTACACGTCCCCACGTGCACATAATACATATTAGTAGTATATTACTACTCTTGTATATCATTATTTGTATTGTTAAAAATAATATGTCTTTCAAAAATTTGTGAAAGGCGTTTTTTTAAAATACCGCACACTTTTTCATGTGTTCGCGGTTTTGCATGTTTATTGATTTTATGTGAGTTATCGAAGTTCGTGTGCGGATTTTAATTCTTATTTGCGTTTTTCATTAAAAAACGCTGTGTGAAAAAGTAATTACGTAAATGGTGACACTGAAGCGTTTTTGTAAAAAAAGTTGAAATCCGCCCCGCACATGTGTCGCCAATCATAACCATTGTCTAGTACAACTTGGAACAAAGAAAATCCTGGAGATTTTCAGGAAAAGAATTTTATAGCTACAACAAACTCCGCCGGAGAAGAACACCTAGCTAGAAGATTTGATCGGAGATGGTAAGGAAGTGTTGCAGTGAGGACTTCCAGATTTTTCTTTATATGCCACAAAATGGTTACACGTGGATTGCGCTTTCTTTTGATCCTTATCTTAAGTGTGTATGTGGTTAACTTAAACAAAATTGTACGAGAACCAATTTCAAAACTTTAATGAAAAGTTTGTTGACAAAAAAAATCACTTCAAGTCAGTTAATTACTATTAAAATTGTTAAAAAAACATTTCTAACCTTTTTGGTTTCTGAAAAATGGTAATGATCTTCACCATGTATTGTCATGAAATCAAATAAAATTAAACCAGAAAGGTTAGTCATACGAGATCTTGAAGTACAAAAGACATTTAAATTTCATGTTTTGGATATTCATAAGATCCCATCATATCCAAACCTTTTCCCAAATGGTTCTCTTTTTGCTAATATGGACCATTTATTTTGGAGAGTTAACCCAAAAATAGAGGATCATCAGTTTGCCTGGATATTATGGTATATTTGGAAGGGCCGGAACAACAAAGTGTTCAGTAACCTGGATGTTGATCTGAGGGAAACGCTTCGATTAGCAGAAGTTAAATCAACACTGTGGGCTAAGTCACATGTTATTAATGATCATAGGTTGACACAGGAAGTACAGGTAAGGCCAGATTTAGGAACCACAGGAAGATGGTGTTTCACAGACGGTTCTTGGAAAGATAAAGAACTTTTTTCAGGACACGGATGGTTCAGTACGTTACCAGGGTTTGATGGTTTATTAGGGGCAAAGAATGTAAGGGCATGCTTCTCACCTCTTCATTCGGAGATAGAGGCTTTAATTTGGGCAATAGATATATGAAAAACTTAAGGTAATTTCAGGTTACGTTTGCGACGAATTGTTCTCAATTGGTGAAGATGGTTTCGGAACCAGAGGAATGACCAGCATTTGAAAGCTACCTGGAAGATATTAAGCTTTTGCGGCGCAGTTTCGTCAACTCAGATATTGTTCATGTTTCTAGGACGGAGAACATAAAGGCGGATAGCTTGCCACGTAGTGCTCGGAAACAACCGTCTTTCGTCGTGCACATGGACGCAGAGTTACCACATTGGTTTACAGAGTCTACATGAATCTGTAAATGTCTGCTGTCAAAAAAAAAAAGATATTCATAAGAAGTTCAAAACATAATCTAAAAATACAAAAAACGTTTAGAACTTCATGTTACAAAACTTCGCTTCACAAATTCAAAGTGATATGGGTATTTTTGAAAACTAAATAACAGAATACACTAATACTAACGTTGATGTGTGACAATGATAACAAATGAACCGTAACAAAACTTCATGGTTTAGTTATTCACTAACAAGCAATTAGGACTTGATCATACAGCAAAGGTTATATTTGATCTAAATCACAGATTTACATTAATCATCATCAACAAACAAAAGCTACTACAGAAGATATCATGTATAGGAATACAATACTTAGATTAGAACTATCATCCTAACTGACATACTCAAAAAACGATATTCAAATTAATCAGCTTCAAATAAAGTCTCAGCCTAAAATATTGTAAATGTTAAAAATTACAAATTAAATAAATTAAGAAAAAAAAATTATATGAAATTTTCAGATAAAATCAAATATAAACAATACTTTAATTTATGGGCAAATTTGTATTTGAATTTTTATTTATGTGGTTAAATAAAAACAAAAAAACTTAGATATGATATATAAAATAATTTTTTTTTCAAAATATAGTATTAACTAATTTAACTTAGTCACATATAAACTTTTCAACCATACTAAGTTATCAAACCAAATTAGTAAAAGATCTATTTTTGAAGACACAAAAAGTTGTTTGTTAACATATAAATAATACAATTTCATCAAATATATTTTTACCAAATTAAAATTTTTAAAATATAAGTATATATAACAGTATGTTCAAGAAGGTATGGAATCCGACTCTTGATTCCACATGTTTAAAAAAAAATTATATAATTTATTATTAATTTGACTCAAAATAAGCGTAATACATTAATAATACATTTAAATCATAGAATAAACTATAAATTTATGTTGACACTGATCCAAGCAATAATTAGTCCAACAGACATCCAAATAAAAAAAAAACATAATATGATACAATAATGAAATATGGTCTGAATAATAAATTAAAGTAGTACAAGTGGAACCATATAATTTTTGTTTTTGAAAATATTATATATATACCGTAAATTAAACATCTGTGCGGACGTGCTGATCAAACTCTAATATATAATTAAAACATAAATATTTCCTTGAACTTAACTATTTTTTGTAGGTTTTAAATTTAATACACCTTCTATTCTATGTTTAACCAAACTAAACTGATTCATTAGTTGTACTATAGGGGCACGACCCCCGCACAAGCGCGGGGATGTGTACGTTGTTGTGTTGTCTCTAACTCTGCAAGAGAAACCGATGTTTGTGAAGTTGTTTTACTGAGATTTGAAGAAAATGAAGTTTTATGAGGTGTTTTGAACTGCGAGTTTTATTGTTGTTGTTGTTGGAAAGAGCGATTGAAATGGATTGTTTTTTTGCTGATACCTATTTGAAATAACTTTGCACACTCCCAAGTCCCAACGATAATACGGTTAGTTTAAAGTTTTGATGGACCATAATAGGTCTGAAAAGTGTAATATCTGATATTTATTGCAGAGTATTATATTGTAATGGTAGGAGTGACATGACCATATTATTATTTTCAATATGCTAGGATTCATCAAGACTGCCATTATTATTTACAAATAAAGTTACTTGTCTCGGGGGAGAGAGAGTTTGCAGAAAATGCAAGACGCTACCAAAGTTCAAAATGAAAAAAAAAAAAGGAAATTAGCAATAATAAAAGACACGAAAGCTAAGTGAGCGCTGACCGTATTTTCTAGAAGATGATGTTGCTTGTCAACCTTCACCAGACTGTAGCTTGGTTGCTGCTACTACTCTCAGATGTAGTTGAACATGTGTTATTTTAAATTAGCAAGAAGAGAAAGTGTTTTTTAGCAAAAAAAAAAAAAAAAAAAAAGAAGAGAAAGTGTTGCAAAACTTATATTACTCCACCTTCGCATGAGTGCTAAAGAAGCTATCATCGCTGATTGTAGAGATGGTGAAGTTACTGGTTGGGGGTGAAATTTTATGGAGTGAAACGAATTTGGAAAACGTATCCTTTGCCAGCTAGCTCTTCAAGGCATCTTGGTAGCCATTGCAGACACATCTTTCTTGGTGAGTTTAATCATCTCCCTATCAAAGACCACAAACATGGCACTATCGTTGCCGTCATAACCGGTAGATCAACATGGAACCTGGATAAAGAGGGCGATAAATGTGAGCATATTTGTAAATTTGGCTTTACTTTTAGATACTTGTAAGGATATACACGTCGAACCTAATAACCCCAGTCACATTCGGAGAAACACATCTGTTGCACCGAAGGGAAGTGTTGGATTTGTCCAACTTCCTGCTGCATCACTATCCATTTTGTTGGAGGACCCAACTATCCCAGCTATACAAATAAAATCAGCTTCATGTGTCTAAACAGAAACCTATGTTACATGGAAACGGAAGTGGGTACGTGGAAGCGGAAGCGTAAGGAAGCGCAGAAGCGAGATTTTTTAAAATATTAGGAAGCGGGTACGTATTGGAAGCGTATATCCATATATAAATAAATATATATATATGCAAAATTTTTAAAAAATTAGGACTAAAAATTATATGATTTAAATTTGAAATAAAACATTTATTCATTTATAATAATTTTGAAATGATTTTATATTAAAACTGTAAAAATACACATAAATTATGTTTACAAAAAATATTATATTAATTATTTTTAATACTTCATAAATAATTGACACTATGTTTCAATATGTGCTATATCTTTAATAAAAAATCTCAATGCATAAAGATAATTTATAGTATTATTTTTGATATTTGTATATTTATAACTCAATATTCATTACTATTAATTTTTTTTATTTTATATAGATTAAAACTATGGTTTTATATTTTATTGATATACATTGTATTTTTTTTTTAAACGGAAGCGTGATTCCAAAACGGAATCATAAGCTTCCAACAGGTTTTTAAAGAGAATATTTTAGAAACGTTTTGGAAGCGAGATTCTGCAAGCTTCCACGAGGTTCCGATTCCGATTCCGGTTCCGAAGCGGGAAGCGGACGTCCGATGAAGCTTCCGTGCAACGTAGACAGAAACAACATAGTTACCATTTGCTGTTGCTATTTTACAGCCACATAGGACTAACAAAATGTGTTCAAAGCGTGAGTTTTACCTGCTCATTAGAGCTGGAGATGAACGTGTTGAGTTCTCTAACTGACACAATTGGTATCAACATGCGTGAAAACCTCTCCTGCTGCACTGCACAAAAACATATCTTTGCCAAATATTAACTCTTTAAATTAATAATCCTCTTACCCAACTACAAGTAGTAATTTCTCCATTTAAGAAATGGTTATTAATGGGAGATATATAACGTTAATTTATTTGGAGTAGGTGATAAACTCTTTAAATTAAAGATCATCGTGCGCCTCGAACAGACACAACTTTTCTCTGGAATAGTCGCCTCTCTTGCAGATAATTATAATTACATTTGACTCTCTCTTATGTATGTAATGTGTAGTCAAGTCACTAAATTTGAACTCCACTCCATTAAATCGTCTCCTTCTCTCCCTTTACATATATACAGTTTGCTCTCTCCCACTAACATTCTCTAGCAAAAAAAAAACAGATAAATCACCAAAAAACAAAGAAACGATACATCATCTCTCAAGTGTCTAACAATGTGGCACACTACAATATTCTTGCTGACGTTGTATATAACAGGAGCATCACAGCATGGCGTTTAAGAGTGAATATACTCATGATCCAGTTGTTATATTCCTATGTTTCCGGTTTAAGACCCAACTGGAGTTATATCCTAGCGGATGAGGTTGTAAGTCTAAAATCACCGTCTTTCAATTTTCAAAAAACATGCAACAATGCAAACTAAAAAATTGATTCTTAAACTTTATTATGCAGAGAACCAAGATGGAAATGACCATTTATCCATGAAGCAATGGCGGAGCCACATTGTAGGTAGGGTGGTCAATTGACCCTATGAAATATTTAAAATTTAACATTTAGGCTAATATCCACTATTTTTGATGTGGTAACCTAGTTAAAAATTTTCTGTTTGACCCCCATGTGTTGAGTTCAAAACTCAGATACTACCCTTCTAGCTGTAATAAAATAATTATGACCCCTGTGAAGTGAAACTCTAGCTCTACCACTGACAGAAAGTGCATATAGATTTAGAAACCTAGAGAACCAAGAAGGACAGTGGGTGGAAATTTTTCGGATAGAAGTTGATCATGCCTATCCAGGTTTCAATGCAACAAACTCTCGATTCAAACTATCTGCTACGCCGTATACTAAAGTCCACACCATCGATCCTCTGAACAAACATCATTACATGGAATTCAAGTGTATTTCCCTCACTTCATGAGCAGAAACTATCCCATAGGTACTAATACTAACTACTAAAATATATTTCAGATAATGTATATGTAAGTAACAAAAGTTAAAGCACTTATCTTGTAGATATAATGGGAGTGGTCTTCAAAGGTGGTGTTTTACATAATAGACAACACGTAGGTACAAAGTAACATATGATCACGGCCAAACGTTTACATTAGTGTAATGGACACACATTGTTTTATTCATAATAGTGAGAGTGAGATAAAATGTGTGGCAACTGGCGATCGTGCTTATGCCTTCTGGGATGGGTTTGAAAATCGCGGAGAGGTGATTGCGGTCCTTAAGATGTGGAGAATCTGGAGGTTTTATAAGTAAGTGTATTATATTGTTTTTTTAGTTTTAAATGTGTTAGTTGAATAAAATGTTTCCTAAACTCATTTATACAAGTTAGTTTGATGATGATGATCTGTGACTTGAAACCGAGGGTGGGTTATCTGACTTCAGGTTCAATCCACGTTTGCCGGAGGTTGAGGAGTTCATGCAATCGCTACTTAACAGTGATCCTTATGTTCGTAGATACGGAGCTATGAGGCCTTTGTAAAACTTGGATGTTCTCTCTATTTTTTTGGTTGTGTTTTATTTGAATATATTTTTACGCATAAAATAAAACTATGGTGAAATAAAAATAATTATCTTTGTTCTTATCTGATTGCATTAAGTTATTTTTTGGTTCAAGGTGTGTAAGGAATATTTTCTATATATCATTGAATTTTGAGATAGAAAGATACATAGATACGGAGAGAAAATTATGATAGACTTAAAAATAGTCATTGCACAAACATGTATTATAGCATTAAACATATTGAGATAGAATTACAATATACTTATACACTAATAATAATATCTATATATGCAATATATGAATCATAATAATGCTCACACATGCATGCGGGCGGTCCACCTAATTTTTAATATAATTGAAAGCAAAAATTTCTTCATATTTTCTAAAAACACGATCAATAATGTTTTCATATATAATATTAAACAAATAAACAAAATATACAAACGTATTCAAATTACAGTATGTCAAAGAATTTATACAAGTTTATAATCAAATAAAAAATTAAAATGATTTATTTTAGTAATAGATATCACCAAATTACATATTTATTTTAATATCAATTTCAGTTACATTTCAAGGAATAAAAACCCATATGACTAGCCAAATCCTTCTTTAGTAGAGTAGTTAAAGCTATTATTAACAATGGTGATAATGTTGAAAACGAAAAAAAGAAGATGTTAGTTCATTTGAGTTGAATTGATTCAAGTAATTGATCATTAAAAAAGGGGTCAACCCTGATTAAGTAATTTTTAATACATTTCAATTATTAAAATAAATAATATTCTAGAAAATATATTTTTGTTAAAAAAATAATAATATCAAAATTCATTATTTTATAATCTATAAATAAAGATTTGATTCATTTAATTCAAACACATAATTTTTTTACTATAATATTTGATATTATTCAACAATTGTTTTATTATATAAATAATAATTCTGTGTGAAATAGATAAAAAAATTATAATTAAAATTAAGTAAGTTTTATTTATTTAAAAGTTTTAGTTGATAATTATTATTGACATGTATTTATAAAGCAAAAAACAGAAAAAAATAAATGAAATGTAAAATGGGTACTGAATTTTTCAAAACAAAAACCATTGTAAATATGAATATTGAATAATTGTTAAATGATTATGTGGAAAAGAGGTAATGTGATGTGGAATGTACAAAGTGAAAAGGTGTCGAAGGATATAACCGTTGTGTGGAATTGTGAAAATTGATCGTTATATAGATCGAACTTGTGGGTAGGGCTGAGAATTTTAATCGGAACCGTTTACCCGAAATGGACCGGTTCAGTTATGGCTATATTACCCGAGGGATCCTGCTTCTAATACCCGTAGGCATCAGCTCGGTTTTGATTTTTACCAAATATCAGAACGAGTACCCATTTGGATAAGCAGAAAAACAAAAAAGCAACTATGTTAGTACCAGACCACTTTAATTTACATATAATTTTTTTTTGTCAATATATATAGGATTCACATAATTAATATGTATCTGAAACCAATCTAAAACCGATGATACTCAATCCAAAACCTAAACCAAAATCTACTAAGTACTTATTGAGTATAGAATTCATATATTCTAAAGATCCACCCGAACCCATTCCGAATATCTGAATTCCCAAGCCTACCTATGAGTCACAGAAACCCCATATATGAATGAATAGCCCAAGACACCTACAAAAAAACAAAGAAAAGTGTAACTAGGGCTGCACATTCGGGTATCTCTTCGGGTATGAATACTATCCAGTCGGGTATATGTTTTCGGATTTTGAAAAATTGTCCCATTCAGGTCGGGTTCGAGTCGGATCCGGGTGGGTTGGGGTTTTATCCGAAGGAACCAAACTACTCGATTCGACTTAGATATTTTATATTCACACATTACTTAAACTTATCCAAAATAACTTTAAAATCTAAAAATACTCAATTTATGTGGTTCGAATTGGTTACTTTTATCTGAAAGTAACCATGAATATAAAGTTATTTAAGTATTTTTATCCAAAACATCCATTTTCATCTACAAGTGACCAAAATAACTAATATAATTGGTTTATAATTTTAATTTAGATATTTATATTTTATAAATATAATTTAAAAATAATATTATATATATTTATATGTTTGGATATTTTCGGATACTCGTTCGGTTCTTGGTGCAGACCGGGTTTGACTTCGGTTTTTCGAATTTTGAGAAATAGTCCCATTCAGATATTTAGATAGGATCCGACCGGATTGGATATCCTATTTTTAGGATCGGTTCGGGTAAATACTTGGGGTATGGATATGATGCCCAGTCTTAGGTATGTATGTCTGTCTCTATCACCACGGCAAAATATACTTCTCAGTTACCAAACAAGCCTACAACTTCATCATCTCCAAACCCCAAAACCCTTCTAAAACCCTATCATTCACACTCAGAATTCTCACATTTCCAGCCATGTCAATTTCCAAAGCTGCCCTTCTGCAAACACTCGCTCGAGCCTACCGCCCTCCGCCGTTTTCCGCCGTCCGACGCATGTCTGTCGCGACGCAGGAAGAAGCCGCGGCCGCCGAAAGTCGCCGTCGTAAGCGTCGTATTCGCATGGAGCCACCACCTCTCAACAGATCCAATCAACCTCAAATCTCTAGACCTATCCCGAACCCAAACATCCCGAAGCTACCAGAATCAGTATCCGCCCTCACCGGAAAACGCCTCGATCTCCACAACCACATCTTAAAACTAATCCGACAGAACGATCTCGAAGAAGCCGCTCTCTACACTCGTCACTCCGTCTATTCTAACTCCCGCCCCACGATTTTCACCGTCAACGCCGTTTTAACGGCGCAGCTCCGTCAGTCGAAGTACGGGGCGCTGCTGCAGTTACACGGTTTCATCAACCAAGCTGGCATCGCCGCCAATATCATCACCTACAACTTGATCTTCCAGGCTTATCTTGATCTTAGAAAGCCTGACGTTGCTCTGGAGCATTACAAGCTCTTTATAGATAACGCGCCGTTGAATCCTTCCGTTGCTACTTTTAGGATCCTTGTTAAGGGTTTAGTTGACAATGGGAGTCTTGAGAAAGCCATGGAGATTAAGGAAGATATGAGTGTTAGAGGCTTTGTTCCTGACCCTGTTGTTTATAGCTATCTAATGATAGGTTGTGTGAGGAAGTCTGATGCTGATGGTGCCTTTAAGCTTTATGAGGAGTTGAAGGAGAAGCTTGGTGGGTTTGTTGAGGATGGTGTGGTTTATGGGCTGTTGATGAAAGGTTATTTCATGAAAGGGATGGAGAAGGAAGCTATGGAGTGTTGTGAGGAAGCTATTGGAGAGAACTCAAAGGTTAGGATGAGCGCTATGGCTTATAACTACGTGCTTGAGGCTTTGGGTGAGAATGGGAAGTTTGACGAGGCTTTGAAGTTGTTTGATGAGATGAAAAGGGAACATGATCCACCGAGGCGTTTGGCTTTGAATTTGGGGAGTTTTAATGTGATGGTTAATGGGTATTGTGGTGAAGGAAAGTTTGAGGAAGCATTGGAGGTTTTCAGGCAAATGGGTGAGTTTAGCTGTAGTCCTGACACTTTATCATTCAACAATCTGATGAATCAGCTGTGTGAGAACGGATTGTTGGCAGAGGCTGAGAAGCTTTACAATGAAATGGACGAGAAGAAGGTGAAGCCTGATGAGTACACTTATGGTTTGTTGATGGATACTTGTTTCAAGGAAGGTAAGATAGAGGAAGGAGCTGCGTATTACAAAACGATGGTTGAGTCGAGTCTGAGAACAAACTTGGCGGTGTATAACCGGTTGCAAGATCAGCTGGTTAAAGCCGGGAAACTCGGCGATGCGAAATCCTTCTTTGATATGATGGTGAGCAAGCTCAAGATGGACGACGAGGCTTACAAATTCATCATGAGGGCGTTAAGTGAAGCTGGGAGACTGGACGAGATGCTTAAGATTGTGGACGAGATGCTGGGTGATGAAACTGTTAGAGTGAGCGAAGAAATACAAGAGTTTGTGAAAGAAGAGCTGAGGAAAGGAGGAAGAGAGGATGATTTGCAGAAACTTATGGATGAGAAAGAGAGATTGAAAGAGGAGGCAAAGGCGAAAGAGTTAGAAGCAGCAGAAGCCAAGAAAAGGAGTACAAATATTAGTATAGCTTCGTTAATGAGTCCAAAACTAGAAGAAGAAAAGAAAGAATAGGTAAAAGATGCTTTGGGATAATAATGGTGTTGTTGAAGAAGTCATTGTAGGAGAAGAAAGCGTGAATAAGCTATGATCCACCTTTTTTTTTTATTATGCCAGGATTTTTGCAGTCGTTTTTTCAACCTTGCTTCTGGTTTCATAAATATTATTATTAACATGGTTTCAAAATAGATCTACTTGATGCTATCTATATGACTCTGCATCGTATTCTTTAATACAGGCTTGTGCATGTAAAATGCAAGTTGTGACAATAAAGTTTAGGAAAAAAGGAGTCCAAACAAGACAAAAGCCATATAATAAATAAGACATAGAGGAAACATAAGACTCTAAAGCCTTGAAGAGGTTATATAATAAAAGTATCCATCATTATATGTACATGTTGAAGTTAACCGAAACATATGACTAGAGAAATACAGAAGCGAAGTAAAGAAATCTAAACCAAACTAGTCTATGGAAGCAACTTATCAAAAACTAAGACTAGAAACATGTTCTTAAAGTCAAAATAAGATGTCCTCTAGAAGTGCATGTTACTCAGAGCTCCGTGGTTCTTTTGCTTGCTCTCTTTTCATCATTGCCTGGAGCACCACAACACACAAATACAGCGAGATATGTTAGCCCATGATATGCTGCAATCATATATGTATGGAGTCTGGTCAGCAAGTAGATAAACACTACCTCATACTAGTGGATGAGCTCTGAGCCAAGAATCGAACAAACTCGTCTTTCTTCTTGCCAAAGTTGTAAACAGCATGATCACGGAGCACTTGCGTTCGCTTTATGTCCTCCAGCGTTTTCTCCTTCTTCTGTTTCAGCTCTTTCATTTGCCTCTCCGCCTCACTATGATTATCCATCGCCCGTGAAGCATTTGGCTTTGCAAACCTCACCTTCACCTCATCACTGCAATTTTGCATTTGTTACAGAGGGAAGAACCAAAAGAGGGAAAAAAGGTTGTCAGAATCTTCTTACCTGCTTCCAAGTGTTAAGATCCCGCCTGTTCTAACGATTCCTCCATCCAAAGACACTGCACCTTCACTTATGCATGGGAGGGCACTAATCATATCAGCCCTAGTTTTGTACACCTGAAGACGGGAGAACAGACTGTAGAACAAAGTCTCACGAAGACCGTGTCCATATGCTGTGACACAGAGTAGGTAAGCTGGATCGATCTGTATCATGTTCACAGCAAAACCGAGAAAACCTGGGGGATACTCGCCGTTTGGTAGTTTTGGTTTCAGAAGATTAAGCCTTCTTTGTGGATCACCAGCTATGAACTGACCCACATACGGTCTAAATGTCACCAGAACAAAGTGTCATTAGAAAAGATTTTCATAACGAAAGTATCTAAACACAATTGGTTAATACAGAGTACCTCAGATTTTCGAGAGAGATGGCATCGAAATGGCCTTCAATGGTTCTGCCAATCGAAGAGCCAAGCCCGTGAAGTCCAGCATTTCTATCAACGTTGCCTTGGCTATCATAACTCTCTAGGCCCTTAACACTGTCGTAGTCCTTGCATACAAGTGCCAACATCGAACGAGTCCCTAAATAATCCGACAAAACCCTGCAATTTATGAAGAGGGAGCTAGTCAGTTTCAGACTACAGAAACCATCACAAGAAAGGAGGTGGAACTAACTGGCTCAGGTTTTCATCATGGACTTTCCCGAGTTTGGCTACAACTCCAACAACACCTTTTGTCAACGTCACCTGAGGAGAATGCCGAGACTGAACATGAGTTAAAACTGCAGCAGCTGAGTTTGCATGGCGAAGGATCTGCTCATTGATGTCTTCACCCTGAAGGTTGCCATCACAGTTCTCGCTCCTAGGAGTGCCTGAAGGATTGAGTTTGTTCATATGAACTGCCAAACAAAAGCCGACATTAAACACCTCTCAATTCTCAGACAGAATGTGGGTATAAGCAGGACTCGAACCTTGCAAGTCGAGGATAGATTCATCCAGTTTGGTTTTCTGAGCCTTGAGAAACTTCAAGCTATCTTCGTGCGTTTTGAGTTTGATACCCATGGCTTCAAGATCAGACTGGATCCTATTGGAAGTGAACAAAGCAAACTCTGCCTGAGATATCCCTCCTCCGTTCTGGGTTGTTTCTTTTGGATCCACCATCATCATCGTTGATGGATCTTGAACAGCCGCATGAAACGAAATCTACAAAAATTGGATTAAAAAATCAATTCTTTCATAAACCCTAACCCTCAATTTCGAAAAAGCTGAAACCTTTAAGACCTTTCATCCAATTTAACCACAGATACTGAACAAAAAAAGGGAATTGCATTAAGCCAAGAACATAACTCGGCCAATGTAGTCGCATGCAATTGAACAATATAATCAAAACCCACCAGAAAGATACAAAAATAAGAAAGTAAAGATGAAACTTTTCTCCAGGTTTACAGAGAGATTGATCGCGTAAAGAAGAGATCAGAAGCTAGATTCTTGATGTTCTAAGTAACAAAAGAGAAAGTTCTTGACCAGACCTGTTGACCTGTTGGATACATTGCTCCTCCTCCTCCTCCTCAGCTTCAATGTTACTACCGGAGAATCTTTTTTATTCGATCTCTGCGCTTCGGCTTCTTCTTTGGTCTCACTGGTGAGGAATTTAATTTTGCAGGGTCTCCTCTGGAAATGAAAGCCATTTTTTTACTCCTTTGGGCCGAAACACGTACGCAAGTATTTTTTCATTTTATTCTTTAATTATTTTCTTGGTGTACATTAGATAATCAGAAGAGAGCTAAGCTAGCCTTCGGTCCACGAAAGGCCCCATAACTAAGGGACCAAAAACTATATTTTTGTTCCCTCCCTTGGCTCTTAGAGCATCATTATCCCACATACCCAATTAGGATCTCTTATTTATTTTTTAATATTTTTAAGCAATAAATATGAGTTAAGAAACTCCGTTGAGAGACCCGATCATTTATGTCCTTCATTGCAAGTCTCTTATTTAAGGGTTTTAAAAAAATTAAAATTACAATTTTTTTTTATTTAATAAAACATAGTAAAAAGATTGAAATGAATCAGAGGAAGGTGAACATTGCCACACACACAAAAAAAAAACATTACCAAAAAGCTAGAGTCTTTGCTTATGACAACTCAAACATCAACCAAAGGACTAGTATAACACATAGATGAAACCAAATCATGCTGGAACTTGGAAGGTTTATGATAAGTCTGAGTTGCTCCAAAGAGGCTTTTGATGAGATAAACAAAAAAATTGCAATGCCAATGAAATTCCAGGGAACAACAGTATATTCTTTGCTTTGTTGATCCCAAACTACTAAAGCCTTGCATGTTACAAGCCAGCCGAAAAACAAATAACAAAATATATTGCAACTTAGATACTAGTATTACAGAAGCAAAATAACTCAGAAATAGTTTGTGGTGTTCCAGAGTTACCAAGCTTTGCGGAGTTGTTTCTCATCCAAGACAATGATTCAACTCCTTTCACAAACGCTCCTTCGAAGTTCACTGGAGGAAGAGGATCACCGAACGCTGCTAGTAGCCCATATAGAGCAAAGATCAAAATTCTAAACAAAAAAAAAGGATTGTATCAGAAGAAGTCACATGGTGTTTAATTGTTGCATTAGAAGATATTGTCTACCTTCATCTGTTTAGCAACGAGGGGCAAGCCTGATGCAGACAGCAAACGGTTCGCACATTTACCTGAACAAAAGGTGGAACCATTTTGAGCTACAGAGAGAGAGAGAGTTCCCTCCCTTGGCTCCTGGGTTACACGAATGCTTCATCAGACATTTGATTCCTGCTGTAGAACCAAAATTAGAATCAAATTCTTGTAAGAACTTACAGAATGTTACTTCCAAAACGCTTATAAAATATCCTATGTAAAAACACGTTGGAAGCTTATGATTTTATTTTAAAATCACGCTTTCGTTTAATAAAACATAATATCATAAATAAATTAAAAAAAATGATGTTTTTTTGTTTTTATATAAAATCTCAAAATTTAATAATAATGAAATAGAGAATAGAAATATACAAATATTAAAAATAGAATTATCTCTATGCATTGATGCTTTTATTAGAGATATAACATATATATTCAAATAAATTATGTCAATTATTTATGAAATATTTAAAATAATTAATAGAATAAATTTTTATAAACTAAATTTATGTGTATTTTACAGTTTTAATACAAAATCATTTAAAATTATTATAAAGAATAAATGCTTTATTTTAATTTGAATCATATAATTTTAGATTGGATCCCAACTATACTCTAGAATAACATTGTATACCTTATATACTGATTAAAATTATTCTAACATTTGATTTATGGTGATCTCGTCAATAGGGATGAGCAAAAAAAAAAATTAGAACTCTCCAATCCAATTAAAGGTAAATCGAAATCAAAGTGAAATATTGAGATTTTTATGTTCGACAATTGCATAGAAACTCACTTCTGAATATATATTCTTATAAGTATTTATAACATCAAAATATATTCCAATATTTACTTTAATGTATATTTTTTATAGTTAGTTAAATATTGAGATTTTTATGTTCGACAATTGCATTAAAATTTTTATTATACTTAATTTTTCTTCAAAAGTTCTCAACTATTTTAGTTTTAATTTTAAATGATGTTTCCGACGTTTATAGAGTTTTTAATTGTTAGTTTTAAATTGTGTATGTTTCTCTCTTCTTAACCATGCCACCAAACATTTGTTAGTGCAAACTGTTTTATTTTTTCAATTTTTTTAATTTAAATCTGTATTTTCCAGTCACAAATAAATCTTTGGATAACGAAAAATCGAATTAGAACCGAAACTGAAACTGGAATTATAACCAAACCCAAATTTAAAATTAATTCAATCGGGTTTCCAATGTGTCAATATATCCTAAACAAGCCCGAGTAAATCCGAACCGGCAACGAACCAAACTTTTATAATTTCTGAATTGGATTAAATTTGTGCTCCCGAAAAAGCCAAATCTGAATTGATCATGAACCAAAACTGATTGGACACTCTAACGCCAATGTATATGTGTTAACACCAAAATAATTTTTAGAGTCATTAGAGAAATAAGTTTAAATTATTAGAATAATTATAATATGTTTCATTCATTATTTGGTTTATCTAAACATATAATATATATTTCATTAAATTAATCATAAAATTAATTAGTAATATACAAAAAATCTTCTTCATTTTTTCCTTAAATAAAAACTACAAAACTGATGAAAGTAAATGACGAAATTACTTTATATGTTTTAAAATATATATAAAAATTGAAGATATTGAGTAATTTTGATAAAACATTTTGTACCATCTTTCATTTTTATTTAATTTTATATTGTTAAAATCAATTATTCAATCATATTAACCATATAATAAAATTATATTTTTTCATATATGTTACATTTTGATTTTTTTTAAATGGCAATAAATTATTAAACTATTAAATATCCCACATTAAATTTATTATGATCAATACTTTAATATTTTATTGTAAAAATATATAAATAATTATAAGATCATGAGTACATCATTTAATAGATACACATATATATATATATATATCATTTATACCATATAAATTTTAAAAATATTTTAATTTCAGAATTGTTATACTTAAATTTATAAAATTAAATATTTATGCAATTTAAATCGATCAAATCATTAAAATATATATTTTATTACTACTTTAAAATATTTTTAAAAATATTATGTAATAAATATTTTAAAAATATCTCACTCGGAGATTAAAGGCTCGAACCATGTATAAGGTGTTTCCTCTTTTTGAAGGGTATATTGATCAGTATGTAGAATCATAACCACTAAATCTTGACATAAAAACTAGTTTAGTAAGTTTATATAATCAATGTTCACTATAATCAAACTATAATTATACTATATAATTCTATGCAGCGAATGTTTTTTCAAACACTGATCACGATAAATTCATTGTAGCTAAGGATTATTAAGGTAGGTTTTCATGTACTATTTTCAAAAAATTACATGCATGGAAAGACATCTTCCATATCTATTAAAATAAAACTAAATCTTGACCCGCGCGACCGCGCGACCGCGCAAGTATTTAATTTTACATTTTAATTTGTATTTGTACTTAATTTTACATTTTTACGTTTTAGCGTAAAATATAACACCAATATTGGATATTATGTAAACAAATCAAACATTTATATAATAATATCATGTCTAAAATATATATAGCGGATAATTTTTTTAAATGAAAATTACGAAAAATAGAAAATTATAAATTAGTATGCTATTTACAAATGATACATTAGCTATAAATTAGTATCCCAAAACAGCATCTGCTCAACCTGATCTTACTGCAGTCCCGTTATGGGTAGATCTTCAGGGGGTTCCGGATCACCTATTCTCCCATAATGGTCTTACGTTTTTTGGAGATACTATTGGTCACACAGTGAAATTTCACCCGAATACGGAACGATGCGTCCGGCTTGATGTAGCTCGTCTACTAGTGGTTATGAATCTGGAGGAACCTCTACCTGCGAGTATAAATGTTAGGGGATCGGGTGAAGTCATCTCTGTGAGCTATCCGTGGCTGCCTCCACGTTGTCTTGGCTGCCAGAAATGGGGGCATACCGACAAAACATGTTCAAAAAATAAGCATGTCAAAGATAAAACAGAAGTTGCGAAGGAGAACGAGAAGGCTGCTGAAAGTACTGGAACTGAAGGTCTACAGGCGGGATTAGTGGTGATTACTGAGAACTCAAAACCCATTGATATTGAGAACCCTGTACTGGAGGTAGCGCTTTTGGCTACAGCAGCGACAAGTGCTCACGAATCCTCAACAAATGATAGTGAAGGGAAAGTTAAAGATACTGAAGTGATAGTTCGTGATAGCGTCTCAGGCAAGGTAGCGGAAGATATCGAGGTCCCTGAGAAGGAGGAACCTTGGCTGACGATACCTCAGAGTTCGCCTTCGGGCAAGCGCAACAATGGGAAGTCTGGTAGAGGCACGGAGATAGAGCTCCCTAGTACGAGCTCGTCGTCTAGATTCCATCTTCTTAGTACCGAACTTGAAGAAGGGGAGGTGGAAGTGGAGGAGGAAGTAGAGGAGGATAGTTCTAGTTCTGATGAGGAAAGTTCAGTGGAGTCTAAGGCAGTTATGGAGAAGAAAAAACAAATAGAGAAACAGAAACTTGGAAACAATAAGAGGAATCAGAAAAGCAACCCAAGTGTGAATGTTGGAAACAAGAAAGATCAAACTAAGGGTGCCAAGAACAAGAAAGCAAATCATGTCTCCTCACGGAGACACTAATGTGATGATATCATTATTTGCGTGGAACACCAGGGGCTTCAACAAAATGCGCAAACAAACAGCTCTTCGTTCTTGGATTCAATCTGCTAAACCCTCTTTTGGTTGTCTGATCGAAACTCGTGTTCGAGAAGAAAACAGTATATCTATTCTAAATTCTGCTCTTCCAAACTGGAACTTTCTTACCAACTATGATCATCACCGCCTAGGGAAAATATGGGTCTGCTGGGCGGGGGATGTCTCGGTTACACTTCTGTTTAAAAGTGCCCAATGTGTCACCGTCTGGGTTACCTCCGACACTGGCGAACAGTTCCTTTGCTCTTGTGTATATGCTTCGAATTTTGCAGTCGATAGACAATATCTGTGGAGTGAGATGTCTTACATTAAAGCGCAATATGCCTTAACAGGAGTTCCATGGATTGTGATGGGGGACTTCAATGAAACTCTGGCGTCTTCTAAACATTCTCGAGGTACTTTATCTAGCGCAAATCTCCGAGGCATGCAGGCCTTTTAGTCTGCAGTTGCCACCTGCAACCTCACTGATCTTCCCTCTTTGGGACCTACTTTTACTTGGACAAATAAGCGGAAAGAGAACCCTATTGCAAAAAAACTGGATCGTGTGCTTGTGAACGATCAGTGGCTACACCATTTTCCCCAGTCCTATGCGAGTGTGGAGCCTTCAGGTGTCTCAGATCACACACGTTGTTGGGTTCGGTTAGAGACTCCCACGCCGGGAAATAAACGTCCATTTAAGTTTTTTAACTTCCTTGTGGATCATCCGGACTTTCTTGACACTGTTGCCACGGTATGGGACTCCACTGAGACTCTGTTTCACTCCACTTCGGTGCTGTATAGGTTCCATAAAAAGCTAAAGCTCCTCAAACCAGTGCTGCGTAGACTTAATAAGAATAAGTTTGGCAATATACCTCAAAGAACTCGGGAAGCTTTCGATGTACTCTGTGATAAGCAAAAGATAGCGCTGCAGGACCCCAATGAAACTACCTTTGAGGAAGCTGCAGACGCCATGACAAACTGGAACCATTGGGCTGCGATAGAGGAGAATTTTTTGCGCCAAAAGTCCCGGATCACTTGGCTGCAACATGGAGACCAGAACACTCTATTCTTTTTTAAAATCGTCCAGAGTAGAACCTCTTTCAATATGATAAGGCGCCTCAGCCTACCTTCTGGAGAGATACTTACTGATCTTCATCAAATCAAACTGACGGCTGCTGCACATTTCGAAAGCTTCCTCCAGCAGAGTCCTGTTCATGTTACCGCCAGGACTGCTCCAAATCTGTCTGAACTCTTGGATTTCCGTTGCCCTGAACACACTGCTCAGCTTCTCATTCACCCTGTTTCTGAGGCCGAGATAAGAAATGTGTTGTTCTCTATGCCATCTAGTAAAGCTCCAGGACCCGATGGTTTCCCGGCTGAGTTCTACCGTGCATCGTGGGATATCATCAAACAAGACTTTGTCATAGCAGTCCAGTCTTTCTTCATGTATGGATTTCTGCCTAGAGGTGTTAATGCGACAATACTGACGCTTATACCTAAACATGGGGATGCTAAGGAGATCAAGGATTATCGGCCTATCAGCTGCTGTAATATCTTATACAAAGTGATCTCTAAGATTCTCGCAAACAGGCTCAAGGTGTTGCTTCCGGACCTGATTGAACCGAACCAGTGTGCTTTTGTTAAGGGTCGGCTGCTGCTTGAAAATGTTCTTTTAGCCACTGAACTTGTTAAAGACTATCACAAGCAATCAATCCAGCCTCGAAGCGTTCTCAAGTTGGACATCTCGAAGGCATTTGATTCTGTAAACTGGTCTTTCATCATGAATACCCTCCACGCGCTGGGCATTCCGGATATGTTTATACACTGGATACACACATGTCTCTCCACTGCTGCTTTCTCTGTTTCGGTTAATGGTGAATTGGAAGGCTTCTTTGGCAGTGAGCGTGGCTTGCGACAAGGATGCGCTTTGTCTCCGTATCTATTCGTCATTGTGATGTTAAGAGTTTTCAAGGCTCCTAAGACAAATGTTGTAGTATAAAAGATTGTCGAACCAGTTCTGAGGGATATCAAAGCACTGAGAATGCAAGTACTCACTTAATCTAAGTGCAACCAATGATTTAGATGGGTTTTAAACTACTACTAATACTAGAAAGCAATAACAGAATGATACTTTCTTGACTAAGGGAAAAGAGAACTCATGGGCATAGGGATTAGACCTTGGGTGATCAAATATCGAACTAAGGATGGCAAACGATCAATCAAACTATCAACCTTAAGCCTAGACACAATTCTAAGCAAGCTCTATGTCTAGATGAATGCTCATTTGCTAACATATCTCAAACATCAAATGTCTTTGGTTGAATAATATGAAAGCAATCATTACTAACAAGTCTATTAGCTATCTTAGCATCTTTAACAACAAATGTCTTTGGCAAAGTATACTAAAAGCCTAGGAGAGTTGTCTCAGACATTTCATCAAACACCTTTTGGGTGGGAAATGTCTATTGATCAACTTTTGAGTGGCCAACTCAGAAGATGCATTATGAATACTCTACTAGTAAGGAACAAGAATGATCTACACTAAAACATCCTAGAACTAACCTAATCACCCTTAATCTCCCTAACCCATGAATTCAAAATGTGATTACTCACTAATCTCCATGATTCCTCTTAAACCCATATTGGATTTCAGATTAATCATGTAGAGAAGTAGATAAGAAATCAACAAGAACACAAGAACATAACAATCAAAATCCAAGAGATGAACTTCTCCAGAGAGTTTTTGTGTATTTCTCAATAGATCAAAAGATCATCTGCCTCTGGTGGCTTACAAAGTATTAAAACATAGGTTTTTAGAAGTGCAAAACGTGCCTTCAAATTGCAAAAAGGTCCCCGAGAAATTGTAATTTTCGGCAGCAAAATAACGCGGAGCGACTTGCAGGTGTCGCTCCAGCAAGTCGCTCCAGAGCCACTTTTAGTGTCTCCGACGGCACAAACGCGAGCGACCTTGGTGTGTCACTCCAGCAGGTCGCTCTGAACATCGGGAGCGACTTCAGCACGTCGCTCTGGAAGGTCGCTCCAGGGTCAAATATGTGTGTCTCCGGATGTGAAAACGCGAGCGACTTCGTGCAGTCGCTCTGGATGAGTCGCTCCGGGATGTGGTGCACAGCGACCTCATGTAGTCGCTCCAGGCAGTGCTCGTCCAAAGACCACTCTAATCACCTCCTTTGAGCTCCAAATGCACCCAAATGTCTCCAGAAACTCCATGTGGTACTCAAATACCTGATAGAGACATATGTATGCAAAATGCAACCTAGACATGGCTAAATCCTAATCTATATGATGAAAATGCACATGAATAAATGGATAAGACAATGTAAATATGCAAGATATCAACTCCCCCAAACTTGTTCTTTTACTTGTCCTCAAGTGAACTTTCTAGAACTCATAGGGAGAGAGGTTTGAAGGTGGGAGCTCATAGCCAAAAGAAACACAACTAGCAAACACAACTAGCACACTCTCTTATCACACTCTAGCTTCTCTAGGCCTATCTCAACTCTTTTTGCCCTTACACTCATCATCAAGCATCCACACATTCACATCAACCAACTATCATATTCATTAAGCATAAAACATCAGGTGAATTCTTGCAAATGGTCAATTGGTCTGAATCATTTGGTTGAGTAAAAGGGAAGGCTTTTATTCTAGTGAGTCAAGAGGTTTAAAATCCATGATCTTTTTAAAGTGGTTTACTCTCAAAACAAGTAGCCTTGACATTGCACATAATATATCTAAGAAAGTGACCAACTCATGCATACAATGCTTAATCTCCATTGTTCTACCATTTTCCCAAACATACAAATCACACAATCATTTCCCAATGTCAAACTCAACTCACATCTCTCACCAAAAGATCCTAAGAACATCAACTCTTTCTCTTTGAAATCTGCAAAGGATTTTTCACAACCTCAAAACATTTATTAGCTCCTAACAACTTTGCTAGCCCCCTTTTTCTTTCTTTTCTCTTTTTTTTTTTCGTTTTTCTTTTTCCTTTTTTTTTTTTTAGGCTGGGGGCCAAGACTTTTCAAAACTTGAGCTAGAGGCTTCTATACTGGTCCCAATAAAACAATTCACTTAAGCACAAAGAGTCTATTCTTTTCCTTTTTCATTTCTCCCAAATCATAATCACAACACTCACCCCCACCTATAGCTAGACAATAGAGTGCCCAATCTAGCAAGAATGAAGATCAAGCATTGTCGTTCCCGATACTCTCAACATTATGCACATGTAAGACTTTCTGAAGAAGTCCTCACTCATCAAACAATGAAAGCTAAAAAGGAGGGAAGGGTTTTGGGAGTGGTCTACCACTAGAGTTTGTCAAAATAAGATTGGAATAAAGGATGTGACAACTCAAGTGTGTATAGCCATGACTCAGTACACAAGGGACCATGAGCAAGAAGCATTAAGTTCGTTCAGTTCAAATAAGGTTGTAGTTGGCTTCAAAGACTGAGTTTCAGCAATCAACAAGTTTCAGGAAAAGTTTTCAAGGCTTGAAACATACAAGTCTTTTTGAGAGGTGCATAAACTACTCCGGTGCAACGTAGTGTTCTTTACAAGGCATTTAAAATCATTGCTTCCAATGCAAGTGAATGCAACCTATATGCTCTAGACTCTCCTAGAAATGCAAATGATGCAAACTAAATGATTGAATTTTTTTTTTTTATATGCAAAAAGATATGCAATGCATGACTCAATGAAACAACATCAAAGCAAACATGATCAAATACTTGGTACCTCCCCCAAACTTGAGTTACACAGTCTCTGTGTAAGTGAGAGAGAGATACCCAAAAGACAACTAAAATGCAAAGTATGAACTGGTATATACAAGGGAGTGTGGTGGGTACCTTCTATGGGGAATGAGTAGAGGGAGATGCTCCCTCCTCGTCGTCCTCAGGTGGTAACTCTTCAAGGTGCTCATCAGCAGGAGTGTCCATCTCTTCAATGTAGAAGGCTTGCCCGAACACAGTTGGTTTCCTCATTTTCCCCTTGATGTCAAAGTGGAGGATGTTCTCTTTACCCAAATGGAGATCAATTGTGCCTTCTTTCACATTAACAATAGCTCCTGCTGTAGCTAAGAATGGCTTTCCTAGAATCAATGGGTCTTGAGCCTCCTCACCCATCTCAAGCACCACAAAATCTGTAGGTATCTCATACCTTCCAATCTTCACAGGGAGGTCCTCTAAGATGCCCACAGGATACTTCACTGAACGATCAGCTAACACCAGAGAGAGTCTACACTTCTTGTACTGAGTGAATCCAAGCTTCTTTGCAACAGACAAAGGCATCAAGCTGACACTAGCTCCCAAATCGCAGAGACATTTCTCAAATACCATAGGTCCAAGAGCACAAGGTAGTGTCAAGCTTCCTGGATCCTCTAACTTCTCTGGAACATCAAGCCTCTGGATGATGGCACTGCACTCATGGGTAAGAATCATCATGCCTTCCATCTCCTTCTTCTTTGCAGCTACAGCATCTTTCAAGAACTTGCTGTATTGAGGAATCAACATAAAAGCATCGATGATGGGCATTGCAACCTGAGTTTCACTCATTTGCTTCTCAAACAGAGCCTTGTACTTCTCTAGCAGCTGCTTCTTGAATCTACCAGAGAATGGAAGTTTGGGTTCATAGGGAGGAGGAACAAAAGAACTCTCACTTGCTGGAGTACCAACTTCACCATCTTTTACTGTCTTCTTCTCTTCTCCAACCTTTCCTTTACCTTTGGCTTCCACTATCTTCTCCAAGATCTCATCATTGATCTTCTCATCAACAATCACCACTTCATCATCTATGTTGATGGCAACCCCCTCACCTAGTTTCTCAGCATCCTTGGTGAGGGTTCTAGGAGGTAACTGCTTACCACTCCTAAGGGTGATAGCTTTGGCCTCCTTGGGGTTTTGGTCAGACTTTCCAGGTAGAGATCCTTGCTGGCGATTCTGGTGAGTGTTCATGGAAGCAAACTGATTCTCTAAATTCCTGACTGTAGAAGCAAGGTATGAGAATTTGTTGTTGAGCTTATTGTAGCTCCCATCAATCTTGGTATGAAGGTTCTTCAACTCATAACCAACATGCTTCTCACTTCTAGTCTGAGACTCCAAGATTTGCTTCAGTAAGGTATCAGTGCTGCTCTCTTGAGGAGCAGAGGAACCAGACGAGGGGTTTTGCTGAGGCTGATAGCTGCCTTGCTGGTTATTTCTAGGCGGATAACCACTCTGTTGGTTGTTGGGATAGGATTTCTGTTGGTAGTTGTTGTACTGAAAGTTGGGCTCCTTTTTGTACCAGCTACCATTGTTGTTAATGAAACACAACTCCTCTTGACCTTCCAAACCCTCAACCTCATTGACAGCAAGTGGATCTTCCTGCTTGGAGTTACCAACAAACTTCAGCTGCTCTTGGGTGGCTTTTTCAGCAATGAGTAGATCGATCTTGTCTTCCAAAGCTTTGATCTCTTTCCTCGTCTGCTTATCATCTGTTCTACTTCCTCTGTCGTGGTCTCCACTGTAGACTGCATCACTCTTTACCATGTTGTCAACCAGCTCTTCTGCATCCTCCTCAGTTCTCCCCAAGAAGAACCCATTGCTAGCTGTATCCAGTCTGGCTCTGTACTTAGGAAGAGCACCACGGTAGAATGTGCTCAGCAAGCTCTCCTTAGAGAAACCATGGTGTGGGCATTGAGCTTGGTAGCCCTTGAATCTCTCCCAGGCTTCACTGAAGCCTTCCAAGTTCTTCTGTTGAAAGCTGGAGATCTCATTTCTCAGCTTAGCAGTTCTTGAAGTTGAGAAGAACTTCTCCAAGAACGCTTTCTTGCAGTCATCCCAAGTGGTGATAGAGTCGCTGGGTAGAGACTTCTCCCACTGCCGTGCCTTATCCCCCAAAGAAAAAGGGAATAGCTTGAGCTTTAAGGCATCTTCGGACACACCATTGGTTTTTGACAACCCACAGTAGCTGTCGAACCTGTCCAAGTGATCAAATGGATCTTCTAGAGCCAAGCCATGATACTTGTTGTTCTCGATCACGTTGAGGAGTCCTGATTTGATCTCAAAGTTGTTGGCTGCCACAGCGGATGCTCGGATTCCCAATCTATGACCATGAATGTTGGGGCGGTCATAAGTGCCAATGGGTCGAGCTGCTCGCTGTTGGTTTGGTGGAACGTTGTTAACTCCATTGGCGGCAGCATCATCCTGAGGTATGTCTCCCATATCAGTATCCAATCTCTGCAAGTGAGCCTGTTGCTCTTCTTCTCTTCTCTTTCTAGCACACTCTCTCTCTCTAAAGCTCTAATGTCTGCAGCTCTTGGAACTAGGTTTGATGGACCCCTGCTCCTCAAGTTCATACACCTGTAGATTAAAGGGAGGTGAAGAAAGAGAATTAGTAACAAAAGAAAATAAAAATGACATAGTCTCAAGCAAGTGACTAAATCTCAATGTTAAAATCTACTCAGAATTTGGCAACGGCGCCAATTTGATGTTAAGAGTTTTCAAGGCTCCTAAGACAAATGTTGTAGTATAAAAGATTGTCGAACCAGTTCTGAGGGATATCAAAGCACTGAGAATGCAAGTACTCACTTAATCTAAGTGCAACCAATGATTTAGATGGGTTTTAAACTACTACTAATACTAGAAAGCAATAACAGAATGATACTTTCTTGACTAAGGGAAAAGAGAACTCATGGGCATAGGGATTAGACCTTGGGTGATCAAGTATCGAACTAAGGATGGCAAACAATCAATCAAACTATCAACCTTAAGCCTAGACACAATTCTAAGCAAGCTCTATGTCTAGATGAATGCTCATTTGCTAACATATCTCAAACATCAAATGTCTTTGGTTGAATAATATGAAAGCAATCATTACTAACAAGTCTATTAGCTATCTTAGCATCTTTAACAACAAATGTCTTTGGCAAAGTATACTAAAAGCCTAGGAGAGTTGTCTCAGGCATTTCATCAAACACCTTTTGGGTGGGAAATGTCTATTGATCAACTTTTGAGTGGCCAACTCAGAAGATGCATTATGAATACTCTACTAGCAAGGAACAAGAATGATCTACACTAAAACATCCTAGAACTAACCTAATCACCCTTAATCTCCCTAACCCATGAATTCAAAATGTGATTACTCACTAATCTCCATGATTCCTCTTAAACCCATATTGGATTTCAGATTAATCATGTAGAGAAATAGATAAGAAATCAACAAGAACACAAGAACATAACAATCAAAATCCAAGAGATGAACTTCTCCAGAGAGTTTTTGTGTATTTCTCAATAGATCAAAAGATCATCTGCCTCTGGTGGCTTACAAAGTATTAAAACATAGGTTTTTAGAAGTGCAAAACGTGCCTTCAAATTGCAAAAAGGTCCCCGAGAAATTGTAATTTTCGGCAGCAAAATAACGCGGAGCGACTTGCAGGTGTCGCTCCAGCAAGTCGCTCCAGAGCCACTTTTAGTGTCTCCGACGGCACAAACGCGAGCGACCTTGGTGTGTCACTCCAGCAGGTCGCTCTGAACATCGGGAGCGACTTCAGCACGTCGCTCTGGAAGGTCGCTCCAGGGTCAAATATGTGTGTCTCCGGATGTGAAAACGCGAGCGACTTCGTGCAGTCGCTCTGGATGAGTCGCTCCGGGATGTGGTGCACAGCGACCTCATGTAGTCGCTCCGAGAAGTCGCTCCAGGCAGTGCTCGTCCAAAGACCACTCTAATCACCTCCTTTGAGCTCCAAATGCACCCAAATGTCTCCAGAAACTCCATGTGGTACTCAAATACCTGATAGAGACATATGTATGCAAAATGCAACCTAGACATGGCTAAATCCTAATCTATATGATGAAAATGCACATGAATAAATGGATAAGACAATGTAAATATGCAAGATATCACATTGCCATAAATGTGTTGTCACTAATGATTAATAAGGCGGCTCTCTCTCAGCGAATCGGGTTTCACCCTTCCTGCAGTAAGGAAAACTTAACACACTTAAGCTTTGCGGACGACTTTATGATCTTCACTGATGGTTCAGCTGCTTCACTGAGGGGTGTGTTTGAGGTCCTCTCAGATTTCGCAAGCGTCTCCGGCTTGGTGATAAACCCAGCAAAATCTTCTATCTTCATGGCCGGCCGTATTACTCAGGAATTTAAGGATGAGGTCCTACGGCTAGGCATACCAATAGAGTCCCTACCTGTGAGATATCTCAGTCTTCCTCTTACCACAAAAACAATGACCAGAACAGATTATGAACCATTGATTGATCAGATCCGCACGCGTCTTGTGTCATGGTCTAGTCGTTCTCTATCCTATGCAGGTCGTCTCCAGCTTGTTATAACAGTCATTGGCAGTATTACAAACTTCTGGTGCTCTGTCTTTCGTCTTCCCAAGAGATGTCTGAGTACCATTGAAGGGATGTGTGCTGCATTCTTATGGTCTGGGTCGCCAAATACGCATACGAAGGCAAAGGTTTCTTGGGATGATGTTTGCAGACCGAAGACTGAGGGAGGTTTGGGCATACGACGCCTCACAGACACTTTACGAGTCTTTGCGCTTAGCTTGATATGGCGATTGCTCACTAATTCTGGTTCTCTGTGGGTAGCCTGGGTGAAGGCTTACTTGTTGCATTCTCACAGCTTTTGCAGGCTCTTGGATATGGCGCAAGCTGTTGAAGCTTAGGGACCACGCTGCTTCATTTTTACGGTCTGAGATAGGTAATGGTAAGGCCACCTTATTCTGGTTTGATAATTGGCTTAGAGTTGGGAAGCTTCTCAATATTACAGGAGATATAGGAACACAAGTTTTAGGCATCCCTCGCTATGCGACGGTCTCAAAAGCGGCCTCTGGGGGACAATGGAACATTCGTCGGTGTCGTGGCTATTACCTACGGGCGATGATAGCCTGCATCAACTCTGTTCCAGCTCCGGCGGAGGACGCGGCTGCCGATCGTCGTCTATGGCGCCACGGAGATGAGGAGTACAAACCGGTCTTCTCTAGCAAAGCAACATGGGAGCAACTACGGGTCCACCACCCAGAACTCTCTTGGTGCAAAGCTGTCTGGTTTCAACAAAGCATTCCTCGGTTTGCTTTCATCACGTGGTTAGCTTTTCAGGACAGACTATCTACAGGAGCTAGGAGTCGAGCTTGGGGTTGTGAGCAACCGTGCCTCCTCTGCGGGGAACCGGACGAGACTCGCGACCACTTGTTCTTCGCCTGCCCTTACTCCTTTACGGTATGGATCGAGCTAGTAGGTTTCCTATTGGGCTCTCGTGTGAACCCCGACTGGGCTATCACCGTCGCATCGATCATGTCCCCTCGCCGGAGGGAGATTGATACATGTCTCCTGAAGCTTGCTCTCCAAGATAGTATCTATAGTCTCTGGCGCGAGAGGAACACCAGACGCCACCAGGGAAATCCCCTTAGCGCAGCCCAAATGGTCCGATATATCGACAAGACCATTAGGAACAGGATCTCCTCCCTACGAAAGCGGAAGCCAAGCTTCTACAGCGACATGATGCAGAGATGGCTAGCTCGGACCTCTTCTCAGCAATCGTAACTTAATTTTTTTCTGGAAAATTTGTGTTTGTTTCTCTGAAAGCATAAACCTGAGTGGCCTGTAATTTTTTTCTTTTGTTGATAATCAATTTAAAAATTTCAACAAAAAAAAAATATAACATTTGTAAGAAAATAGTTGTTAAACTTCTATCAAATTTGGAACATATAAAATTAAGACTTAAATTTGTAAGAAAATAAAATGAAAATATAAATTTGATGAAACTTATAAGAAATTATAAATCGGTTTAAGTTTGTGTATATTTAAACAACGCCTGTATGCATTTTTTATTGTTTTCAGAAATAAATATTTATTTTGTCTAAGTGATAATATATATTCTACAGTTTTTCCCGTGTAAATATTTATTTAATATGAAATTTATAAACATAATAATTTTATAGTTTATATGATTAATTTTATTTTATCATGTACATCGTCAATTGTATCATCGCCATTTTTAGAATATGACATGTGCATCAATACATAGTTTTTTTGTTTTTTGGATTAAAATTTTAATGTAATGTATAATAAATCGTTTTGTATACATGGTAAGATGGTAAATAATTATAATGGTGTATATAATCCCCTTATTGCTAACAGAGAAATATTTAAAGGAGTAATCTTTAATGTGTAACTTAATTACAAGCATGCTGAAGTGGCAGCCTTAGAATCCATATCAGTCTAACAAATTAATTCTCCTTGCTTTACTAGACTACTAGTGGTCTGTCTGCGCTACGCGCGGGGCGGCTGTTTTTTGTTGTAATTTGAACTTTTTTGATGTACCATATTTTTATTGATAGGTAGTATTTTGAAAGTTTTAGTTATATGTTAGATGATGAAGCAATATATGGATCTATGGTCTTGCTAATGGTTTTATGGTTTAAGTAATGTAGATAGATAGTAAGAAAGCATATAGTTTGTTTCCGTAGTTGTAATTTTCGAAGCATATAGTGCATATATCGTTTTTTTCTTTTGTAGTTGGAGGCCTATTTGTTTCCTCTAGATCTGTGATGATAAGATCGACGTCAAGTCTTGCAGTTGCGTTTTGGTTGTAGTCCCTGATGGTAAGAGTAACTTGGAGATCATTACTTATGGTATTGTAGCCGTTTGGTAGCTTATTCATCACGTATTCAGTAGTCTCTTAAATAAGTAAGGTTGAGTCTGGGTTGTGAATGTGATGGTATGTTAGCATGAATTCCATGTACCCAGTTGTTGAGTATTTTAAATTATCTTAATTGTCAATGATAGACGATAACTGAAAATCAATGATAGAGTTATTGTGTGTTGGGCCTGTGGATGTAGACTTATAGTGTTTGTCATGGATTTTCTTCTGTAGATTTTGTTTGGTGTGAGAACTGATAAGAGAGAAGTGGCTCCTTATTCATTGTGTAGTATTTTGTGTAAGGATAAGTTGTTGTAGCTATGTCTTATAGAAGGTGAGTTAAAAAAAAATTCTTTATTTCTTTAACCATTTAGTTCAAAGGTCCATTTATTCAGGGGCGTTAACATTTTGAGTCAATGGTTTGTGATAAGTTTGTTGTTTTGTTTACGTTGAGTTGTTACTTATTTCAAAAACCATGTATAATAATGTGTAGTGTGTATTTGTATGAGAGCTGAATAATATTTGTTATTTTTTTGTATTTGCATGATTCTCATAATGAGGTTTTTCTTAGTATAATAGATGTTTCGTTTGGAAATATATTTTGTTTGTTTTTGCAGACGAAGTGTATGCTTTAGTTATACCGAGAACACACACACTTTATGTTTCATGTAATGTTGTTTTTATATACGTAAGTTCTGTTTTGGTTTTTGTGAGATAGAATGAGGGGAATTTTGTTAAACTTTGATAATGAAAATAGAAATACTGAATGTATATGTTTGTGTATTTTAAATATATAGATATAGGTTATACCAATGGGGTTTGCCTGTGGATAATGTAAACATAATTATATTATTACATGACGGATAAAGGGTTTGAGTAACCATTTTTAAAGCTGAAAAATTTATGGAATCCACGCGTTAGTCATGTATTCAATACATTTTCATATATGTTTTGCTAATTATTCAAGACAGAGTTAAAACAACGTGAATTTTTTTGGGCAAATTAAAATTACCTCTTTTTAGCTTGTTTTCCATTTATTTTTTAAAATCAAAATATAGAAACCATAGAATCTAAACTTTTTGAACATGGAAATAGATAAACTGGTGGAATTGATCCCTTCTCTATAAGGATACAATAACCCACTTATTAACTTAGCTGGAAATTAAGGAATAAAAAAGAAAGAGAGCATAAGAAACTGGATTGATTGGTCCTCTCAATCGCAAACGTCTTGTTCGTCTAAATAATGAAAACAAACTTGGACTGTCTCTGGCTACGCATGGATTGTTTATTTTTTTAATATTTATTTTTTGCATTCCTTTTTTAATGTTTAATTATAATTCAAATTAAACAAATAATATCGGTTCATGTAACCGGATCGTTACAATAGAAGCTATGCCCTACAAATCTATGTTGTAAGTGAAGATGGACGACGACAAGAAAATCAAAGCAGCAGTAGACATGATCAACAATTTACCAGATGTGATCCTTCAACACATAATCTGCTATATTCCGATCAAAATAGCCACCAGTACTTTCCTCTTGTCTAGACGATGGAGGCATGTATGGTGCAATATACCTTCGCTCACCTTAGATGTGGATACGCTGACTGCCGCTTCAGTAAACAAAACCCTAATTCCTATCTGACGTTTCAGTAGTGGGTAAATGAGATCACGAGCCTTAATCATCTTGTTAACCAACCATGAGTAGTTACTGCTTGTGTTAATTGTCCAGTAGTTAGAAATGTCTCCTCTTAGAATTACCTCCTTGAACCAACAGACCCACACAGAGTTCGGGCGAAAGAAAATCATCCAGATAAGCTTCAATATACAAGCGAGGTTCCAGCTATGAAGGTCTTTGACACCAATCCCCCCTAATCTTTGGTAAGTGTTACTGTCTCCCAACTCACTCGTGCTGTGTTGTGGCCTTTTCACTGCTTCCTTTCCACATGAATAGACTACAGAGAGAATTGATTCTATTGATGTATGATTTTGGCAGGATAAAACTCGAGCACCAGAAGGTAGAGACTCCAGCTATCACCGTCTTGATCAGGAGCAATCGTCCAGCAAACGAGAGAGCTTTAGCTGACCAAGTTTAGAGACGTTGCTTGATCTGCTGTAGGAGGGGCTCACAGTTCTCCAAGTTTAACGTCTTTGTACATAATGGGACCCCGAGATATCTCATAGGTAAACTACCACATGGCATACTAGTTGATGCTTGTATTGCAGAAATTTCTTCTCATGTTAGTCCATATGCAAAGAAGCTAGATTTTTGTAAGCTCAGCGCTAGTCCTGATCTTTTTTCAAACTCTTGCAGTATCTGGAGAACCCTCTGAACAGACTCTCGAGACCCATCAATGAAGATCAATAGATCATCTGCAAATGAGAGATGTGTCAACTTCGTCTTATGGCACTGGTGATGGTAAGATAAATATCCAGACCTTGCTTCTTTATCCAACATCAGTGACAGGTAGTTCATAGCAATGACAAAAAGGTAAGGAGATAGTGGGTCTGCTTGCCTTAGTCCTCTCTTACCTTTGAAGAAACAACTCACCGTGCCATTATACCCCACCATAAATGATGTTGTGCAGATGCAAGCTTTCAGCAGCCGAATGAAGGGAGCAAGGAGGAGCAGGCTCTCCAATGCTGCAAAAATGAAATCACAAGAGAAGGTGTCAAAGGCTTTGGCTATATCGACCTTGATGGTAATCTTCTTAGACCCTTTATTTTTATGATAGCCATTCACCAGTTCGCTCGCCAATACTGTATTTTCTATTAGCAACCTTCCCTCCACAAAGGCTGTTTGGTTTGGCAAGATTAGTTGGTGTAGAATAGGCTTAAGACGTCTCACCAGTAGCCGTGATATAAATTTATAAAGCGTATTCAAACAGGAGATGGGTCGATAGTCTGATATTCTAGATGCACCTATGAATTTAGGAACCAAAGACATTATTGTTGAGTTTGTGGTTTTTGGCAGGAAACCTGAGTTGAAGAAATCTTGTATTGAGTTGATACATTATGTGCCTAGCAGTGTCCAAGAAGCTTTTAAGAAACCATAGGTTAGTCCATCAGGCCCTGGCGCTTTATTTGGGTTGAGAGAAAATATGAGCTTAGTGATTTCTGCATTTGTAGGCATCAGGAGTATGGAGTTCGTCTTCTGTTGGCTGCAGGTGAAGGGTGTAAGACTTTGAAACCAGTTAGACGAGGAGTACCATATCACGGAGAGGAGGTCTGGGCCGAGGACAGCCTTAAAATGTGAGATGGCGTGAGCGCTCATCTCCAATGGATCGGTAATGGTAACACCTGACAGTAGGAGGAACGAGCGAATGGCATTAAAGCTTGCTCTCATCTGGCAAACACGGTGGAAATATGTAGTGTTGAGATCTCCTTCTCTGAGCCAAGTTATCCTAGACTTTTGTTGAAAGAAGCATTCCTCAATCTGTCTCAAGAATTGCCATTTCAGGTTCAGTTCGTGTTCTTCAGCAAAAGTTTGTGGAGTTGGGTCTGTTAAGGCATGTACCTGCGCATGTTGTAACAAACGGTAATATTCATTAACTCTTTGTTGGATATTTAAGAAATTTTCTTTATTAAGAGTTTTGAGACTCCTTTTTATGCTTTTCAGCTTCCAACACAGAGTTGCAAGGTTGGCAGACACACTTCCGGCGAGCAACCACGCATCAGTAACAACCTCCAAGAAGCTCGGGTGTTTGGTTAAGTAGTTTAAGAACCGAAAGGGTTGGGTTCCAGCTTTAGGGAGTTGGAAAGCAAGGTTAATAAGGCAGAGGGTGTGATTAGAGGGGGACAGTGGAAGAAAGGTGGCAGTGGCATTAGGGAAACTGGTAAGATAGTCACTGTTGATTAGGCATCTATCAAGTTTCTTTGCAATAGGAGTAGCATTACGATTGTTTGTCCATGTGTGAACAGGTCCATAGAATCGAAGATCAAAAACCCCCATCTGGAGCAGACTGTCACGGAATTGGAAAATTTGAGGAGCATGTCTATTGTGAGAGAAGGAAGAATGCTCATGGCAGTGGAGAATTTGATTAAAGTCGCCTCCTATCATCCATGGCCTTGCGTCTAGGGCATGAGCTGAGTGCACATTCAATAGCTCAACCCAAAGGTCAGTTCTCTCTTCGCTAAGATTTGACGCATAGATGGCAGAGTAGATGATAGGGGTGCAATTAGGAAGCTCTAGTTCACAAGTAATCATTTGCCTTGACTGTGAGATGACTCGAACTTTTGCAGGGTCCGTCCAAATGAGCACGATTCTCCCGTCCTCATCAGATAGGTAATTTGATATATAGTGCCAGTCTTTAAATAGAGTAGACATCAAGAGGGGTAGAGATACTTCCTTTATATGTGTTTCCAAAAGAGCACCAAAAATAGGTTTATAACTAAAAAGCCAATCCGAAAAAGTCCGATGTTTAGCCGGGTCATTTAAACCACAGAGGTTCCAAAAAAGAGTTTTACACTCATAGGAAGAAAAAAAGGGATCTCCAATAGACTGGAGAGGTTAGTATCATTTAGTAGCAGCAAAAAAAAGGTTCTTTGTAGAGGGATCAAGGAAAGGGGAATTAACAAGATAGTTTAAGGTGCCAATCTCAGGGAAAAGTGGGGCAGGGGATGGTTTCAAAGATTGATAGGTGACTTTTAGAGGAGCAGGGGGGAGAACGTAGGGGAGGAGCGGGTTCTTTTAAGTGAGGGCTTTTTTGGCTTGTCAGAGGGAGTTTCAGTAGTGGATGAAGGAATTTTATGAATTGGAGTGGGGACAAAAGAGGGAGACGTAACTGCTGAAGGGGTAGTGGGAAGAGAGACAGAATGGGTAGATGGTGGGGACTGAGTGATGATGGGTGTAAAGGACTTCTTAACAACATACTGCTTACTCTTTGCAGCAGTAGCTGGAGTTTTTTTCAAGTTTTCTGAAACTTTTTGCTTCGCTTTTTCTCCAGGAGCTCTTGCCATAGGAGGAAGATCCTTAAGTGGAGGATCCTTAGGCGGTGTAAAGAGCAAGCAATTTCTGACAACATGACCAAGCTCATGACAATGAAAGCACGTGGGAGGCAACCATGATAATCCACTTGAACCTCAACTATCTCACCACTCTGTCGTTGGAATTCAACTACCGTTGGGAGCGGCTTTGTGAAATCCACTTCCACTTTGACATGAAATAAGGTAAGACTCACGAGATTTAAGGTGAAGCCATCTGTTTCTTTAGGGTCACCAATTAGTCATGCAACCAAACTAGCTAAGACCTTGTTGATAACGTAGGTCTAGGAGAACACCGGTGAGGTGAGTAGCTTGGATATTATAGGCATAGAACTTGTAAATACGGTATATTATTATTAAACCATTTTTTTTGCAACTTCGACATTCAAACTTTGGGAGAAATCAAATTTCTTAAAATGTAAACTAGATCTTTTCCCGCGCCCCCGCGCGGGTGTTGGATTTAACTTGCGTTCAATGTAAATTTATAAACCATAGATTTTATAAAATGTCCATTTATCTTTTTATGTTTAGTAAAATCTATTTAGAGTATAATATATTATATTATAATAAAGATGTTTGATAATAATATTTTATCTGTGCGTAATATTATATTTTTTAATTTTATAACTTGATGCAATTTGATCTAATTGTAATATTCATATATTAACCTATTGATTTTTTTTGTTTATTTATTTAAAAATGGTTTAATTTTTTACAATAGGTTTTTATGAATTATTATTAATTTTATGATATTTGGTTTTCTTGAAAATTGTATCGTAGCAGATTAATATATACTATATATTACAGTTTTTTTTTCAGCAAAATAAATAACAATTCATTGTAATTAATTAATTAAAAATTTTGATTTTAAGTGAAGTGGCAGATTTGTAAATAAGAAAGAAATACAATGACTAAATGTGTAAATAAAAAGAAATATTTAATCTGCTATCCATGTTTCCAAACAATTCTCATTTAATCTGCTATCCAAAATTCAAAACGACAAAATCTGTAAATGAGAAAGAAATACAGTGACTAAATATGTAAATTGAAAAAATATTTAATTTGCTATCCTTGTTTCCAAACAACTTTAATCTATTATCTAAGTTTCCAAACAATACCAAAAGGTACTTCATTTTTAATAATATAGATACAAACACTCTTTTATCTTTTCATGTCCATGAGATTAATTCAAGAATCAAATTATTTTTCTATCAGCACGATTATAAACGTTAAAATGATTTTAGCGACCCTAAATTTGCATAAATAATAAATATATGATATTAGTTTAAAAAAAAGAAGAAGATATATATGCTATATCACTAAGGAATATCATGTTTAATTGAGCTTTTTATTATGTATTACAGATCTCGTATGTCTACAACTTTCGTAATCTACTGAACTAATCTCTATCAATATTCGATGCATAACATATTTTAGCCTACTCCTGTGGATCTGTAATTCTGTATGAGTCTCGATGAGTATTGAGATCGAAAGGTGGTCCTGTTTGGAGGTGGTGTACTGTAGGTCTTGGGCCCGCATAGAGAAGTTAGGTCGCCGTTTTTAAAACAACTGCACATTGTCATATTTGTATTTTCCAATCTAATTTAGTTTACATCTAAAAAATACTAACGGCGTCATTTGCTATTTTCTAGTACATTTTAATATCTATAGATTAAAAACAATAATTTGTGTAGACTATTATGCCTAGCTAGTCGTCCTCGGTTTATTTGATTACAATTGGTAACATGAGTTATTTCACATATCATTCATGAGGATTAGTCTAAACCTCAGCTTTAAAACTTCTTTGATTACTATATATTTTAACTATATATTTACGTATACAAATTCCATCAGAAATATGTAAAATAGAGTATATAATATAGGTCCACAAATCCACAGAATTTAAAAAGTCAAAACATATTTTTTAATGGAATGAGGAGCTCAATTGTCTTCTTTCATTTTTCCCGATCATCACAAATGTCAGAAGACTTTATACAAAAGAGAAAAAGTGATTGGCGTTAAATAAAAACGAAAAAGAAAAAGACAAAAATAGAAACCTCGTGAACTTCGTAAAAACACTTAACGGCGTTTAACCGAACTCAACGTGACTCCGTTAATGGTTTCATTATCGGTGGTGAAGTGAGACACCTCCTCCTTCTCAACTTAACTCTATGTGACTTCTCTCTCTCTCTCACTCTCTCACCTCTTATCTTTCTCATTCTCACTCTCTCACACTGTCCCTCTCTCTCTAAACTTAAAAAATCGCTTGAATGACTTGATCACACTGCACAAACATGTAAGTTCCTGAATGCTCATTTATACATATATGTCTAACTTGTATGCATCTGGATATGTTATATATAAACGCAAAAATCTGCACGTTACAATGTTACACATTTTGGTTTTGGCTACTTCTGGAATTGTTTTTGCTTTTGCAAATTTAAAGCTAATTTGAGAAACTTTAATTAAAAGCATATTTTGAAAGAATTTTTCAGTATTGATAGAGCTTATGATCAAAGAGTTTTGCCGGAAATGGGGAAGAAAGGGAATGGTGGATGGTTCTCAACGGTGAAGAAGAAGGTCTTTAAGTCCTCTCCTAAAGACTCGAAGGTATATCCAAACATACCTTCAGTTATTACATTCATACATTTCTCATTAAATTGCAGCATCGTAACTCGATGTACTACAAACATATAAGAAGAAATTTGGATCTAAAACTTAATCGAAAATACTAATTATAGCCATTTTACCCAAAATAAAGAAAGAATCTATAGTTATCAAAGTACACATGTGTAACGTTTTAATTAATTTAAGCACTTCTAACAAAACAAAACTTGAAGAGTAAGATATATATGCCCCATAATTGTTTACTTAAATAATAAGTAATTTTGGTTTAATGTCTTTTTCTTCTTGAATCGGGCAATATGCATGTTAGATATCCATATCTTAAAACATTATTATGCATACGTAATGTACTAATGATATGCACTGAATTTATTAACCTGATATGTTACAAACAAATTAACGCATTTTACACGGCACTATCAAGAGAGTGACAATTCTATTTATTTATTTTTGTTGTTGTTGTTGCAATATAAACCTTTTTTGTTTGCATTATTTAAGTAGTGGACGTAAGATGCATTTATGTATATACTTTAGCTTAAAAAGGGGAACAAGTAATACGATCGTTCATCTTACATGACAAGTTGAGTCAAAAATTAAATGTAAAGACCGTAATTATGAATTAAAAGCCGAAAAAGATTGGTCCCCTTTTGAAAGAGATGGACTAAGGAGGCTCCTCATAAGAGCATTGATATATGATTTTCATGACACCTAAAACAAATCTTTTTCCTTTCTCCCCAAATTTCATGTGCATTGCTTTGTTCCCTCGCCATCACTCCACCCATTTATTTCCCCACCTATAGATATATGTATGTTTATGTCAACTTGTAACTACATATATGCATATCTTCACGTTACTATAGTATAGTCCTTTTATTTACCACTATCCAAACGTTTAGCCCCACAATCTTTACCACTTTCTATTTATTTTGGATCTCAACTCCAACGGTCTAATCCTTTATGCCATTAGCATTAATGGTCTCCCAAAGAATTCTCATACAAAAAAAGAAGTGAAAATGAACGAAGTAACTATAGTAGTTAACTAGTTATAGTGAAGACTGAAAAGGTTGAAAATTTTGGACCTGAAATAAAAAGCTAAAAGGAAGTAATATGCCCATAAACTTGTAAAGATTAAAATATTTCAAATGATGTATAATTACTACTTTCTCTGTTCCTAAAAGATTCATATTCTAGTTTTTTCATACATTTTAATAAAACACATTAAATTTGCATAATTTTTTGTGTTTATCTTCTTTCTACAATTTTAAGCCAATAAAAAATCAAATAGTGCAATTAAGATTTTTGAAGTTTGCAATTAGTTAATAAAACATGCATTGAAAATGTAAAAAATGAATCTTTTAGAAACAAAATCTTTCTCTAGAATATGTATCTTTAAGGAACGGATAGAGTATTTCAAAGTTGATTTAAACATATGCAGAGAGAGAACAACATTAGCAACAGCGACGCCAACAGGTGGCAGCAGCAAAACGACACGCAAGAAGTCGTGTCTTTTGAAAAGTTTCCGGAGGAAAGTTCGCCGGAGATCTCCCATGACGTCGAGAGCATAGCTTCTACTCCGGCACCGGCTGTTGGAGAGAGAAAACATGCCATGGCTATGGCCACGGAAGATGCTGCTAAAGCTGCGGTTGCGGCCGCAGAAGCCGCGGCTAAAGTCGTTTGTCTTGCCGGCTATAACCGCCTAACAGAGGAAGATACTGCCGCAGTGCTCATCCAATCGCACTACAGGGGTTATTTGGTAATTTAGATTCCTATTTTTTTTTCTGTAAATAAATATTATCTCTATTCTACAAATATATCACACACTATAAAAATAAACTTAAATACTAAAGAACATTTTTTAATTTCCGAAGTTTTGTTATAAAAAAAATCAGAAGTTTAGTTTAATTCTAAATAATAATTGTTTTCAATTAATGTAGATAAAATAGGTAAACATGTAAGAAACTGTTTTGAAACACACAAATTTTTTTTGGAAATACACAAAACACACACAAAAATGTTTCTGTGGAAAAGTAAAAACTTTCAAAACATCTATATCCTTATCATGTGGAACGGAATGAGTAATTTCAACTCTCATCACGATCATCAGTATGATAAAAACTTATTTAGAATTAAATAAGTTACCATCGGAATCGAAATATATTTGGCTACTATGTTTAAACCGGTATTAACTGATATTTGTATACAAATTCATTGAAAACGTAGCTGATTTATTCATTGTAACTTGTAGTTGCAAACTAGTAGTAAACCAGTAATCTTAAGAAACAACCGGTTTATCCAAGGTTATGACCGTTTGTTTTTTATGTTTTCGTTTTTCTTTCTTTATCTATTGTAGGCGAGACGAGCACTTCGTGCCTTAAAAGGACTAGTTAGGCTACAAGCATTGGTACGTGGTAACCACGTACGTAAACAGGCACAAATGACCATGAAATGTATGCAAGCTCTAGTTCGTGTCCAAGGCCGAGTGAGAGCCAGAAGGCTCCAAGTGGCTCATGACCGGTTTAAGAAACAGTTTGAAGAAGAAGAGAGTCGATTTATGAAGGAAAAATCGAACAAAGGTACGTACAGAAATGTTTAGAAAAATTTTCTAGGATAGGTTTTTTTTTTAAGTTTTTGTCACAAAAATAGTATTCAATGAGAAAAATAACCAAAAAAGTTTTATTAAATAATAAAAATATATTTATATACTCTAAAGTTAACTAATCTAGACTTAAGGTTTATAATTGATGGATGAGTTTTTGAGGATATGGTCTCAAATTTTAAAACTAAAAAAAAAATAGGTATTTTGGTTATTTTTCTTATTGAAAACTATTTTGTGACAAAAACTTAAAAAATACTATTTGAGAGAATTGTAATGTTTATGGTGGATATTATATATTCATGCATTTCTGATGGTGAACATAATATTTATAATTGTATGGTTTTGTAGGATCTGCGAATGTCCAAACCGAACGAGAAAAAAAGAAGAAATTACACGAAGTGAACGGAACCAGCCTGTACCAAACTCCAGGAAAGGTAATGTGGAAAAAACTTGGGTACTATGTTCTACAATATTGTCTTATAAGAAAGTACTATATTGTAAACTATTAGTTAATTGTATTTTGAGTATAAACAGGGAAAAGAGAAGACTCAAGAAATGATGGAAAGAGAGAGGGCCCTTGCTTATGCATACACCTACCAGGTTGGACATCTCTCTTTTTCCTAATAACTTTTACTCTCTCAAAATAGCCTTCTAATTTTTGATAAAATTAAGTTGGACAATATTTTCATACGTGACATCTGAAATATATGGAAAGAAAAAAAATTACAAAAAATAATATATATGTACTATTTATATCTTTAACATCTTTACTTACACGATTTTGTTTTCAAATTGAAGCGGCAAATGCAACACACAAATGATGGCGATGCAATCAGATTTTCAGTCAATGGGCCTGATAGAAGTCAATTAGCTTGGAACTGGCTTGACCATTGGATGTCTTCCCGACCATACACAGGCCGTCAAACCGTACCTGGTTCCAGTCCCGGTCCTGGTCAGTACAATCCTCCTCCATATCCACCTTTCCCCACAGCTGCAGCAACCACGGCTGGTAACACCACACCGGATGATGTATCGGAGAAAACGGTGGAAATGGACGCGACCACTCCTACTAGCCTCAAGGACAGGATAATCGGTCTAATTGACCGAGAGTATATAGAGTTAGGAACATACAGACAAGCCCATAAGCAACGTAAAAGCCCAACCCGTATACCAAGCTATATGGCTCCAACTGCATCTGCAAAGGCTAAAGTTCGTGACCAAGGCACTACCGTCAAGCTTCAAGGTACTTCTTTTATTCCAAATTGGAACTCGTCGACCAAACAAGGTTCGATTAATGGGTCGGGTTGTGGTTCGTCAAGTTCTTGTGGAGAAGTAATAACCGGTTATCCCGGTCTCAGGAGTCCTAACCCCAAAACGGACATCCGACGTAAACCCGTTAGTCCTAGTCAAAGTCCTACCGGATACGGGAAGAGAGGCTGGAGGCATGATCATTAGAAGAAGTATCTGAATCTTTTTTTGGTTTCTTGGAATAAAAACTTAACGTATGTGTGGTTGGTTATCTGAATATATAACTTATTTGATAAAATTGTATATGACATGAATAAACGAACATATTTTCTCTAGTTGGTCAGAGCAATATGTTATGAATGAAATACTCTCTCTTTAAAATATTGTTTAATTTTATTAACCAAAAGTAATCATTGTACAAACGTCTCATAGCGGTGAAGTAATCATTGTACAAACGTCTCATAGCGGTGAATCACAGCGTCAATCCAGTACAACAGTTACAAATAGCATAAATCTGTTATTCCAACTACAAATGTATTTATGTCATTACTTCGTTACACTTCACTCTTTCGATCCAACTGATCCACACTGAAGTTTTACTTGTTAGTGCAAGATGACACAACAATAAGTAATGCAGAAAGTAAATCAAAGAGACAAATCACACAAGCACACCAAAGCTTTTATTAGAATCTTCTTTAAACAATCTTCTTTAAACAATCTTTACAAGACTTGCTTATTCAGCTTTAACACGTCAGTGTTAACACCCTAACACACGCTACTGAAAGATCCTAAGCTACCGCTTATGTCTCTTCTCCGTCAAGTACTTCAGCCACTGCTTCATCACGACCCAAGAACACCTCCAAGAGCTTCTCTCTCTCTATAAGATCAACCTCAGTGTCTCTGTCTCTATACAGACGATCCCATAGCTATCTTATAGTTATTCTCCATGTCCCGAAACCCTAGTCTCCAAGGCAACATGTATGGACATCTTCCATAACAATAAGTGCAACTTTCCTTTTCTTGGAATGCACTTATTCCTCTTTCTTTAAGTCATAAACTTGCTCCTCAAGTTTATTCCTCTTTCCATATCTCCAAGATACTCCCTTGCTCTCCAAGTCTACACGACTCCAGCTCAGCATCTTGACTCCACATGGTCTTCACCACTCACTACGACATCTGCTTCAGCAACTACGTCAGCGACTACTTCAGGGCAGACATCTTACAAGCTTTGTGTGCCGATCAAGCACAACACTCTTCTCGTTCAGCAACCACGTTGCAACCACGTTCCTCACATAGAAACTTTTATACCAAATGTGCTTTTCTCCCCCACGAAATGTGCACCACACCATGCTTTTCTCCCCCATGAGATATGCATACTAAGGACCAGAACATCACCATTCTCCCCCTGCTTGATTGCATACTAAGCAAAAACAGATGCTTAGATGTCAAGCCTTACAGACCCACCGTCTGTTTCTTCATGTATAATCATGACACAGCCCCTGCTGCAGCGGAATAACAAGCACTGCATCACGATCTGACGCACCTGTCGAACTACCCTTCGACCAGCTTCTGTTGAGGACCAGGCTTCCTTCATGTGTCATCTCCTTGGCCATAAGCCCTTCCCCATCCGCACCGAGTGCCCTCTGCACTCGTTGCTATTGTCTTGGAGTGATTTCACACCCCTGAATATCATCTCGCACCACTTCCTGACGCACTTCAATCTCCTTCCCTTTTGTGTCACAGACAACTCCGTGTCCTGACTCCACGCTTGATGCTTCTTGACCTTCCTGAAGATCACTCCTAACAGAGCTGCATCCATCTTCTGATGTCTCATTCTTGATCCCATCAAGTAAGCCACTCTTGGCTAAAGACACCTTTTCAGCCCTCCTGGGCTTAGAGAACGTCTTGTTCACCTTCTTGACCATGTTTCTGCTCTTCTCACGAGCAAAACACTCTACCTTCTTGTGTCCAACCTTCCCACATAACCAACAGCACATCCGATGCTGCTTCTTGCTTGGCCTGACACAGCTGCTGATGCACCGATCAGTCTCCTTCCTTGTACCAGCTGCACAACCATGCTTCAGAACCTCCTGTCTGACCTTCATGTTGTTGCACTGATGTACTACTTTCGGCTTGTTACTCACACCTACGCGCTGTAGAACTTCCTGCCTTACTCCCTGTCGTACGTCCCGACGTACTTCCTGACAAGCTCCTTTGGCTCCACTTTCTGATGTGCTCCCATGCACGAAACGTGGCAACCCCTTCTGTTGTACTTCCTTAGTACTCTCAGCTCCTCGATATCCCAGGCCCCACTTCGCCTTGGCTGGTTGACCCATTGAGAGTATCTTATCCAACTCTTTGGATCCACTGTTGAGCATCCTGATCTGTTTGCGATTCTCAGCCAAATCACGTTCCAGCCTCATTGCTTTCTCACGTTCATCAGTAGCAACCTCTCTCAGTTTGCTAACCTCCTTCTCCAGAGACTCATAATTCCCATTTACAGCAGCAAGTTCTTCAGCAAGATCTTCATATTATTCACGGCTCTGCACCAGATCATGTTGCAACCTCAGATTCTCATTCTTGAGATTCAACCACTTGTTGTGCATTACTTGATAATCCTCAGAGTCTGTACTGACTTCTGAATCCGAGGATTCACTGGATTTCTCCCTGCGTGCACCAAATGCAACCATATTCTTCATCACCTTTCCATCTTCTTCAGACTCTGAATCATCAGACGACTGCAATGGAACTCCTTTCTCCTTCTTTGAGTTTGGACATTCACGCCGTGTGTGTCCAACACCTCTGCACTCAGAACACTTAAGTTCTCTCCGTTGTGCTATAGGACAGTCAGTCTTTATATGACCAACACCTTCACACTCATAGCATTTAATCGTTCTCTTCTTCTGCTATTGCCACGATCACCTCCCTGACAACCATACTGATTTCTCTCACCAGAGGAATTCATCATCTTACTCAGATTCCTAGCCAACATCCCCATGGCATCTTCAACATTCGGAGATCTATCTCCATCTTTATCAGCAGCAAGAGCTATACTCCTTGATGCACCACCTGACGTAGAGACTGAACTATTGTCTGTCTCCATCTCTTGTGCCTTCAGCATACCCACAAGCTTGTCAAACTTGAGCTCATCCGTGTTTGTAGTCATCTGTAAGACCGCCTTGTGAGCTCCAAACTTCGTTGGAAGACAGTGTAGTAACTTCTTTACCAGCTTCTTCTCCTTGTACTTCTTCCCAAGTACAAATGCTTCATGCGCCATACCACTCAGTTTGGCACTAAAAGTCGCCACATAATCATTATCAGACCACCTGAGATTCTCAAACTGCGACCCAAGATGATCTAGACGAGTCCTCTTGACACTCTCATCTCCTTCAAATGAATTCAGCAGGATCTCCCATGCCTCTTTAGCTGAAGTACTCCCCTGAATCAGCTGAAACTGCTCTGCTTCAACAGCTCCGAAAATCACCGACAACGCCTTTGCATTAAATTTTGATGCATTGCATTCTGCCTCTGACCAATCCTCTTTTGGCTTAGGCTTCTTCTCACCTCCTGTGACTATGGTAGGCTCCTCCCAACCAATCTCCACAGCTGTCCACGCATCTTCATTGATTCCTCGAATCATCTGCTTCATGCGAGCCTTCCAATGACCATACTGGTCCGCATTCAACACGATCGCCTTCTGCACAGAAATAATCGTGTCCATCTTCACCTTCAGGATCACACCAGTAACTTAGGTGACCCGCTCTGATACCACTTGTTAGTGCAAGATGACACAACAATAGGTAATGCAGAAGGTAAATCAAAGAGACAAATCACACAAGCACACCAAAGCTTTTATTAGAATCTTCTTTAAACAATCTTTACAAGACTTGCTTATTCAGCTTTTACACGTTAGTGTTAACACCCTAACACACGCTACTGAAAGATCCTAAGCTATCCGCTTATGTCTCTTCTCCGTCAAATACTTCAGCCACTGCTTCATCACGACCCAAGAACACCTCCAAGAGCTTCTCTCTCTCTATAAGATCAACCTCCGTGTCTCTGTCTCTATACAGACGACCCCATAGCTATCTTATAGTTATTCTCCATGTTCCCGAAACCCTAGTCTCCAAGGCAACATGTATGGACATCTTCCATAACAATAAGTGCAACTTTCCTTTTCTTGGAATGCACTTATTCCTCTTTCTTTAAGTCATAAACTTGCTCCTCAAGTTTATTCCTCTTTCCATATCTCCAAGATACTCCCTTGCTCTCCAAGTCTACACGACTCCAGCTCAGCATCTTGACTCCACATGGTCTTCACCACTCACTACGACATCTGCTTCAGCAACTACGTCAGCGACTACTTCAGGGCAGACATCTTACAAGCTTTGTGTGCCGATCAAGCACAACACTCTTCTCGTTCAGCAACCACGTTGCAACCACGTTCCTCACATAGAAACTTTTATACCAAATGTGCTTTTCTCCCCCACGAAATGTGCACCACACCATGCTTTTCTCCCCCATGAGATATGCATACTAAGGACCAGAACATCACCATTCTCCCCCTGCTTGATTTCATACTAAGCAAAAACAGATGCTTAGATGTCAAGCCTTACAGACCCACCGTCTGTTTCTTCATGTATAATCATGACACAGCCCCTGCTGCAGCGGAATAACAAGTACTGCATCACGATCTGACGCACTTGTCGAACTACCCTTCGACCAGCTTCTGTTGAGGACCAGGCTTCCTTCATGTGTCGTCTCCTTGACCATAAGCCCTTCCCCATCCGCACCGAGTGCCCTCTGCACTCGTTGCTATTGTCTTGGAGTGATTTCACACCCCTGAATATCATCTCGCACCACTTCCTGACGCACTTCGATCTCCTTCCCTTTTGTGTCACAGACAACTCCGTGTCCTGACTCCACGCTTGATGCTTCTTGACCTTCCTGAAGATCACTCCTAACAGAGCTGCATCCATCTTCTGATAGTCTCATCCTTGATCCCATCAAGTAAGCCACTCTTGGCTAAAGACACGTTTTCAACCCTCCTGAGCTTAGTGAACGTCTTGTTCACCTTCTTGACCATGTTTCTGCTCTTCTCACGAGCAAACCACTCTACCTTCTTGTGTCCAACCTTCCCACAGAACCAACAGCACATCCAATGCTGCTTCTTGCTTGGCCTGACACAGCTGCTGATGCACCGAACAGTCTCCTTCCTTGTACCAGCTGCACAACCATGCTTCAGAACCTCCTGTCTGACCTTTATGTTGTTGCACTGATGTACTACTTTCGGCTTGTTACTCACAGCTACGCGCTGTAGAACTTCCTTCCTTACTCCCTGTCGTACGTCCCGACGTACTTCCTGACAAGCTCCTTTGGCTCCACTTTCTGATGTGCTCCCATGCACGAAACGTGGCAACCCCTTCTGTTGTACTTCCTTAGTACTCTCAGCTCCTCGATATCCCAGGCCCCACTTCGCCTTGGCTGGTTGACCCATCGAGAGTATCTTATCCAACTCTTTGGATCCACTGTTGAGCATCCTGATCTGTTTGCGATTCTCAGCCAAATCACGTTCCAGCCTCATTGCTCTCTCACGTTCATCAGTAGCAACCTCTCTCAGTTTGCTAACCTCCTTCTCCAGAGACTCATAATTCTCATTTACAGCAGCAAGTTCTTCAGCAAGATCTTCATATTGTTCACGGCTCTGCACCAGATCGTGTTGCAACCTCAGATTCTCATTCTTGAGATTCAACCACTTGTTGTGCATTACTTGATAATCCTCAGAGTCTGTACTGACTTCTAAATCCGAAGATTCACTGGATTTCTCCTTGCGTGCACCAAATGCAACCATATTCTTCATCACCTTTCCATCTTCTTCAGACTCTGAATCATCAGACGACTGCAATGGAACTCATTTCTCCTTCTTTGAGTTTGGACATTCACGTCGTGTGTGTCCAACACCTCTGCACTCAGAACACTTAAGTTCTCTCCGTTGTGCTATAGGACAGTCAGTCTTTATATGACCAACACCTTCACACTCATAGCATTTAAGACGTTCTCTTCTTCTGCTATTGCCACGATCACCTCCCTGACGACCATACTGATTCCTCTCACCAAAGGAATTCATCATCTTACTCAGATTCCTAGCCAACATCCCCATGGCATCTTCAACATTCGGAGATCTATCTCCATCTTTATCAGCAGCAAGAGCTATACTCCTTGATGCACCACCTGACGTAGAGACTGAACTACTGTCTGTCTCCATCTCTTGTGCCTTCAGCATACCCACAAGCTTGTCAAACTTGAGCTCATCCGTGTTTGTAGTCATCTGTAAGACCGCCTTGTGAGCTCCAAACTTCGTTGGAAGACAGTGTAGTAACTTCTTTACCAGCTTTTTCTCCTTGTACTTCTTCCCAAGTACAAATGCTTCATGCGCCATACCACTCAGTTTGGCACTAAAACTCGCCACAGAATCATTATCAGACCACCTGAGATTCTCAAACTGCGACCCAAGATGATCTGGACGAGTCCTCTTGACACTCTCATCTCCTTCAAATGAATTCAGCAGGATCTCCCATGCCTCTTTAGCCGAAGTACTCCCCTGAATCAGCTGAAACTGCTCTGCTTCAACAGCTCCAAAAATCACCGACAACGCCTTTGCATTAAATTTTGATGCATTGCATTCTGCCTCTGACCAATCCTCTTTTGGCTTAGGCTTCTTCTCACCTCCTGTGACTATGGTAGGCTCCTCCCAACCAATCTCCACAGCTGTCCACGCATCTTCATTGATTCCTCGAATCATCTGCTTCATGCGAGCCTTCCAATGACCATACTGGTCCGCATTCAACACGATCGCCTTCTGCACAGAAATAATCGTGTCCATCTTCACCTTCAGGATCCCACCAGTAACTTAGGTGACCCGCTCTGATACCACTTGTTAGTGCAAGATAACACAACAATAGGTAATGCAGAAGGTAAATCAAAGAGACAAATCACAAAAGCACACCAAAGCTTTTATTAGAATCTTCTTTAAACAATCTTTACAAGACTTGCTTATTCAGCTTTTACACGTCAGTGTTAACACCCTAACACACGCTACTGAAAGATCCTAAGCTACCCGCTTATGTCTCTTCTCCGTCAAGTACTTCAGCCACTGCTTCAGCACGACCCAAGAACACCTCCAAGAGCTTCTCTCTCTCTCTATAAGTCAACCTCCGTGTCTCTGTCTCTATACAGACGATCCCATAGCTATCTTATAGTTATTCTCCATGTTCCCGAAACCCTAGTCTCCAAGGCAACATGTATGGACATCTTCCATAACAATAAGTGCAACTTTCCTTTTCTTGGAATGCACTTATTCCTCTTTCCATATCTCCAAGATACTCCCTTGCTCTCCAAGTCTATACGACTCCAGCTCAGCATCTTGACTCCACATGGTCTTCACCACTCACTACGACATCTGCTTCAGCAACTACGTCAGCGACTACTTCAGGGCAGACATCTTACATCTTCATTACTCCTCTCCAAACCATCAACTGTCAAGTATTTCCTCTATTTTCTATAATAATTTTTTTGCGGCCCATCAATTCGTTCGGCACAGAGAATCAGCTTGTCCCCAAGCCTAGCATATGGAAAACGAAAAACCGTCTCACTCATCCAAACCCAAAACGTTTTGTAAGCAGGTAAGCTGATGCGTCCCGAATCAGCAGAAGAAACAAATCAAGAAGGCTTGGCTTATAGAGTCTGGATTAAACGAGATGAGTTTCAAGATTTATGAAAAATATATTTATGAACATGTTTCAGTCCAAAGAAAAAAAAGCCCAACAAAAAAATACAAGTCATGGTTGTATAATATAATATATCAATCTGATGGTAATTCGAAGACCGTCGACCATGCGAAAGTACGAGATCATACAAATATTTGTACGACCAGAATCCTTCAATTTCGGTCAAGTCAAGATATTTATTATTGTTGGTCTAAGTCTTCCTATTTTTAAAAAATTTCTAAGTTCAATGTATGACTAGTTTTTTGTATCTCAACCTTTTGTATGTCTTGCATATTATATAAAAGTCATTTGATAAATTAAATAAAATAAGTTGTGAGTGATTATTTTTGGAACCTTGAGAGTAATTCTCATTTCTTTTCAATAGTGTGTAATATTCATTGATCGATCCGCCTTGGTGCGTCATATCCAAGGGATCAACCTGGCTTATCAATTGAATTTCATCATCATTTGTGTCGCTATTCTACCAACCAAAGGGTCTTCATTTGGTGTTTAAACAGTTCAGGTGATGAGTTTCATATAATCCTCATTGGTTCTGCATCAGACTTCATCCGGAGGTTCCATCGCCTATCTTCTTGTTGGATCATCGCTAGCATCAGGCATTAAGTTTAATATACCTCTTGTTGGATCTACACGACCTTTAGAAGCTTAGGATTATCCCTTTCAGTCCAGCTGAGTGATCCTTCTATTTAGGACGTATCACAAGCCTTTCTAACACATCAAAATCTCAAAGTTCCCATAGTATCATAACGTGAATCAAGCACAACATCCAATTTAATCACCCACTCATCTTCCACGGACAGAACCAAAGGTAAAGGTTGTAACGATGTGATTCTGTCCCAACACAAGTTTCAACTGAGAAATGTGAAAAATATATTGGATACGCGACTCCACATGTAGTTTGCATACGATAGGCTACAATACCAATCTTCTCTAACACCTGAAAAGGCCCATAATAACATGCATCCAATTTCTTACAAAGATGTTTTGTAACATCTTTGTAATAAATTATGTCTATATGGGTGGAACTTAAAAAAATCTCTCACCAAAAAAACTCCAGGTCACTACGATGCGTGTTAGCATTGTGTTTCATCAATATCTAAGAATGCACCAAGTGAACCTTGATATTACGCAACCATGCATCTCGCTCCTGCCAAGATTGTTCCAATTTAAAATTACTAGTGTAGCCACTTTCATAAGCAAAACATTTAGGAGGATCACGGCCATACATCAGTTTGAATGGATGTGTGATAGCTTATGTTATACGAAAATTCAGCCCACACAATAAAATGAAACCATTTATTTGGGTGAGATGACGTTTAACACATGAGGTAAGTTTCCAAGCAGCGGTTAAGAACCTCAGTTTGACCATCCGACTGTGAATGATAGGATGTACTATACTTCAGCTTCGTCCCAGCCAAACGGAAACACGTTTGCCAAAAAAACTCAAGAAAATCATGTCCCTGTCAGAAACAATGGATAGAGAGAGAGAGAGAGAGATGAGGAAATCCATGGAGTTCTACTCAGTATAGAAATGATGTCCACAATATGAGCATATTTTCTCAAGATCCACAACAACCAATATCACGTTTTCCTGCTGACACTGGAAGGCCTTCAACGAAATCATTATTATGTTTAATCTTTTCTTGTATAAAAAGATGCGGGCCTAATAAATAAAAGTTTTGACTAAACGATTGTTAGAGAAATATAAGGTAACATACTGTTAGTTGAAATTTAAAGTAAGCTCAAAATATTATTAGTTAATGAAAGGGTGCAAAAACCTTGTTTAAGTATATTTTTCAGAATGATTCTCTTTTAATAGTATAGACTACATTTTGATCCGTGCTTTCAAAGCGCAGGATAATTTTTCATTGAAAATTTTATTTAATCGCACTTTCTCTTTATTTAAAGTAGGCGTGGACATAGAATCTGTAGCGCGAAGTCCGAACTGAATCCAAACAGAAACTTGATCCGTACCCGGTCCAAAATATAAGAAATACCAGAGTGGATCTTGTAGGGTGGTACAAAACATATCTAAACTCGAAGTAATATTACCCTAACCCGAACGAGTAACCCAAAAAACGAAATTCCAAATTAATCAAAAATATAAATATTTGATACATATATATGTACTTCAAATTTTTAATTCTATCTTTATTTTCAATGATATTTAAAAATAAGTATTTAAATTTTAAATAAGTAACTTAAATATCTAATTCTATATAAATAAGTATTTATTTCTTATGTTTTGTTTTGTTTTTCAAATTTGGTATGTAACTTTAGATATATCCAAACCAACGATATACAATTATTTTATGGGTTTTAGGCTGTGATACAAATTAGAATTAAACCGATGTGTTATATCTGAAACCGATCTGTATTTATAAATTTTCCAAATAAGACCTATAATGTGATCTAAATTAGAACCAAAAAGTTCAAATAAGAATACCTGAACGAAGCCTAACTTAAAATGTGGTTTATGTTTTGTTCAATTATTTATATTTGATAAATATTTTACATTTTTGTTGGAATAACCCATAAAACTATACTCATAAAAAATATCAATAATAACATCTTCTATCATATTATTAAGTATTAATAGTAGCTAACTATTAATATTTATTTGATGAAATATATATATATATGATTAACTATATGTTATTCAACCCGTCTTTAAAGCGCAAAATTATTTTTATTATTATATAAATTAACTATATGTCATTCAAACCGCCCCTTACTTGGTAAATATACTGAATTGTTTTCAATGTTCTAATTTAAATATGTATATTAAAATATAAAATTATTTATTAGTTTATATACCTTAATTTAATATTTTGGTTTAATAAATTGAAGTATGTTGTAAAATTCATGAATCTATGTTATTATTTAAATTTATAATGTATAAAATAGTCAATAAATGGATTAAGTTAGTTTACATTTATTAATTGGTGTAGTAATTTAATTATGAATATAATATTATAGGAATGTTATTTCTTATTCTATAAATAAAAGAAATTAATAAATATTCGTTTATAATTATATTTAATATTAATTATTAATTTTATTATTTAAAAGTACATATTAAAAAGAAATGTATATTTACATTTTCAATAAAAAGGTAATAAAAGGTATTATTAAAATGCAATTTTATAAAAAGATACTTAAGAATATCCTTTTAGATATCTTCTTTTGAAAATATTAAAATAACAGGTAACATATGATATATGTTTAGTAATAACTAAGTTAGTTGTATGAGAAAAAAATAGGAAGTTAAATAAATGTTAAGGTCTAACCTAAACTATTTGTAAATAGAGAAAAAGTGCTTCTATTTTAATAGTATTGATTGACATATTTATTACAAATTATAACTAAATTTCCAAAAATATTGAATCATAAATAAAAAGGAACAATCAGAAAATATTTGTTGGCTTCAACTGACTAGGTTTTTTTTTGTTTAATCAACCAACTGACCAAGTTTACCATCAAACATGCATTTGGATTATTTAACTTCGAATTGTATGTACTGTTCACTTTTATTAAACTGTAATTCTACTCATGTTTCATTCATCATCTTTTTTATTTGAACAAAAATTTGAGTTTACGATAATCAATGTTTTTAATTTGCCTCCCTTGTAGAATAAATAGATAGTAAGTTTTCTTTATGATAGTTGGCCATTGTGATTGATAATCTTCACTTTGAAGTTCATCACCTTTTTTCTGGCACTTGGAATGTTCATTATTTCAAGAGGTATTTTATTGCAATAACACTCTCAGAAAAATTATACACCTGTGTTTTATTGGAGGATGATATCAAGGAGATTAAGGAACAATTACATGATATATCAAGACTGATTTTATGCATCATTTTTACTGTTTGTATCAATTGTATTTAGAGTATATTATCTGTTTTAGGCAACTCGTATTGTGTAAAGGTTGTACAAAGAACTACGAGATGAAAAACTAAATTAGAGGTTATTTTTTTCTAATCAAAAGTTATAAATGCAAGCAAATTTTATCAAAATGGTTAACAAAAATGTATTGTGTTACTTAGGGGTTATTGGTTGTTGTATTTGAATAGATTTGAAAATCCGAACTAAATCTAATGTATTAGTTCTGTGATTTTAAAATCTGTATTAAAATCATGTGTTATTGATTTAATGATTCATAAATTCTATATTAAATCAAATGTTATTCAATCTTACGGATTTAAAATATATTTGATTTTATAATAGATTTGAATGAATTTGTTTAAATTTTTTAGTTAAAAATACAAAGATTCAAATCCAATGAAAAACCTCCGGATTTACATATTTTACTTGGATTTATAAATACTATATGGATTTTTAAATCAATCAAAATATAATAACCAATATAATTTTAGCTACAACCTCTGAGATTCTTTTTTTTTTTTTTTGAGCAACAACCTCTGAGATTCTAAGAGCATGTTTATTGTAGGTCTCTTATGTTAGGTCTCTTAGCGCAATATAAGATACAGTCTCTTAGTTTTAACTAAAAAATCTAAGAGACGTCTCTTAAATAAGAGATATAAGAGACGTCTCTTAGTTTTTTTAGTTAAAAACTAAGATACCGTATTTTATATTACGCTAAGAGACCCAATCTAAAAGACCTGCAATAAACATGCCCTAATCGTATGTTTGTAGACCGGTTAAAACCAAAGAACCAGAACTCATCTTTGGGTTGGGTTATACATGGAAACTAAGCAATCAAAGAGGCTTTTGCCATTGCCAAGGCACCTTCATAGCTCCGATTTGCACCAATGAAACCACTCATATGCACAAACACACATCCCGGAATTGAACTTTCCTCTGAGAGCTTCTCCTTTTCAAGACCTCTCCATGAAATTGGCAAAGCTTTACGGCTCTCAAACTTGTCCGGTGAAACCGAAACCGCCTGGATTCTCCAGTTTTCGCTTCTATCATCCTGAAATTACATGCAAAACACTCACTGGCTTAAGAGAAATAAAGGTTTGAACATTGTAATATGCATGAAACTGACCTGGTAAAGGACATATTTTATGGGAGGATCAATCTTCATTTCTTCCTCGAGCTCGAATATATGGAGTTTCCACTGTCAAAACACACACAACTCTTAACAACTTTCAAAGGTAGTAGTCCTTATTATTCTCATTTTTAATTCGTCTAGCAAATTCTAACTTACTGGGCATTGTTTGTTAAGCTTCATGATTTCTCTGCTGGAGTCTACATCATGACGTTCTGCAAGACACTCCATAACAATTGACCGAGCTGGTAACCATGATCTTCCGTGAAAATGAACACACTATCAAAACGTAGAACACAGAGATTAGCATTGGCTGTATTCTCAGTTCACGCTCAAAGAGGCAGACAATTAAACAGATTCTGGGCACCAATCAGTTCTTATGAAACCAGGATAATAAAATGAGTTTCATATATTTACCAGTAGACAACATTTGTTATAGTATCACATTAGGCTCATTCATTCAAAGCAATTTCCACACTAGATTTAGTTTGGTACTCTCAACTTTTCCTTAGTTGCATCTTTCTATTCTGAAAAAAGATCAGAGCCAGATGAATAGGATGAGACTAAAGAAGGGGGGAAAGAAACCTGTAAGAACTCAGAGCCAGCAAGTTCCATTGCCCGATGAAAGGCTTCATCTTCTTTGCTACTAGACTGATCAGGCTCAATCCAGTCTAAGTTCAACCTTCCAATCCTATGCGCCAGGCTTGTGTTGTTTACATATCTTGGAGGCTGGTCAGTGTCGTATTGATGGATGCCGTTGTCAATAGCATCTACTGCCTGTAATTTTATACAACAACGAGTTACCTTCAAAAAAAAAACAAGTGAAAAACATCACAATATATATGAAAGTCTAGATGAAAGTTCAAGAACTGCTCCACGATCCTAACATCAAAACTGCAATATCTTTCTTTGTTAGCCCAGAGATACTACTACTTAGCAAAATTTGCCAATCTGCCAGCAGATTCAGTAACCTGTGCCCATCAATGATACACTAAACTATCAAAGACATAATAGCCAAAAACTTTAGCTTGTTCTTTGCTGTGAATACACACCAAAGAATCTAGAAGTGAAAGTAAGAAAGATCACCTCAATGAAGTTTTTGTACACAGCTAGAAACAATCGCTGCACATCAGGATGCTTCTGATCAAGCTGAAGCTCCTTAGCAATTATCTCCAAGCCATAGTGCTAAAAGGCAGAAGCATGAGCACAAATATTCTCTAAAAGCCCACCAAAATCTCAAGAATGCACCTTCTCTTACCTTATAGATAAGCCCTGCACTACTGAGTTTAGTATTAAACCCATGTCCAAACACTTCAGTGAAGCCTTTCTGGTGATGGTCATAACGTTCACTCTCAGGATCATACACACCACCAACATCAAGAGCCGCATCAAGCTTCTCCAATACCTTATAACCACATCACTTACCATTCAAGATTGTACCTTTACAATAAAAGTCAAGCCTTATCGCGATTCTCAGACCCATTTCTCGCAAACCCCGAACTGAATCCAAAGGTAGAAACACTCAACTAGATGGTGGGTAGACCGAATTCGAACCTGATGATCTCTGGTACGGACGATCTGAGCACCAGAGAATCTGGAGGAGAGACGAAGCATGAAGCAAGCTAAGGTTTCGTCGCAATGGAATGTTCCATTATGCGTCCCGACCCGTTTCGTCGAGAAACTCGCTCGGAAGTTTCCAGAACGTTTCGGAAACAGAGAATGATTCCAGATTCTTCCGCAGAACAGAGCTCTCGACCCAAGCATGGCTGAAAGGGGAAGACGAATGGTCAACGACTAAAACCCTTGACATCGTGGGTTTATGCTCGACTAAAACGTCGTCGTTTTTGTTCTTTGTCAAAAACGCTTCTGTGTGCGCGTTCACTTTTGTCCACTATTGGAGTAGACTTAAGGCTCCGAATGGAGAAAGCGAATCAAGTTGCGGTTCTAGCGGATCTAACGGATCGAGTAAAACAAAAATAGATCAAGCGTATCGAGTAGTACAAGCGTGGATCAAGTGAATCTAACGGTTCAAAATATATGTTTGAATGGTGAAAGTGGATAAAAAGTGGTTCAAAATATTGTACAAATTTAAATTAATATATATAAATATTTATTATACTATTTATTTTGATAATTAAGAAAACTTATTCTTAAAAATACTTTATAAATAAATAAAATTTATTCACAATATAATATAAAAATATATTTTAAACATATATATTATTATTTTTAAATGAAATATTTATCTTATTTAGGATGATTTTAAAATTTTAATTATGTTTATTTATTTAATTTACGATTATTTAAAAATAATAATAGTCAACATAAATATAATAAATCTTAATATATATTTTTAACAATGATAAACTTATACATAAATAAATTTAAAGTATATATTAGTAGAATGATGAATTTAAAATATATTTTAACTATAATAAATAATAATGAATTATATAATATTACTTTATTATAATTATAATAATATATTACATGTTAAGAAAAAAGAACCACTTGTACCACTCCAAATATGAAAGGTGTTTACTGTTACTAGTGGTTCTTAGGTTTTCTTTACAAAATGAACCACTTGTGGATCAGATTTTTTTAAAAGTGGGACATACACTTTGTTATTATTTTTCTTGAATGGCAAATATTAGGTGGATGCTTCACAATAGTGTAGGAACCACTTTTGTTCCATCTCCCATTCGAACTGTTAGAGTGTGAATGTAGAGCGGAATCAAATGGTGGTTCCTCTACTTAAGTGGAGCCTCCACCTCAACATTGCCATTCAACAAAAAACTAACAAATATGTAGCATTCACTCTTAAGTAGTTTTGATCCACAAGCGGTCTAAACTTTTGAGCAAATACATTGATCTGCCTTCAACAGTAATAATGCTCAACAAATGGAGTGTAATGGGCAGTCCATGTTTTACTTTTATTTTTTATTATTTTTAAAATTAACAGTTTTTAATTTTTTTTTTAACTTTTATTATTTACCGAGTTCATCTTTAACTGATATATATTATAATTATTTTTAGATTTCAATTCAATTTAATACTTGTGAAAAAAAGCTAATTGGTAAATTTAAAAATCAATATAAAATCTCTTTTTTAAAATAGATAATTTGAATTAGTTATGACAATCTATTTGATTTATTTGCTTATAATTGTAAATGAATTCATAAATAAATATTTTAGAAATAACTAAACTTAGTTATAAAAGAAAATAACAATTTAATTCTTTGAGAAATAATTCGAAATTGCTTTTACACCGCTTATATCAAAATGTAATTATTTTAAAACTCAAATAATAATATATGTTTAAAATAATTTTTGATTATAATTGAATAAAATTTTATTTTTTCATTCATAAATATTTTTAAAATCACTTTTTCTAATTATGAAAATAAATAGTATTACAAATTTTTATATGGATTAATTTAAATTAGTACATTATTTTAAACCACCTTTTATCCACTTTCACCATTCAAACATATGTTTTGAACCGCTAGATCCACACTTGTACCGCTCGATCCGCTTGATCCACTCTTGTTCCGCTCGATCCGCTTGATCCGCTAGATCCACAACGCTCGATCTGCTTTCTCCATTTGGAACCTTAGTGTGAGAATGGGAGGTGGGAATAAGACGGGTCTCGCACCAGATGGAGCATCCACTTCTAAATTATCCATTCAAGCAAAATGTTAACCACTCGCGTGCGTTTCTGTTTCAAAATAATAATAAAGAAAATTTGATCCACTAGCAGTCCAAATCTATGTACAAATATGACAAACCGGCTATAACAGTAGAACTTCATCATTTTTGAAGTGTATCGAGCAGTCCACTATTATTACCCGTACTAACAAAATAAGGTATTCATAAAATAATGTATTACTAATAGATTCTGAATATTTTAAATATATATATATTGATTCCTTTTTGTATAATTCAAACAATTTATATATATTTATAACTAACTTTGTTTATAGAATGCTACATTTCATTCATTCAATCATTTAAATATATATTTTGAATTCATTAATAAGTTTTTGAAAATTACGAAATATTAATCTGTATAATTTAAATTAGTCAGATATTTGGTTATGAAATAAATAGTAATATAAAACCTGTTTTGTCATCTAATAAAAAATTTTATATATTGTTTCTATAAAAATTATAATACTTTCAACCATTTTTTATTCACATTCGCTATTCAAATATTTTCTAATATTTTAAAATTAATGTGATAGTTAATATTAAAGCTTAAATTATTATACTACTTTATCAAAAACATAATTATTTTTAAGTCATCAAAAATTAGATATAAATTTCATTTTACAGCTCAATGTGTGTGTATATATATATATGTGGGATATATGTGTGTGTGTTTAAAATAATTTTGTATTATATTTTGAATAGAAATTATGTAACATTTTTAAAATACATACTTTGAATTATAAATCAAATAGCAATATAAATTATTTTAAATATATACAGTATTTTGAACCACTTTATATCCATTTTCACCATTCAACATGTGTTTTCACCTTTCAACATAAAATTATATATTATTTTAAATTTATAAACTATTTTGAACCATTTATTATTCACTTTCACTATTCAAAAATATGTTCTAGACCGCTAGATCCGCTCGATCTGCTTGATCCACTCTTGTTCCACTCGATCCGTTTGATCTGCTAGATCCGCAACGCTAGATCCACTTTTCCCATTTGAAGCCTAAGCTCCGAATGGAAAAAGGGGATCGAGCGTTGCGGATCTAGCGGATCGAGGGGAACAAAAGCGGATCAAGCGGATCTAGCGGTCTAGAACATATGTTTGAATAGTGAAAGTGAATAAAAAATGGTTCAAAATAGTGTATAATTTAAAATAATATATAATTTTATATTACTATTTTTTTATAATGAAAGGTAGTTTTTTGTCAATTAATGTACAACACATATTATAGCTTATAAAATATTTTAAGTTGTTATATATTTTAATAATTAAGTTCAAATATTTTGAATTCATTAAATATAATATTCATAATGTATTTAAAAGGTTACATGTATTTTAGTTCAGGTATATTAAAATTAATGATGAATATTAAAAATATTTTAAGAGCAATTCTCTCAAATAGTCTTTTTAAGTTTTTGTCACAAAAATAGTCCTAAAAATGATCAAAATAGCCTTTTTTATTTTGAAATTTTTAATATTTATTTTTTATTTTTTAAAATTTTAAACCCTTTCCCTTTCCCCAAAATTCACCCCTCTAAATCCTAAGTCTAGATTAGTTAACTCTAGGGTAAAAATATATTTTTACATTTTAATAAAACTTATTTTGGTCATTTTCTTTATTGAGGGTTATTTTTGTGAAAATAAACTAAGAAGGGTTATACTAGGGAATTTCTCATATTTTAATACTATGGTAGTCTATGCAAAAATCTTAAAATAAATCTGAAATACATATCAATCGAAAATTATGAATTAAAGTATAGCCTTTTTACTATAATAAACGATACTTAATTGTATAATGTTCTTTTATATCATGAATAAAAAAGATATATAGAAAATGGAACAAAAGATATGTATTGGAATGGAATGGAATGGGAAGTGGAACAAAAGATGGTTCCTACACCAAAGTAGAGCATCCATCAATTTTTCCCATTCATAAAATTTTGCAAATGAATTGAGAATAGTGGAAGAACCACAAGTGGTCTAATCTTTTTTGTCTTTTTGTTAAAAAAAGTGGAGGAACCACTTAGTTTATAAAACACATGACAAGAGGAGTATTTCTTCCACTTTTACTTATAAAACAGTTTTTAACTTTTTATTTATTTATTTTTATATTTTAATGATAATGCTTTTTGTAACATATGTAAACATAATATTATAGTTTTTATCTTGTAAATCTTATTTCATTAAAATATTATTTAGTTTTCTATTTACACCATATTTATAATGTGTATCTTTAATTTAATATCATATTTTATTTTTAACAATCTGTCATTTAAAATTATTTTACGTATAATACTAAATATATATTGATTTATATTGTATTACATATTGAAAATTTGTTAATAGCTACTACAATGTATAATTATTTGAAATGTTGAAATTTTTTAATTTACTATTATATTTTGAATAGAAATATATATTTATATTTATTTATAAATTATTTTTTAATAAAGTAAATACTTTTAATTATGAAAATAGAAATAGTAATATAAAATTTATCTAAATTATTTTAAATTTGTACAGTACTTTAGACCGTTTTTATCCATATTCACCATTCAAACATATGTTTTGTACCGCTAGATCCGCTTGATCCACTCTAGAATCGCTCGATCCGCTTGAACCACTCTTGTTCCGCTCGTTCCGCTTGATCCGCCAGATCCGCAACGCTTGATCCACTTTTTCCACTCAGAACCATAATGTATCTACTGTTACTAGTGGACCGTGAATTTGCTTCACAAAATAAACCACGTCTTGTACTGTTTGAACTGTCTCATTATTTTGTCAGAAACACAAGTGGATCATGTTCTTTGAGTTGAATCGGAATATGAAGGCAGTCGTACCACATTAGACGGAGGAACCATTTTTTTTTTTTTTTGCTTTCCATTCAAACACTAGGATACGCAGGGTTTCGGACAAAATTGTTGTTTCATCTCAATATTTGCTAGAGTTATTTTAGTTGTGAATTTTGCGTTTTGGGTTGATCATTGTTTTTCAAGCTTTTTATTGTTATAAGATTACAGTTAACAATATTACAGTTGTGATGATGAACTGTGTAGGCATTGTTCTCCACTTATGAAGGATTAAACTGTGTTAGTAATGTGATTGATATAGTTCGTGGTGTTGGTTATTGTGTCACTGGGACTTATTGTTTGTTTGTCTTTTTAATTTGTTTTTGGTACTATTGAGAGTACATAAATTATATTAAGGTTGTTGAAAGTACCTTTTGTTTATGGATATTTTTTTCTCTAGTTTAGTTGTGTAAGTTGTGTTTATTAAGTAATAATTTTTAGTATCCTTATTATGTTTTTTATATGTCTTTTTATTTTTAAACTTGTTTCTTTTACCGGACATTTAAAACAAATACATGAAGACTTGTAGAAATAACTATAAAATGAATGACAATTCTGAGTATTTGGGCCTTAATGGGTTTTAAACGAATTTATGTATTTCTCATAAGAAGTCAATAGCATTAGCCTGTTGACATTTGGCACGTAAGCTATTTTTATAAGACAAGAAAAGTGGACAGGTGGAGATGTTGTTGCCGCATTTGTGTCTGTCAGGATTGTCTCTTGTATATCTTGGTGTGCATGTGTTTGTTTCTCTTTTATTTGATGGGTAACATGTAAACAAAAATCGTTATTAGTTGTATTTATCAGAGTTCGTAACTTGCTCTGTTTTTTGTTTAGGTGATTTTACTGATCTTGGTTGTCGTTTTCGTCTTCTTCGTAAGCATCTACGAAAGTAAATTTGTAAATTGTTAAATAGTTGGCCGTATAGTTTGTAATTGTTTAGCTGATTTGATGTATGTGTCGTTGAGTTTTAGTTGAGGTGATTGGTTTGTTATATTTACTAGAGGTCTTTTCCGCGCTACGCGCGGATTATATACTATAATTTTTTCTACAAATATTTTTTTAATATTTGAAGTATAGTTTTCATATATTTGAAGTATAGTTTTATTTTATTTTATATTTGAAGTATAGTTTTCATATTTATTCTGTATGTATAATCATAAAATTCACATAAGGTTTCAACATTTAGAGAATGAATTGTTTCATTTAGAACTTTAACAAAGTTTTCGTATGTTATAATTTTATATGACATGATAGTCATTGTTACTCTAAGTTTTGAGTAGTTGCATATTCACTTAAACTAAATATTTTAAATTTAAGTAACCCACAAGAAAAATGAAAATTTGAATATCAATTTTACTTTTGGCATAATAGAGAAAAAGAATGATAGTATGCGACTTTTGTTTTAAGAAAGGGCATTAGTATGTGACTTCATGAGTTTGAAAGATTTATAAGCGTAATTGTTTATTCAAAATGGTTCAGTTTGTTACCAAATGAATTACGTAAGGACTTGGTATGGTCTAAAAAACTATAATTTTTTACTTTCGGTGTGTTTCTATTAGGTGAAGTTGGTATATAATATTTTTTGTTGGTAATAGTGTTTCTTTAAATATTTTTTAAAACTTTTTGTAGACAACTTGCGAATCTCTTTCCAAAAATCACATAAAGAGTTTTGATTCCTTCTTTGGTAATAGAAAGTTAAAAACTTATATTTTTGGTAAAATAAAGTTACAAAATATTTTGGTAATGGTTATTTTACTGATTTTTTGCATTTATGAATTTCACTTTTTTGTTTGTTGTTGTGTCTCATATTTATATTTTTATACCTTTTAGCAATTCTTATTGAAACTGGTGTTAATTATTAACTGTACACAATTTAAATATATGAGATGTATAGTATTGTAATAGTGTTTGGAAATTTGTTTTATCCAAAACACTTAAACATTCATCAAATATAAAAATAAATAATTATTTAATTGTGTATATTATATTTTTTAGTTATTTATTATCTGTCATTTGTCATTTATGTTGTTTAATACTTTTATCTCCTTTTATATTTTGTTTTCTTTAATTATTATGATAATGTTTGTGTATTATATATACAGAAATAAAATTTAATGTTCATCAAATAAAATATATGCAGTAGGAAGTTTGTTTATTTTAGTTAAGAGTGTGAATTCTTAATATTCATAATATTAATGTTAAATATTTAGCATAAGTAAAAATATTTTATCTTTTGGGCGTCTATTTAAAATGATCCATTAAATTATTACTTATCATATTAAAACTAATTCATTATAATTTACTGCATATGTTTTGGTTAAATTATTTTATTCATTAAATTCTTTATTTCACCCACTTACTCATATCAAATAAATAATGTATTGTATTTTTCTTTATTGTATATGTGTTACTAAAAACACAATATTAAGCGGCCATCTTGATATAGAACCATAGATGAAATTCTATTCGGGAGTTGAGGAAACCAAAACTATTATTTGTTACTTAAGCTTAAATCTTGAACAGTTTGAATGGTTGAGTATTATTTTACATTCCTTAATACTTAAGTCATTATATAAAGATAAAATTTAGCTTTTTCAAGCAATAATAAAATTCTGCATAGGAATACAAAACCGGAAAAAAAAACAAATTGACAATCTATAAACTGTAAAATCTCATTGTTCTTCTCCGACATTAGCATGATCAAAGCATGAAACAAATATTTATTATTCTTCAAGTGCAGTATTTACCAGATGTTTTTTTTCACCAGACGTTTCTTGTAATACAATTGTTCAAAAACAACAAAGTGAATGTCTATATAATTGCCTATCCCCAAGCCTTTGGTGAATGTTTTCTTCTTGGAGTGTTATGTCCCATTACCTAACATTAAACCAATTTAAAAAAAAAAAGCAAAACTATGTTTACCCACTTACTCAATATACTCTTATGGAATATTATTTGATTACTACAATATAAAATCACTAAAACTAATCACCTTGAAGCTCAAAGATGTAAATTAAGAAAATATACATTTTCTGTTATCATTTGAAGAAAATAATTTATAAAATTATTTTAAGTTCTCAGAATGTATATTACATGATTGTTTTTTACTATTTTTAATTATATGGAGTTTCAGAACCCTTAGATGCTTAGCATATGTGTAATCATCTGTATATTTTATATTTATATCACATGTTTAATTTTCAGTTTGATTTCTTAGTCAGGCTTTTATATACAAAACATTGAAAGATTTTAAACCAAACACCATTGTTTCCAAAATAATCTAATACCACTTGAAATTATAATTCAACCAAGTCATATGGTCGTTATATATATATTAATATTTGTCTTTTTCATAATGTATAGATCATTGTGAATGTGAAATTTTCATCTTTGTATTTATATATCCTAGCTTCAGTTCCTTATTTAGTAAAGAACTTATGGAAAATTATGACAAAGTTGACATATACGCAAACAACTATAAAACATACACACGTCCCGTCATGCCATTGCAGCACACAATTCTATATAACATACACACTGATGTGTTTCAAAAATAAACATACACACTAACGTCATGCCATTGCAGCCAAAAACAAAGAAGCAGCAAAGAGGAGTTGGTTCGTCGAAGTCAAATAAGTTCCAATATATATAAAAGCTGAACAAAGAAAAAAAAAAGTATAAATGCCCTTTTACAGTTAAAAAAAAAATTAAACTTATTCCAGCAAACAGAATTTGTCATGTTTCTAACTGTAGGAGAAGACGTGAAGTGGTCTTTATTACTCTCTTCATGAAACTCTTCACCTCTTGGATCCCTACACAATGATTTTGTGATTCTTGAGCTTGATTCTACAGATTATCAACTTTGCTTTCTGATTCTCCGAGCATTGACAGCATCTTATGAAATTGATTCCCAGCTAATGCATTTTCCTCTTCAATCAGTTTGACTCCATCACTTTAGGTTTTCCACAAGACACTTATATATTCATCAAATATAAAACAAAATAATAACCTGATTTTTTAGTCCAAAATCATTATTTATGCTTTGCTAGTGAAACTGGGTAATCAGGATGACACAACACACCTCTTGACATTACTTGATATGCATCAGTTTCTTGGAACGCTATTGCTACATTATCTCCAGCTCTTGCAATGGTGAAACCCTGAGAGTCATGCTCCAGAGAAAGCAAGATTTCTTGATCTCCCGATGTCATAACCATTACCTAGCAGAATGTTCCAGTAATGTAAGCCATTAGTTGAAGCAGACTCATTAGTATCATTAAACAATATACAAAGCACATCCATAAGAAAGTTTTTCGATTTAAAGCTAATGACAACAAAGAGAACTTGGAAACCCATAACACCTAAACATAACTTGTACACGAAGTAGTAGTTCTGTTTAAGGATACTAATGAAAAACAAACGAAGTGAGTGCTCTGTTAACCCCTTGTTGAGCGAATCTGGTCTGAGTCAAACTCTCTCAAAGACTGTAACTTTAACTGTCTCTGTGTCTCTCTTCATCTCTGTCGCAAACTTGTGTTCCAACTTTCCGACATGTCGTTGTGTACATCTAATCTCCACCCTTCATCTTCTCTATCAATCTCTTCTCCAACAACAACAACTCCCCAAAACCATCTCTCAGCTCTCTCCGGTTCTCCACCTCTACTTCTCCTTCTTCCTCTGTTGCTCCTCTCAGTTTCGCCACCACCAACCACACCCTTAGCTCTCCTTTCCCTTCAAACCATATCCAAAGCCGCCAACTTTGGCTTCGTTGTGTCACGTCAGAGTCTGAGCCCTCTATTTCAGTTGCTCCCGGCGGTAACGGCGGCGCTGGTAAGTTCCAGCGATACCCTTTTGCTCGCTTAATATTCAGTGTACTAACTTCGTTTCAGTTACTGCAGAAGAGAGAGTGATAGTTCTTGTAATCGGTACCGGAGGGAGAGAACACGCCCTTTGTCACGCCTTGAAACGCTCTCATTCCTGCAACTCTGTGCTATGCGCGCCTGGAAACCCTGGCATCACGAGCTCCGGAGATGCTACTTGCGTACCTGACCTCGACGTATCAGACAGCTCAGCTGTCATCTCCTTCTGTCGAAAACAGAATGTGGGTTTAGTGGTTGTTGGTCCTGAAGTGCCTCTTGATTTCGATCGTATCACTGAGATGCGTTTCTACAGCCAACTTGATTTTGAAAGGATTTAGGTTTAGATGTAGCGCTTTATATAGGAGGAGGATCAACGGGAGGTGAAACAAAACAATCAAGAAGAGTTTAAAGATCATCATTGATTGATCAGTAGTGTCTCAAGGTAACTGAAAGTTCTGAGTTTCGGAGAAGAAGACGAAGTGGAAGAGTCGGGGAAGATCATCGACTCTCAAAACTCTAGAGGAAAAACAAAGGTTTGGCAAAGCGGGCCTGGTATGGGCTGAGTTAAAATGTTAACTAAAAAAAAGGCCCAGTTTTACTCTTCTTCGGTAGAAAGTGATTCTGACGTGGCGGAAATGTAATCTCTTATTGGTCGATTTTTTTTGAGGACGTGGCAGCCTCTCCATTGAGTATATTTAGCTTTTAGTATTGTTAGATTTTGAAGTTTATTTGTAAGATTAGACAAAAAGAGAAGTGATCATTAATGATTCGTCTTTTTTGGGATTCTAGTTTTTGGTGTTTTGATTGTTTGGGTTGTTGTGGTTTCTTTTAAGTTGTAAAATAAAGTTTTGTGTGAAATTAGTTTGATAAGTAAGAGAGATAAATAGACGACCACATGGGTAGGAAATATTTTTGATCATTGATGTTATCACAATATAGACAGTAATCTGGAGAGAATTTGTGTTGATTGTTTCTTACGGGTCAATAAGGAGACGGATAGCGACTCGAGCTGTTTCTTTGGTGAGGTCATAGCCCTGGACATAACGGATTTGCCCAACCACATTTGCGAGTTTAAATATCAGCTATGATATCGAAACATAATATAAACCCAACTGCAATATGATAATATACATGGGAGTTCTAGGTTTGTGTTCGTAATCACTTGGAGATTGTCGAACAATCTAATCATGACTGGAGATTGATCTCAGGAACACCCGTAAGGACTTCATCAATAATGATTGGTGGGATAAAACAAATGAGGAATAGATGATCAATTATATTGTACATGCTTGAGCACCTAGCAACCTCAAAACGAACGACTTTCACAATGGAACCGGCTTTCAAAGATGGCATGTAATGATTAACACGTCCAGCAGAAATCAACCCATGAATCACGGAATCTGCAAATAATATTATTCAACAAAGAATCAGGAAATCAATTAAAAACAATAATGTTAAATAAGTATGATAGATCGAAGATTGACTTACCTTTTCATCAAGGAAAATAACCGTGATTCTCATAAACGCAGTGTCTTCCTTGAAGTTCAGGGAATCCCAGAAGCGGAGGAGGCCAGTGGCTATGCTCTGACTACTTTGACCAAGACGGAGAGACTCGAAGGTTGAGTGACGAATGTCGGGGATGCCGGTTTAAGGAACTGGAGAGCCAGAGAGACATCTTCTAGAAGATGGTTAAAGGTAAGATGAATCAATGAGTTTTGTGGAGATGCAAATTGGGTTCATCAAAGATGAGAATCATATATATAGGGTTTACATATGGGCTACAAATCAGGAACATTTATGATCAAACGATTTAAGATGGGGAGATGAAGAGTTCATAGATGAAAAAACAGACTACGAACAGACACACGACACAACTTTGTAGCTCAGACATATCTGAGACAATGATGAAAAAAATCCTAACTCATGTTAAACGACGACGGTATACAATATGGGAAAACTATAATTGTTGCAAACTTGAGCTTTTTCTTCATGTAACATGATGATCCCATTTAAAAATGAAACCCATAATACACTTGCATGCCCAGCCCTCAGAAGAACCGAAGAAGCAAGGGCTTCCGACCTTCATAAATATATATTAGTTTCGGCCATCAATGTACAAATTATCTTTTAGATTAGTGGTATAAATTTTGGTGTTTGTATCTCAATAATCTGGGTTCGAACCATGGGTTTGACACTTTTTCACACTTTTTTAAAGTGTGACCCACCTGATGATAACGTGTCGCCTTCAGGAAAGAGTAACTCTCTCATTATAATATAGACTAGAGGGTGTCCGCGCTTCGCGCATAATATTGATTTATTGTTGTTAAGAATATGATTTTTTCGGATAATGTAATTATGTGGTCACTTTTATTTGTTAAAGAACATTATTTGGTGTTTTTATTGTGTTATGTAGTAGTAGTAGTGATATGTTAATTTATTTTATCTTTTTTTTTCAATAATATGTTTTGTGTGCTTGTTAGTAGTCAAGTGAGCTTCTAATATAAAAATATATTAAATTTCAATAACTTTGTATTTATGTATTTGTTGATTCTAAGATAAAATTGTCTTTTATATTTTTCATATTTTTGAAAATTATAACTTTTAAGATATTTTTTGTCTTCTTCCCATATTTTGGCATTGAGCCGTCAACATCTATATATTTTGTCTATCTTTCTGGCATGCGGTGTTTCTCACCATCACCAAAAAAGACTCACCTCCTGCTCTTGTTCTTTATCGCCTTCTTCACCTTGAGATTTTTGGTATTTGTTGTAGATCGGGGTTTAGGAGTTTCCAGTTGTGCGGTTGTTTCTCGTGTCATTTTAGGCTGTTCCATTCAATATTGGATGCTCCTCTTCTTCCTTAGATTTCAGCTGATGTTAGAAACTATATCTCCTTGGGTTGAATCAGAATTTAGTCGTCTTTTGATGTTGTCTTTCTCGTTGTTGGCTTACCGTTAATAGTCATTGCTCGTCTTGGTTTTTAAGATCTAGTTTTTGGTGATTTGACTTATATGCTCTTTTTCATAACTCGAGGACGGCACCAGTATATTGCTGATTTTGTTGGTGCTTGATACAGCTTCTTTGTGTTCTGGAGATTACTTTGTTTCAGATTTTATCTTTATATCCTTCTTTATTTCTATTTGTTCTGGCCAAGACACTCTATAGTTCGGTAAGGTAAGTTAGTCTTCGGTCTTGATCTCTTTTCCTCTCCAGACCTTTATTGAGTTAGTATTACTATGACATTTTGTTTTTCTCAACGATTGTTGAGATTTTAGGTTTAAATTTGGTTATTTTGTGATTTTAATAGTTTAATAAAAATATAGTTTGTAAGAAATAATAGAAAACAGTAAAAATAATAAAATAGTAAAAGTTTATGATACTTTCAGTTGTGAATAAATTAAACATTTAAAATATATTTATATTATTTTACTTATTTCTTGAATTTTAGTGACCAATAAAATAGATTCTTAAACTACGATGAAGGGTAGTGTGAAAATAATTAGATAGTGCATAATTAGAAAATGATGGACTAAATTGTAATAATATAAAAGAAGAAAGATCTAAACTACAAAAAATAATATGAGGACATGTGTCGAAAAACCTCCCTACCACTTGTCAGAAAAAGGGAAAAGTCCAAATTTATATATATATAGATTTGCATATGAGTTTTTTTGAACTGTACATGGGAGTTATTGATCCAAGATTTCTATCAATAAAAAATAAGACGTGAACATGTCTTTTTCTGTTTCATAAAGAGTATTATTTTGTTATACATACAATGTCATTTTACAATTTCAATCTAGTTTATACTTATTTTAAGTTTAATATTAATTTTTAAAAATATATTAGTTTTTTTAATAATTTTATTTATTTCAAATACTATTGGTTAAATATGTATAATTAACAAAAAACATACATTGTAATCATTTTTTAATTTATGTGAAAATGTTAAAGTGACATTTTGCGAAACCGAATGGGTAATAATGTATTTTAGGTACCACTGAACCTTCATCAGACATCCGCTTTCCGCTTCGGAATCAGAATCGGAAGTTTGTGGAAGCTTTCAGAATCTCGATTCCAAAACGTTTTCAAAATAACCTTTTTACAAATATGTTGGAAGCTTACTTCCGCTTTGGAATCACGCTTCTATTTCTAAAACCCAATATCATAAATAAATAAAAATATAAAATTATGTTATTATGTTTTATTTTATATTAAATCTAAAATTTAATATTATTAAATTAGAAAAAACATGCAAATATTAAAAATTTATCTTTGTGCATAATAGTTTTTAAGAGATCTTGCATATATATATTCAAAATGGTGTGTCAATTATTTGTGAGATATTAAAAATAAGTAATTTGATTAGTTGGATAATATGTTATTATAAACTTAATTTGTTATATTTTTACAACTATGTATGAAATCAGCTTAAGGATATAAAATTACTAAAAATGAATTAGTGATTTTTTTTAATTCAAATTATATAATTTTTAGTCGTATGTTTTATGAAATTATTCTTATATTTTTAATATATATATATATATATATATATTTCCAATACGAACCTGCTTCTTAATCTTCTTAAAAATCTTTCTTCCGTGTTTTCATACGATTCCACTTACGTATACCTGGTTCTGATTTCATGTAACATAGACGGTAATAGATAGATGGCTAACAACTATGTTTTGGAAACATTATCAAAGACGTATAAATAATTAAAGAGTATAAATATTTGATATTACCAGTTAGCTTCCCTTGAGCAGTTATCCTTAAACAACTTTGTAAAATTTAGACCAATCAGGTTTTCTATATCAGTGTTAATAGTCTTAACTCACTGATAATGTTTTCCTCATACAAACTTTATAAATACCACACCAACATAAAAAAATGCGTCCACCAACACTAAGTCCAAATACATATGACTGCAACGAAAACATGAGAATATAGTTTCATAAAATTATTGGATAAGGGTTTCTCAGTTACTCTTGAGTAAGCCGACTCATGCAAGTGGGTAGAAAGCAAGTCTGGCCAAACCACACATTCCTTCTGGTGCATCAACGTCTCTCTTGATTCTCATGTAACCATTCTCTCCCCAAGATTCTCCCCATGAGTTCTTCACCAACCAGTACTTAGTCCCTTCTTCACTTATCCCGTAACCAACAATCGCAACCGCATGACTCATCTCCGTCCCGCATTCACCATCAAACACCCCACCTGAGTAGTACTTAAACGCATCCCCTGACCCATCTATCACCGTGGAAACAGGCTGTTGCGACACAGCTTTTAGCAATGCTTCCTCGTCATTACTTGGAATGGTTTCGTATCCGCTGATTGTAGCAGCAAGGTAATCAGATGATTGGGTGTTTGAACCACATGTCTGTTGTGATCCCTGGTAGGGATAGTTATCTTCTGTGGTGATTCCTTGATTGTTGATTATGTACTCGAAAGCTTTCGACATAATCCCTCCGCCGCATCCTTTGTTGTAGTCTCTGCTGCAATCCACAAGTTGCTGCTCTGAAAGCGATATGAGCTCTCCCTTAGCAATCTTTGTTATGCCTTCCACAGCCGCCACGGCCGAGAAAGCCCAACAACTTCCTGTGGCATTTTCATGATTCGTTTTCTATACATTTTTTGAATGTAAAGAAGAAAGAAAAAAAACGACCATGCCATGTAGCCTAGTGGAGTAGTGGTTCATATGTCGTTTGTTACTATATTTGGAATTAAAATTGAACTAGGTTCTCATAAGCGTTTTTAAAGAGTGAATTATCTTTTTATGTAGAATTTAATTTAACGAAAACCAAATATTTAACTTAGTTTTTGTTTATATTTATAAACCAGTTTGATTTTTATGATTCGCTTTCCATATTTTTGAAATGTAAAGAACAAAAATATAATTTATGGACCTACCATGTAGCCTACTAGTTTTTTTTTTGGAATGAAATTCATGTTGTTAAAAGAATAATAAAGAGTATGATGATGATTAGTTACCACATTGGCCTTGGTACTTAATGGATGTAACAGCCCCCTCCTCTCTCCAATCCATGCTTTCACCGGTTTCACTGACATCTTCATATCTATACGACAACGTTTTTTCTGAATTTATACTGGTCATACCTTCCGGTACCACTAGCCCCATGTACCTCGCCCGAAACTCCTCGTCGGTGAGATCAGAGAATTGGTTGACATCCAACTTGAACGTTATGTTTGTATTCATGTTGAAGTTCTTGACGAACTCCACGTTCTTCTTAAAGATCTCAAACCTATTTGTTTTTTCAGACTCATCGGAGTAAACACGATGGAAACGAGACATCCATTGCTCATGTTTATCCGTGGCAGCAGAAGCTTCAAAGAGTCCCCCACGAGAAGTGGCTCCTGAAGTTCTAGAACTCAAAATAATTGCTAGGATCAAGATAGTGATCGAAGCCATTCTTGCAAAGAGAAAATGTATGAAATGTTTTTTTTTTTAATTACAAAAAGGTATGGGTTTGTATGACTTTGCCGATAAAAGTGTATTAGAAGGTGGTGTTATATAGACTATGAACTGCGTGGTGGCATATTTTCTTGAATTTTCTAACGCAAGTTTTGCTACAATTTCGTTGGTATAATTTCTATACGATACGAAGTCAAGTAAATGGCCAACAATTTCAAAAGTGTTAGCGCAATCTGCAAACGTTTTCTGGGGGTTGGGCCATAATTTCCAATGGAGTAGCGCATATCATTCGCATTGTTCGGTCCAATTATTTATCCGACGGTGAATCTTTTAATCGAACCTCATGATAACGAGGCTTGGTAAGGTGTGTAGTCTGATTAGCTGGACTTTTTTTATCCTAAACATTGTTATACAGGACTTTGGGAAGTGATAGCTGAATCACACATTAGTTCATATATATGACAATAACACTTTTCCTTTTGAATAATAAAATCTTGTGTTCCTATAACAATATAGGACGTCGGAAAGGTCAGTTAGCTTTTTATTAGATTAGGTAAGATTATTTATGTTTGATTTGAGTTAATATGTATAATATATACACTTAAACATATAGAAAAACTTCGAATTTGAAACCTTGGGGTTTTTTCACTTCTCTATATTCTAGAAATCGTATAGTAAGCGAATCTGACATATAATCAGTAATGTCTTTGTTGTAGTAAATAGCCCAAAAACAATACATAACTATATATTGTAAAAGTGTAGCATTGTTGTAGGTCGTCGTCCTATATGGTCGGAGTCCTTGCATATGAACCCTTTAAGTTCTTTTAAAGTCGTGTTCTGTTATTAATCATCTTAGGAGACTTACATATTCAACATGTTGTGGTAAGTACCAACTAATTATACGTATGAGTTTATTTTGTTCTTCTCTTTAGACATGGGCGCTCCGGTTCGGATCGGGTTTTTCGGATTTTCGGGTTTATGCTCCTAGGTCCAATACTAAAATTTTATTAGTACGGATCGGGTTCGGACAATAACACTTTGGGTTTGGTTCAAAATTGTATTGCATCTTAAAACCCATAAAGTAACCATATATCGTTCGGATCCGGGTTATATCGGTTCAGTACGGATATAACCGAAGTAAAAAATAAAATTTTAAAACAAAACATAAAAAAACACCTAAATTAAATAAAAATTTATCTACCACACATAAAATTACTAAAATAACAATAAAAAGTTAAATCAAGCATGAAAACAAACATCTTTGTATACACAATATGCTTTACCTTATAGATAATAGACTTGTTATTTCAATGAGCAGACTATAAAGTACTTATTTATAACTAATTGTATACTTAAAGTATTTTATAAAATTTAAATATTTATATTTTATATATCATATTACCACAAATATTGAATTTAATAATTGAAAAACATATATATTTCAAAATATTTATATTGACTATTAATTTCGGATCTTTCAGGTTACCCGTTCGGGTTCGGTTAATAACACTTCGGGTTCAGATATTTTTTTATACCACCCTACATGACCCGTTTAGGTATTTTACATTTCAGATCGGATAACGGATCGAGTTTTTCGGTTCGGGTCGGGTTCCGAATTTTATGCCCATGCCTGCTTCTCTTCAATCGTCTGGTCAAGGAGCATAGCTCCAAAAATGTTTTAGATCCGGTCTAAATCAACCAAAATTCTGTTTGTTGACACTACAGTCTACAGTAATAAATAAAGCTCTAATATGGGTGGTGATGCCTCCACAAACCTGGAAATCCCGATTAAATTTTCAATCTGTTTTTTCTCCTACTTATTCAAAACCGGGTTATAAAACTCCGATGAAAATTAATAGTCAGCGGGACGTATAACAGGTTCGAAGTGGATGTTCTGTTATTTAAGTTTGGGCTAATTTTTTTTACAGCTCGATGTTAATTCATTAAGGGACTGTTTGTTTCATCATTTGTCATCTCCATCCAAATGATTCATTTGTATGATCTATTCAGATGATTCATTCAGATTTTTATGTTTGTTTGTTTGTCCATCCACATAGCTCATCCAGATGAATTATCTAAATAGATCTTACGTTTGTTTCTTTATTTTCATTTTCATTCAAATGAGTTTAGTAAACAAATTACCAAAATACCCTTTTGTTGATTTAATCATATGATATTAATTTTAACTATATTACATTTAATTATTTAGTTTAATATATTTACATTAGAATTATTTTAAAATTAAGAAGTTTTCTTTTTGCGGTTTGGGCGGGAATAAAAAAAAAGATTTTTTGGTTTTAGCAAGAAAACACATTTTTCGGTTTTGGCGAGAAAACAAGATTTTTCGGTTCTGGCGGGAAACGAGGTTTTTCGGTTTTGGCCGGAAAATACAAATTTTTCGATTTTGGCGGAAAATACAAATTTTCGGTTTTGGCGGAAAACACGTTTTTTGGTGGGAAAACGCGTTTTTGCAGTTTTGGAGAGAAATACGTTTTTGCGATTTTTGCAGGAAAATGAAATTTTTCGGTTTTGGCGAGAAAACGAGATCTTTCGTTATTGGCGGGAAAACGCGTTTTTGCGGTTTTCGCAGTTTTGGCGAGAAAACACGTTTTTGCGATTTTGGCGGGAAAACACGTTTTTGCGGGTTTGGCGGAAAACGCGTTTTTGCAGGTTTGGCGGAAAAAAACGCGTTTTGCGGTTTTGGCGGGAAAACGCGTTTTTGCGGGAAAACACGTTTTTGCGGGAAAACATGTTTTTGCGGGAAAACATGTTTTTGCGGTTTTGGCGGGATAACATGTTTTTGCGGTTTTGGCGGGAAAACGCGTTTTTGCGGTTTTGGCGGGAAAATACGTTTTTGCGGTTTTGGCGGGAAAACACGTTTTGCGGTTTTGGCGGGAAAACACGTTTTTGTGGTTTTGGCGGAAAAACGCGGTTTTGCGGTTTTGGCGAGAAAACACGTTTTTGCGAGAAAACACGGTTTTGGCGGGAAAACGTATTTTTGTGTTTTGGCGGAAAAATATGTTTTGGGGTGTTGGCGTGAAAACATGTTTTTTGTGATTTTGGCATGAAAACACGTTTTTCGATTTTACACGTTTTTGCATTTTTGACGGCAAACATACGTTTTTGCAATTTTGACGGAAAAATACATTTTTGGGGCTTTGGCGTGAAAAATGGTTCTTAAATTTTTGCGGGAAAACGTGTTTTGTAGTTTTGTCAGTTTTCGTATGTGACAAAAATGATATTATGTTTAGGTTTGTAATTTGTGAATTACATTAAGGGCATAATAGACATTATACCATTTTGAATAAACCATCTACATTCAAATGATCAAAACTGGTTCAGCTGAATGGACTTTAAAATTAAGCCTAAATTTCCAAAAGTCATCCGGATGATCCATCTAAATAAATTGTATTTTTTTGTGTTTAAACAAACAAAACTCACATCTTCATCCAGATGACTCATCCAGATGGAGAAACAAACATGCCCTAAGTAGTTGTAGGTCATGTGTCGATGTGATCCATTTCTATGAACTCAATCAAAACTTACACCACATCTGAATACAAGTATAGTCTTCGATTCATATTAAGATGCTAGATATTGAAAGCAATCTTAGAAAATGTCATAAAAACGTAATTATGTAAAAAGTATTATCTTGGATAATTACTTATTTTTTATTTTATTACCAAAACATAAAAACAAAATTTAAAGGGATTAGTGATAGTTCATTGATATTAAAGTTGAGAGATCTGTTAAATTTTAAGAGTTGAAAATTTTGTTAAATTTGTAAAGAGTTTCAAAGATTCTTACATATTAAAATTTATGAAATTATTAGAATTAAGAGAAATTGGTGTAGATATACTCAGAAACTCATATAATTTGCCATATACCATTGTTTCTTTTTAATATTTTTATGACTATAATACATTTATCTCTATCCTCCTCTCTCTCTTTTCTCTTTTATGTGTTCTAATCACTTTATCTCTCGTACAGATTCTTCAAATCATCTTCTAATTCAACACAAATCTTTATTTTTTTATTCTGATTCTTTTGACACCCATAATGCTAATCTTATTATCTCACTTCAATTCCAATGTTTCTAATTTCGACTCACAATCAACTTTTAGATAATATATACGTTAGTAGGTATTTTATTACTTACCTGCTATTATTTAGATTTTTAATGGATTCTTAATCGATACATGGAGTGTTAGCTGTTACAAGTAGATTTGGAGCTATTCGATAGATAACCAATTAATTGTTAATAGTTTCATTAACTAATATATGATTTGTTAGTTGATACATTTGTTTGATACATAGATTGTTAGATGATACTGAAATTATTAGCTGATATTTTAGTTGGTATGTAGATTGTTAACTGCTATGTAAATATTTAGCTGATAGATCTAGAGTTACTTATTTTCTATAAAGCATGAGGGCATTTTCGTCCACACAGTATCAAAAAGTTACTCCTTTTTGGGTTATCCATAATTATGGACATTCAGCTAATTTGGACCTTAATTGGAGATATTCAACATATTGTCTCTAAAATTAATACATTCTGGAATAAAGTTAAACCACTTAAATTTTGAACCACTAATATATCTTTTCATTATGAATCTACATAGACAATTTAATAGAGATGACTTCTCAAAATTTATACATTGATGATGATCCTCTAGACACAATTTGTAAAGTGATTTTTAATCAAGTTAAAATTCTGTGGATAGTTAAATATCTGAAATTTGGAAGTAAAATTATTAAACGGTGTAAAGAAACAGTTAACTAAGTTTTCAGTTTGTTTAATTTTCTTAATATCACTTTTTTTTGAATGAATGTTAAATTGGTATTCATCAAAAAAAAAATTTTACATCCAAGTGTTTCAGTATCTAAATAGACTGTTTCTTATACTTACTTTTACTTTCTACCGCCAAATCAAAAAGAAAGAGTTCCTCTAAGCTTTTTGGGTCCATTCTTGCTGTTCAAGCTAAGCTTATTTCTTATACTCTTCTCGACAATCTTCTTAAACACTTGGACCTGAGTATGAGGCTCCCCATGTCTTCTTCTATTTCTCTCCCTCCACTACGCATGGATGGCGCTTTGCATAGCATATCTAAGACTAAAATCTTTCTCCACTGCCACAATATTGTTCGAGACAATCTTCTTGACTTCAATCCACTTAGGAGAGTAGGATCGTTTTAGAATTCCTTTGGTGAGGTACTCCCACACTTCAGAGGAGTATGAACAATCAAAAAACAGATGATCTCGTGACTCTGGAGAAGAGTTGCAAAGAACACACCCTTGATCCACCCCATTTGTCCATCGCGACACTCTGTCCATGGTTTATAGGCGATCCAACATTGCTAACCAAGTGATAAATGCAAATTTGGGTGTGGCTTTTGAAAATCATACCCCTTGAACCAATTACATTCCTCTTTCACCTCTCTTATAAGACATCAGGTCTCTTGTGGAGAGAATTGAGTCTTATAACCAGTGTTACTTCTCCATAGACTAGTATCACCTTTCTCTGGATCATGTGTTAGCCTCAATACTTCTTCAACCTTGTTTAGCATATGTGTTCTCTGGCGTCTCCTTCTCCCATCAGTAAGTAAAGCTTCTTCCACTGTTGCACTTTTCCTGATTCCCATATCAGTAACACCTCTGTCTCCTAACAGCTTGGATACTACACCTAGCTCAGACCAGCAATCATACCAGAAGAAAGTGTTTCTTCCATTACCTATCTCCACTGTATAGAAGTTTTGATTTCTATCCCGAAGCGTTAAAATCTTCTTCCACATCCAGGAATCTAGCTGACTCCTACCATTCAACTCCCAAAAATTCCTCTGTTTGATCAGATTCTTATGAACCCACTTACTCCATAAAGATTTTCCTGAAAGTATTCTCCAAATGAGCTTCAACTCATTTACAACGTGTATTTCTTTCAGTGGTCGGAGTCCCAACCCACCCTCACATTTTGGTTTTCAAAGCTCCTTCCACGCCACCATTTCACCTGAAGTGTGTAACTCCGGTCATGTACAGAGAAAAGCAGAGCATAGACACTCTATCTCTTTTAAACATTTTCCAGGAAGTCTATAGGCTGACGACCAGAAGTTGATTATACTCATTAGTTTAGAGTGGATCAATTGTAGTCGTCCTGCATATGAAAGGCATCGAGTAGTCCCTGGGCTTATACGAGATCGTATACTTTCTATCAGTGGAAGATAGTCATGGTACGTCGTCCTCTTCGTCATTAGCGGTAAGCCAAGATATCTCACATGGAGCTCATCCTCTGCGAATGGGAATTTCTCTAAGATAGAGATGCGTGTATGTTCTGGGACACCCGCCATATAAACTGTCGATTTCTCAATGATGATACTCATACCAAACCAAGTGGCGAACTCATAAAAGACAGATATAGCACCCTCTATTGAATGTTTCGACCCCTCTACAAAGACCATCAAGTCATCCGCGAAGCATAAATGAGTAAGGTATAGGGACTTACACCTTGGGTGGTACTGAAATTTCTGATCCTCCACTGCTTTGTCGAGTTTTAGTGAAACATTCATACATAGCACAAACAAGTATGGGGAGAGTGAGCAACCTTGTCGTAATCCCCGACCAGCTAGCTCCCCATTGACCTGAACTGAGAAGGAAGGCATAGTAATGCATAACCTGTTCCAGTGAATGAACACTTCAGGAAATCCCATAACCTTTAGACTTTTCAGTACAAAATCCCATTGAATAGAGTCAAAAGCCTTTGAAATGTCGATCTTCATAGGGCATCTTGGACTGATATCAGCTTTGTGGTAATCCTTAACCAGTTCAGTGGCTAGTAGGACATTTTCTATCAAGAGTCTTTCCTTGATAAACGCATATTGGTTCTCAGTGATCATACTCGAGAGCACCACTTTGAGCCTATTAGCAATAATTTTGGACACCACTTTGTACAACATATTGCAGCATGCAATCGAGCGATAGTCTTTCATACATGGTGCTTCCGTCTTCTTTTGAATAAACGCAAGAATGGTAGAGTTGATTCCTTTAGGCTAAAATCCATCTGAAAAACCGACTGAACAACAGTACTGAAGTCATGAGCACGTGACTTCACTGATCATGTTCTGAGCTTGGCGAGTTCTGACTGAGTTATGGAATGTCTTGTTATTCTGATCTCCCACGTCTAACCAATGAAGTTTTGATCTCTGTTTGAGAAAATCCTCTTCTAGACTAGCAACCTTTAACCAATTTTCATACGCCTCTACTTCGTCCTACATATCATCTTGCGATGAAGTAGTTAATGTTTTCTTTTCTTTCTCACACAGAAGTTGATGGGCTTCTCTAGCTCTCTTTGATAAATCCCCCAACTGCTGTCGACCAATATCACTTATCAAAGGTTTCAAGGCCTTGAGTTTTTTCGAGAATCTAAACATGGCAGAAGTTGAATAGAAGAGCTTTTCTCTGGAAGACCAATATTCATCCATTATGGGAAGAAAACTTGGTAGCTTACCAATGGCATTTACATATTTGAACGGATGTTTAATCTTGGTTGTTCCTGGGGTGAGTTTGACTCTGCATCTCATATGGTCAGAGTAGCCCCCAGCCTCAAAGACAAAGTAAGCATTAGCGAATTTGATCTATGCCACATCATTTAATAGAACTCTATCCAGATTTTTGCAAATTATTCCTTCATCTCTTTTGTTGCACCACGTAAACAGAGGTCCTTGATAACAACCCATATCAGTGAAAGAGCAATATCAAGCCACCATTTGAAAGTTCTTCATACCAATAGGCAGAATAGGATCTTGGGAGTAGCCAGAGTGTTCTTCACCATCCAGAATCTCATTAAAGTCATCCATTAGCATCCAAGCTATGTTCTGAAACAGAGGGGAGCTTTAATGATTATAAATCCTCTCATAGCATCTTTCTCTCCTCAACTCCATTACTTGCATACACAAAGGTGCAAAAGACTCCTCTTCATTCTTTAAACATACTAAGCAAGTAATCAGTTGGCCTGACTTATATACTGGATTCATACGGACCGTATCCCTTCACAGAACCCATACTCGCCCTCCTTGATTGTGTTCATAATTGACCACTGAAGACCAATCCCTGAAAACCGATTTAATAATCCCTACTGATTTACCCTCATTTACCCTTGTCTCCAATAGACAACCAAATAACATATATTTACCTTGTGTCTACTCTTTTACAACTGAATGTTTAAGATGTTTGTTGAAACCACGAACATTCCAAAAGAAACTTGACATTAAAGATTTTTGCGAGAGGAGGACCTAGTACTCATTGCCACCGGGTTTGCACCTGATAGCTGAGCTGTGTTCTCCATAGCCTTTGTTTTTTTTTCCTAGACTCACGTGGTGGCAGTTCATTATGAACTGCATCAGTCATGGACATGTTCCCCAACTCCTTTGATTGAATGTTTGTAACTCTGTATTAGAGAGATTTGTCTCAGATACTACTGTCTCTTTATTATATATCTTCTCCTCTTGAATTTCTCCTTCTTCCTCCTCATCTAGAATGAGAACAGAGAATTTTAAAGCTGAGATGATTAAATCTGTTTGTTTTTCCGCAGTATAGCGCAATGGAGAACGTCCAACCTTTCCAGGCAAAACATTCAGCCAATTCTCATTTACCTCTTCTCTTTTTTATTACTTTCCTGATCATTTTTTTCGATCATTGACTTTCCTTGCCTCTCCAGCTCTTCAATGTCATTTTCTCAAGTGTCTGCATCATCTTGCACTTCTCTTTTTTTCTCTACTGCCACAGTTGTTTTGACTCTTAGGCGTAGTTACCTCCCTTGTTTCCTCCGTTTCTTTCTTTTTAATCACACGTACTTCCTCCTTATGTCCCCATTTATCACACAAACTACACCTCGATGGCAGCCATAGATAGATAAACTCAGAGCATCGCCAATGTATATCTCTATATTTTCCTCTAAAATAGAGATCTCTATTATAGAGGTGGATTTGCTCCAATGTATGCCTCTATAATAGAGTTCCTCTATTTTAGAGGAAAATATAGAAGAATCATATTTTTTACCTCTATATTTAGAGATGAAAATAGCAAATCTCTATATTTTCCCCTATAAATAGAGGAACTCTATTATAGAGGCATACATTGGAGCAAATCCACCTCTATAATAGAGTTTCTCTATTTTAAAGGAAAATATAGAGATAAAAATAGAGGTGGATTGGAGATGGTTTCAGCAGTGAATTCTTTCCCATTTTTCTTAAACGTGATTACTCTAGGAAGGGCCTTAGTAACATCAACATTCACGAACACTTTTGCTTCCTCAAAGGATGAACAAGCTATCGTATCAAGATGAAGTCTCACTGAAAAACATACAAGACTTGTGACAAAACTGAGACCTTACCATGAAAACATGTGAAGTGGTACATTTTTGACGTAGTGATTGAGTCTTCTTCATGCTTCTCATCTTCCGCTTTAGGCATCCATTTAGTTACCACCATTGGCACACCCGTAATATTCTACATACCTCTTTTCACGATACGCTCACGAGATTTTGGGTTTTTGACCTTAAATCTTATCGTAGTAGAATTGACTTCAAATACCTCTGTTTTTTATGAAAAATCACCATAGCTCCAAATCTTATTTAGGATCATATGGATTTTTGCTACGTGGGGAACTGAGACCAAAAATTTTCCAACCAAAAAATCCTCACTTCATCTGAGATTTCCACAAAATGTAATTAATCCTTCGTTCACACATCAATTTCACACTTCTTTAAACTCTAATTATCCTGCGCTACTGAAACTCAACTCTAAGTAGGCTTTGTAACTTGCACCGACTGAAACGTCACCAAGTCCTCCCTTAGGGCCTCCAAACTTGCCATCGAATTCACCGGAAAGTCTTGCCGGCAACGGCAGGAAGCCTTGCCAAAAACGAAACCTCAAAATCCTAGACCGGTCAAAAAATAGCCAAAACCAAAACGGTGTGTTTTAACTTCTTTTTTCTTCCCAATATCACTTTAGTTTACATTATCTAACTTATGCAACTCAACTTTGACTCTATACAGTTTACAACCGCTACATAGATTAGTATAGAGCATCTACACTAATATGAGGATAGTGTGTGTGTTTTGTCGAGAATAGTGATGGTAGTTAAGTTTCCAATGTGTGTATAGTGTAAAAGTTGTATTGTATCTAAAATGGTTGATTTATTACACCTCCAATACCAAGGAAACCAGAACCGAACAACAACAACCCATCCAGTTCTTTCTATAATCTATACAATCCGGAAATTAAAGAGAAAAATAACTTACAAAAAAAAAAAAAAAATTCTTCTTTTGTTTGTTTGGTTTTTGATTTTGGAATGTTTCCTCTTGGAAAACAAAATGCTCAATACAATAGAGGTAGGTACCTTTGTTTCCAGTGCAGGTGTGTTTTGTCTTGAAACGACAGAGTATGATTAGGTTTGAATTTGCAAAGTTAGAAGTCACCTAATAGGTCTCGAGCTCGAGCTTCGAACAGTCACACCGTGCAAGAACTTTGCATATCCCAAGAAACTCAGCTTTCCATCAGAACTCCGGATCCAATCCTTGAGCAGAGGATGCGCATTTGGTCCCAAACTCATCTCCTGCATATGCGTAAAACCCAAGATTCATGAGAATGATCGTGGTGTTACGGTACTCTATTGAAGTCTCAACATACCTCAGCGAGTTCTTGGACAGAGATGGCTCGGCTTCCTTCACGTTCGAAGTCGTCAAACGCTATAGTTGCGATCTGTTCCCATTCTTCAAGAGCCTCTAGTTGATAAACGCTAACCGCAGCCGCACAAAACTCTTCAAAATCAAGTTTCCTATGTGCTAAGGGTTGCATCTAAGGAAGAAAAAGAAGAGTATTATAGATACAGTTATACAGAGATTAGACAATGCTGAGACTCAAGAAGATCCACGTGCTAGTGTGTGCGTGCGTACCAAGTTTAAAATGTCAGGAAGCCTAGATTCGATCATAGCATCCGTAGCATATCTTGTCAAAGCCTGCATATTACCACAATAGTTTGAAACTAAGCAGTTTGAATTACCAACTGAAAGATTAGTGTAGAAATCACAGACTGACCGTAGTGAAATTGCGAAGATACAAGGCTCCATCTTCTGGTTCCAGGAGCATGAACTGTGCTTTAAGGAACACGAGTTCTTCTTCTGGTATAGCTTTGGATAGAGACTGTGGTACCAAGTGACATCAAAATAAATATTTACACAAGCAACGAATGGATTTGATCACATATGTCAGACTGTTACCTTAAGTGCTGCTCTTCTGAAAGGTGAAGCACGGATATAAGACTTCACCAATTTGTATATCGAAAAATCAAGAAGCAAACCAGGGTTTTCATCTCGAAGCCATGGATGAGCTGCAAAATATTTTAAATCATACTCATGTTTTTTTCATTTCACCTATCAATGTCTCTAGTGATCAAAGAACTCACCTAAAGCTTGAGCAGCCGTCATTCTTTTCCTATGGTCTTTATTAAGAAGCCTTTTCACAAATTCTTTAGCAATAGGAGATATAGAAGGCCACGGCAAGTCTTCGAAGTTAGGGTTCGCTCTAAGCACACAGCGGAAAATAGCAGACTCGGTTCGTCCGTAAAAAGGTCTACTCCCACAGAGTAGTATGTACGATATGACACCGATGCTCCATATATCTGCTTCAGTGCTGTAATTTCTGTGGAGTACTTCAGGTGCAACATAGTATGCACTTCCTACCACATCGTTCAGACGCTGATCTGATTAACAAAGATCAAACACAAAACACACACCATTCTTGTCATTTGTCAGTTCTATAAGTAAACTTCTAGAAACAAAGACAAGGACCATTACCGAATCTGGAGAAGTCAGATAAACCAAAGTCTATGACCTTGAGTACTGCATCCTCGTTTTTGCTGGTAAAGAGAAAATTCTGAACACAAAATAGTAGAGGGTTTGTTCAAGAAACAAGCGACAGCGACTTGTGATATTCTTCACAGTGGTGGTGGAAGAAGAAGGTGTACCTCTGGCTTCAGGTCACGGTGCACCACACCTTGAAGGTGGAAAAACGCAGTTGCAGATAGAATCTGAACAAGGATACGCTTAGCATCTGCCTCTGGATACCGACCACCTCTGCAGTAAAAAAGATGTAGTCAGTACAAGTTTATACATCCATATGCAATACACAGCTAAGCTAATTAACCTGATTATGCAAAAATACAAGGTGGAATAGTTTTATTTACCTCGCCAAAATTCTATCCAATAGCTCTCCACCTTCACATAACCTATAACCCATATTACATGGTAAAATATCAAAATCATTTTTCAAAAAACCATTGGTGTAGTATATAACAACTCCAGCGTTCATTGCTCTACAAGAAACTACTTGAAAAGAGACTGTATGTAACTTCAGCCCAAAAAAACAGCCATCATTAGAGAAAATCTTAACCATTGGTACTACTATATAACAACTCTAATGTTCACTGCTCTAGAAAAAAACTATCTTAAAGGTAACTGTATTATGAAACTTAAATTCACAAAAGCAGTCATCATTAGAGAAAATATAAACTTTGTCCTATATAACCCAAAAATTCATTCAAAACCTGAACACATTGAAACACATTAATAAAAGCATAACAAGAGAGACATACTTACTCCATAACAACAAAGACATTCTCCGCATCCTCAAACACATCGTAGAACTTAACCATATGTCTATGCCCAGACAGAGCTTTCAGCAGTTTCACCTCTCGACGAACATCTTCTATGGATAGAGCTGATGTCATCTGAAACAGAACAAAACCTCACTTTATCAAAAAGAACATATCTATGATCAGTACATGTTCCAAAGTCAACATTTCAGACAGAGAGACAGACCTTGGCTTTAGCAATGATCTTGACAGCTACGGTTTGTCCTTTGATCTTGCCTTTCTTGGCTTTAGCCCAACACGTATGACCAAAATGCCCTCGACCAACCTCTTTCCCGAGCTCATACTTCCCTTCGAAGTTCTTCGAGAATCCGAAGTTCTTATCTAACCTCTCTCCGCCTCCGCCTCCGCTTCCGCCGCCTCTTCCGTGATCATCGACTTCTTCACTCTCCTCAGGGATCGGCCCGTCTCGAGGCTGCGGAGCCGTACCTCTTCTCCGTCTCAGAGCCGCCATGATCGGTTTCGCAGGTGAAGGAGGCGGGAACGGCCATTTGAACTTTCTTCCCGGAGTTCGCGCCGGTGACGGAGCTACTCCCGCCGGCAACGGGCTTTGAAATGGGCTGATGGTGTAAGGGTTGACTTCGGAAGAGGAGGACGCAGCCGGAGAATTGGGAATTGAAGTCCGGTGGTTGTTATCAGTATGATTCGGAAGCTGGGCGGCTCCGGCGGGGATATCTCCGTCGTTATCTTCGACGGTGGAAATGTTCCGGCTGTAACAGTGACCCATCGTTGCCGGAACGCTGAAGTCAAAGTAATATGATCGGTTTAAAAAGTCAAAGCATCGGACGGTGAGGAGAAGAAGTTGAAGAGTAAGCTTTAGAGAGATCAACAGAAAAAGGGAAAAACAAGGCGATGATTGAAAATTAATTAAATCGGAAAATAAAAAATAAAATAAAAAGGGAGTTGGAGATTTTAAAATATAAAAAATAACGGAAGAGAAGGCGTTGAATGCCGGTGGTTTGCTAAAACGACAGCGGAGGAAACGTGACTCCTACGACAGCCATGTTACGTGTGAGTGACAATTATGATTTACTTTCTGTGTTGCCTTCTGAAATTTCCTGCTGTAATTAAGTAACGAAAGGACAACACAAAATAAGCGTTATAGTGGTGTTAGACATTGATAGTATCGAAATTAGTAGTAAATAACTATTTATAAGAACAAAAATGTTTAAATACAAAATCACAAATGTCTTTGACAGTTTTTAACTAAAAATGTTTATTTGCCAGTCACATAATTTTTGGGAGGGATTAAACAAATGATTATAGTATTAAAATCCTTTTATGGAACTATCATTTTATGGAATAATAATATGATGTAAAATAGTTTATTACACTAATTCAAGGAATTTTTTTGCAACTTGTCAATTGTAAAAAATAAACAAAATCCAAAATGGTTCACTGCAATTTCGATGAAGAAGAAATATGAAGAAATATTTCATTTCTATATTTTTATTTATTTCATTCATTTTTATTCTATATACTATTTATAATTTACCAACATAGTTTGACTTTTTTTTTTGCTAAAATATATTAGTTTGACAATTGTTTGACCCTGGGCACAATTTTAAACTTTTGTGGAATATAAAGGTTTATGTAATAACGTATTATTTACTACATTGTATATTATAAATAAATGTGTGTGAGGGACAATATGTGTTTTTTTGATAATCATGAACCAAGACTCACTAACTTTCACTTTCAAATAGTGTACATGTGAAAATGGAAAACAAATGAATACGGCTACCTACTAATCCAATCCACTCAAATACAACCGGTTAAGTCCATTTGGTACAAAATTGTGGATGTTAGAATATGTTTGACATCGAAATAGTCACGCTGTTTGAGCATTGAAGAAGTCTAATTTGGTAATTGGTTGGTGCTCTCACAAAAAAAAAAAGAGAAAACAACTTGGGTCAAATTAATACATATAATATAAAATAAACTATCTTTGATCGTCAATCCGGATCAATTGCCTGACCGATTGGCTAATTTAGTATTGCAGAACCTCATGAGCACGGTTTTCTTGTCGTACCAAAAGTAACCATGCGATTGCAGATTGTCGTTATGAAATTACAATCACTTTCTAACCAAATATAATTTTGGTTCGTCGTTATCTAAACTGGTCTGGTTTGATGTCTGCATTGGTACGCTTCGTGACCGGAACCTAGCCACGGCTGAGGCAGGTGCTTTTTTTTCCGTAGTAGTTTATTTTATTATTTTAAAATTCTTTCTTTAGTAAGAAAAAATATATAATCATGAAAATAAACATGAAATAGCTAAATTTCTCAAAATAATTATCGGAACAAAAACTTACAAAACATTTTTTTCGGCAGAAACTGTAATTTTTATCCTATGTAAAAGACTCGTGCTGGAAAAGCATGTGATGCCAAAGATAATACAAAGAAGAACAAAAATCAAACTAGACCCGAAACAGACAAGATGAAAGTGAAATAAAGAGAGTAAAAATTGCACCAAATGTCTTAAACCGTTCATAAAAGAAATATCCAAAAGGGTACTTCGACAATAATAATAACAAAAGGAAAAACAGTCTTTGGTTTTTGAGCGACTCTATAGAAAGGAGAAAGTTAAAAGACCAAAGTTCTTAAAGTTGTTCAAAGATACCGGGCAGGCAGGCAGGGCTCTGCGACTCCGAAGCAAACTTAAATTTAAAAAGACTTAAAAACATTTTGATATATATATATATAAACACATAACGCCTCAAGTACCTTCTTCTTCTTCTTTAGACTTCTGCTTCTTTCTCTCTTTCTCTATAATAGACTTGATAATTTCAGTTGCATTCATGGGCGGTGAATGTGCGGCCTCACTGGCGTCTTTGATGGGCTTACCCTTTTAAACACACCAAATAAAATGAACACAAAGATGAATACAAGATTCTCCAAATTCTGCTATTAATTTATTAACATATGTAAAAAGATGTCACATTTTATGCAAATGAATCGTAAATAGAATGAAGTAAAGGAGCAAGCAATCTAACAACATTTTCATTAGCTTCTATTCAAATTTGCGTTTAGTGACGCCTAAAAAAAGTGACATAAAGGGGAGCAAAAAGAATGAAAAGATAAAAATCTTTTTTACCTTATTGGGAGTGCGCCCAAGACCATACCACTGCAGTGAAGTGCAGTAATTGCACTATCCGCCTGAGACATCAGAACAAAGTATTGAATTTTCCATTAACAATCATAGTCCATAGCTGAAAAGAACCTTTATCAAAGTGAAACTAAAAGATTAAAGTTTGAAGCTTGGACTCCTTTATGCAAACTCCATATTCAAATTTATGCATCTAACTCTTGAGGTTCAGAGAAGCTCAGAGACATTCTTTTAAAAGTAAGAAGCTTTATGCAATGCAGTTGCAACTGAAACTATTCAATCACCAAAACAAAAGTTCAAAACAGGAACAAGCTAACTGCAAAACTCGGCAGGGAGAGAGAGAGAGTTACCATGGCAAACTCAACAAAAGCAATGCGGGTATGGTTGTGATAGTCTCCAAGCCTCAGACGAAAAACCTACAACATATATATATATATATATATATTTAAAAATATATATATATTTGATTGTAGAGCAGAAACAAAAAAAAATACACAATGGTATTCCAAAACCAAATCCTTACCTCTCCGCAAATCATTTCAAAGAAGCCTTTCAACTCAACTTGACTAATCTGCAGTATTTAAGAAACAAAAAGACATTGATGAATGTTAGTTTCTCCAAAGAGCTGAGCAGATAATGGTAAAATGTTACCCGCTTGTCAATGTTGGTACAGTAGACAGTCCTCAAGCACATCTCACGCTCACCCTCAGACTGAGAAAAAGAAGCATCATTATGCCTCAAGATTTGACTAAAACTGTTTAACCAATGATCATGTGAGCTTTTTACCCGGGGAAGGAAAGTGGGATTAACAGGGGCGATAGCGGTCTTGGAAGGAAGCACCTTAAGAGGGTAAAAACCAAGCACTGTTCCTGACATGCTCAAAGCAGCTCTAGCTCCCTCTGCAGCAACATGTAATTAAGTAATACAGTACTGTAAACGAATCTCAACTACTAATGAAATCTACCTTCATTGGTGAACTCAACGAAGGCGAAACGAAGGACGGAGTTTGGATCACCGCACACACGACAATCAACAACCTTTTGATTCTCCAAAAAAGATCATATGAGGAAAACAGTTACTGCAGGTAATCAAAACATTCTAAACATAGCAAAGATCTACCTGTCCACAATTAACAAAGACACCTGCTAGGTTCTCCTCAGTAACCTACAGACAAATAAAGTTAAGAGAGGTTATAAAATAGATTCCTTTACGAGAAAACAAAAAAAAATGGTAACGGAAGCCAATAGTTTATTTTTTTCTTTACCTGATGATCGATATCAGAGACATAAACAGTTCTCTTGATTACATCTTCCTTCTGAGCCAAGCTGGTTCTTTTGTTCACTCTTCTCCTCCCTTGCCCAAAGCTCCTTCTCTGCAGCAACCCGTAAAATGAGAAACACAACAATTGATATCCAAATCAACAGGAAAGTTTTGCAAGCCATCTGAAGAATGTCAGTCAACACAGTTCACAAAATGACATACCAAAAAGGAAATTTGCAATCGTTTTCTCCAAGTGTAACTGAATAAGCAAAAGGAAATACCCTATAACTTAACAAACCCACACACAAAGTAAAAACTGCATCTCATACAATGATTGATCAAGCGATAGACTCATCATAGAACACGCAAAGATCGAAACTTTCTGTTATCTGTTAACACACACAAAAGCTTATTCAAACCAACAAACACACACACACACACACAAAAGGTCAAAACTTTATTAGTATAGATACCCTTGTGGCGAATTGACCATTTCCATCAGCAACAAGAGGCTGCGCTGCGAAACTGTTAGTAAACGCTAACCCATTTCTGGAAACCCCAGATTGACTTCGAGCAAGTGAAGGAGGAACAAACTCCTTCGCCATCGGATTCAGCTTCGAGAACGCATCAGACAGGTTCTTGATCTCACTCTTTACACCCTTTTGGACAGTCTCATTGGTCCGATCGTCGGAGTCTGGAGTCGGAGGATCCGATGAGGAGTCGAGAGAGGAATCGGATTTAGGGCTCTGATCATCAGGACAGGAGGGATTGGTCTCGGTAGCTGAAGAAGCAGTGTTGTTGTTGTCTAAATTGTGACCAGAAGAGTCCACTTTCACACCAGCATTCTCAGCGACGGCCATGATCGGACCAAAGAGTTGTGAGTCTCCAAAAGAGTTGAAACAAGTTAGGAGCTTGCAGATGTCTCGATCAATGTTACTCCATAGACCCAACTTTAAAGATCAATGAGCGACTGAAACAAAGAAGCAAATTTTGATTTTTTATTTTTTTTAATTGGGAAATAATTAGAGAAAGAAAGTAAAAATGAGAAACCTTGGAAAAGTCCAAGGGATGTATATTACCAATATACCTTTCTCTCTTCATGATAAATGTTTGGCTGTAAATTCTATTTCCATCAATATATTTCCCTCTTTTACTGTTCCTAGGAAGCTTCCTATTTTTCATTTTCAATTAAATTAAATTAGTTATAAATAGTTGTTAATTAGAAGTTCTGCAATCCACATTATCAGCGCACTCCCCTCTAAACCTAATAAAATATAATTTATTATGTTGAATGTCTTGAATTACAAAAATCTCATATCAATATTTTAAGTATTTATAATTAAATTATGATACTTCTATATATTCAAACATAGATATAAGTTGAGAACTTTATGTTGAAAACTTTCCATATAAAATGCACTGACTTTTTAATTGAGTAGTTTATATTTTCAATGCATATGTTTGATAGTTTTCCTACTTTTATCTTTACTAGAGAATTTATCCGGGCTACGCCCGGAATTATTTAAATATCATTGTATTTAATATGTATATTACACATATACTATATCTATGTTATAAGAATATAAATAGTAAATTGAATTAGATATGAGTAAAACTCACAATATATTATTTTTACCATCTAAAATATGTATGGGATGATGGTCAAGTGTGAAATGAATAGACTTTGTTAAACTTTAGTTATTATCCAAAATATTTTTTTCTTACATATTTAGGTTATTATAAAAATATATTGTTAATCTCAGTTGATTAATATATTTTTTACTTTAAATCACTAAGCTTGCAGTTTTTACTTACAATTTAGCTCAAATTTACAGGATTATAAAATATTTGTGATTTTTAGAATCTATATGAGTTGATACACTTACTATGATGTCTTCAGGACTTATGCCCGTTGTAGAACAACTTTCAAAAGTTGACATCAACATTTGGTTAATGCTAACTTAAAGTGTTTATAAACTTAAAAATATCAGTATTTAAAAAGTAATAATTGTAAAACTGATTCTATAAGTTATTTTCACACATATCTTAGATCTTAGATTTTTAATGTATCACTTAGCTAGTATAGTTTCTGAAATATTCTAGTTTATTTTACGTGAAAATATTTTTTTGTCTAAAAATCAGTAAAAAAACTAAATTGTATAGACTTTTTATTTTAGTTATATATACTTCATCTATTTCTTGAAAAATGTCATTTTAACATTTTTCTTCTTAAACAAAGAATGTCACTTTAGAATTCCAATGCAAAAGTTATACATACTTTCAGCCTAATATTAATTTCGAAATCCTAGTGACAAAAAAAAATATTAATTTCAAAATCCATTAATTCTGAAAATAATTTAATTTATCTCAAATAGTATTGGTCAAATAGATGTAATTTATAAAATAATAAATGAATTCAATTTTTTTTCTAAATCTGTGTGAACAATTTTAAGGTGATACTTTCTAAAAAAAAATAAGAAATGGAGGGAATAGTTTCTTACGTACTTTATATTTGAAGAATATTCAAACTTTTATTTTACATAGATACACTACAAAAAAAGAGGTGAATTAAATCACTTAAATTGTATCAGAAAATTAAATGATTCTGTTTTAAATTACTTATCTACAAATGAGACAAATATACATTATTTAGCATCAATTATAATAATTAATGTCATTATTAACTTATTTGGTATCAATTCAAGATAAGTGATATACTTTTTATTCATTTGTATCGATTTAACACAAATGATATTATTATATGTAGCTGTATCAGTTAAATAATTGATACTTTTACTCATTTTGTTTAACATCACTTATATAATTGATACAAAACTTATATCACTACAAAAATGATACTAATATAAATTATGTAATATATATTAATCTAACATCAGTTTAATAAAAATGATGTTATTTATCTTAGTTTTATCATTTGAATATTTGTTATAATAATTTTTTTTAAATAGCTAACATTTCAACAAAAAAAGATTACGATGTAGGTAAGATTTTGTGGCTTTAATATTTGTTTGTTGCACTAATTTAATTGTACTTTATTCTTAACCGTTTTTTCTTATCCAAAAGCATATTCTTTCTTCATGATCTAGATCCCCACTTTTCTCTCTGGTGTTTAAACTTCTTTTCAGTTATATTGTTATTAGATACATAAATTCTACAAACAATCAAATTTTTTTTCTCAGTAAGTAAAGATGAGTGGATGACGTCCCATGAGAAAGCCATTGGTGGCATGAAGAATTTTTCTCTTATATGAGGATGATTATGTTTCTTCGTTTGCATGATTTGAAAGAAAACTAAGGTTTACTAATCAACGAACTTGATGGAAAATTCTGAAAAGGTATTATTATTTCTTCTTCCTCTTATTCTGTTTAATCCAACGAACTAAGGTTTGCTAATCCAATGAATCTTCTGTTTTTTATCCTTTTCTAAAATTACATTTTTTTTTGTCTTTTGCTTATGACTTAAAGATCTTTATTTGTAAAAGTTCATTCTCTTCTGTTTTTTTAACCATTACAGATTATACTGGAAACATATGTCGAGAGATCTGACATTGATTTCAGCAGAAGCATGAGGTGTTGGAGGAGGAAACTAATTCTGGTCAGGTGTAAATGTATTCTTAGAGAAAAATGACTGATCATAAATGTACAGAAGTATACTAACATCATTACGTTTTTAAAAATTAATATTACGTTTTTATTTTAGTTATCATTAAATCATAGAAATAGTTGAAATCATTTATTCAACTGATTTAATACTAACATCATTTTTTTTAAACTGATGTATGTGTTAATATCACTTTTTGCAATTGACACATATTAACATCAATTACACTAATTGATGTAAATAATAAAAATATTTATATCAGTTATTAATAAAATGATGTAAATTATTTGCATCACCACTTTCAGAGTCATTTAATTAAGTGATGTAAAATAATTTTACATCATTTATAACTAATGCAAATATATAATATAAATGATGGTAAACAACCTTTATTTTGTAGTGATATATGTTGTGATGGATAATATTTTTAAACCAAAATGCATAAGTAAATTATTATTTAGTTCTTAACAATAACATCAACAAATGATATGAGTAAAGTATGAATAGTTATATAATTTTAATTATATATTTGTTCTAAATCTATGCACACAAACTTAAAAAGAATTATTTTTTAAGATTTAGAAAATAAAGCACATTAACTATTTACCAAATCACAACTCAACCAATAGAAAATAAACTATGGAATAAAAATTCACATAGCATTAAAAGATATAAATTTATATTGAAAATTAAAAACTTAAACCAGACAGCTGTGTTTCTTGTTTTACTATCAAGTTTTTGTTTTACCGAGCAGTAGGTGTTTCTGGCTCTTCTATGAAGAAGATAGTTTCCGTTTAAGGATCTCATTCTCTTTTCTCAGTTTCATTAGCTTCTGCTTCAATGTCTCGACCTGTCGATATGAAGTTGTATCCCTCTGCTTTTCGGCTACTGTTGTTCTACTTATAACCACTGCAAAGAATATAAAGGGACCTTCCATTAGGTTTGCAATAAAAAATCTCCATAAATTCACAAACATATCAAAAGCACAACATGAAAGCTAGTAGTCTGCGTCATCTGCATCGTTAAGCCGTTCTTGATCATGAACAGCGCCAAAGACATCAAATTCCCTCTCTAGATCAAGCATCTCCTCGAAATATCTCTTGTTCATCTCTGCCATCTTCTTCTCCCTCTCTCCCATAATAGTTTTCATCTCTTTCTCTTGAAACTCTATGAAGCTTGAGAACTCCCAAGCCCTGAAGAAGATCAAATCAGAAGAATTTAGTTTTCACCAGTAGCGCAGGATTTATGTAAGTATGTATGCATACCTCTTGCTTATATCAACAACTTTAGCATGCTCCTGCTGTTGGAGCCTCTGGAAATTATGTTCCTTTGGGTCTCTTTTGACATGCATCTGTCTGTTTTAAGCTTTGGAAAAACTGTCATGTAATCCAATCTTCAAACCATCAAGGGTTTTTTTTTTAAAAATTTAAAAAAATTTACCAGTAGGAATTCAATACATAGTGTGTATTTTCGAGATTAAAACACCTCTTCTCTGTTCTGCGCATGCTGCATCTTCATGCTCTGTCTCAGAATTCCCAGAGATTCCTCAAGCTCCTTAAACCATGTTCAGAGCCTGCAACATCAACTAAGGAAAAACAATGCCTCCAAGACAACAGAACATACAGTTGCTTCAGCAACTTGACGCATTTCTTCAAAGAGAGTAGCTTCTTGTTTATGGCGACCACTGGTGTCAACAATAATAAGATCACAGTTTTCTTTCTTAAACGTATCAACTCCCTCAACAGCAATTTTCACAGGATAGGATTCCGTGTAGCTGCAAAGAATCACAACCCAGCATTAGCAATTCTATTATCACAGCATTTTTTTTCCATCTCCCCCTATTACTGTCATTGATATAAATCCAAAACTACAAACAGCATAGTCAACAGTTTTTTCCATCTCCCCCTATTACTGTCATTGATGTAAATCCAAAACTACAAACAGCATAGTCAACAGAAGACCTCAACAGAGCCAATAAAGTATGACAAAACCTACTAAATCAAACGATTTTATAAACTTTAGACACTTACCCCACCCTACCGTGACAACTGAACTTAGATCACTCCTATACGTGAGCTAATGTTATATTATAAACATGCAAGAAGAAATCTGTTACTAAGAAAAGAAATGTTTATACCTTCCATAAAAGGGGATCCTAGCCTTGGTGGCATTCTGTTTCAGCTGATCGAAAGCACCAGCCCTGAAAGTATCCGCACACACCAGAGCAGGTTTGTAGCATTTCTTCTGATGATAATAAGCATACTTGGTACACGTTGTGGTTTTACCAGCACCTAAACATTAATAGTCCACTGAGATTACACAAACAATCAAGAAACCAACTCAATCTACAAATACCTCTCCTTAAACGCAGGCTTTCCTGGATCCAACATCTTACACAGTTCACTAAAGATAGCCTGAAACAAACAAACAATACGATCAGATTCAATAACGAATCAAATCCGATTTCTAATCGAATCCCAAATTGAAAAAACCTGCTCAATGATCTGTCGCTTGTTGTGGCCTGCGGCTAGCTCCTCGAGGTTAACGATCTTCTTGATATTGTTCTGCATCTCCCTCATGAGAGGGAAAGAGACATCCGAATGGAGAAGAGCACGAGTGATCTCTTTCAAGCACTCGTTGAGAACCTTCTCATCGATGTTCGTCCCATTGCTCATCTTCTGCAAGGCGCTGGCGATCTGCCCGCCGAGCTCCGCTAAAACCATCTTCGCTGCTGGGGGATTCGACTAAGATGGAGAGAGAAAGGATCAGGATTGAGGAATTAGGGTTTTGATTCGGAGATATTTCGTCAGCGATTTGACTCAGCTCCCTTACTTCCTGATACAATCTCATCCCGTCTTTGGATTGATGCAGTAATAATGGATATTAAAGAGTATTAGAACTGGGAGACAAACGTTACGAATGATTAGCAGAGGAGATGAAATTACAGAAAACTGAAACGAAGTTCAATAGTGAGACGATCAACAATGAACGAAGAACATTAGGTTTTGGAGCAGTGCTGACGTGGTAAAAAAGAAACCTTTCTATTGGTTGATTATTGGATCCTATGTGGACACCTTATCTGTTGAGTATATCTAACTTTTAGTATAGGATAGATTCTTTTATTTCATTGATTAACAAAATCAAATAAGACAATATATTAATCATGAATGCATGTAATAGATTAACAAATCAAGTACGTAGAACTGCTTCTCATACCAAAATTCTTTTACCAAAACTGTAATAGAAGATTTAATAATTTTCTTAGTATGTGAAGAATCTTTGAACAACATATAAAATAAAATGAATGGAAGTATGTAGTATATCAAGAAGCATATGATCGTTTTGAACAACTTTGCACTATTGCTGCCCAAACTCTATCGTTGATCTAATGGGTGATGTTAGAGCTAATACATCCGGCTGATGTCTTATTCACTTGTTATGTTCGAGTTCTCCTTCACTCTTTGTATGCACTCTCGGACATCAATCCCCTCGTCCTTTCGTGCATGAGAGCAAGCAAATCAAAACATAAAGCAATGTGATAGAGAAGTAGGCATCATATATCTTAGAAATATGCCTTATGTTCGTGCATGAGAGCATGCAAATCAAAACATAAAGCAATGTGATAGAGAAGAGTAGACATCACATTTCTTAGAGATATGCCTTATGTGAACATTCTCGCGTTTATTAACAATATAGTGGATAAAGTCATAAAATTGAGTGAATGTCTTTTTCTCTATTCATGGTGGTCATACAATATGTGATGTTCACATAAACTACATTCATTGTATTCCCGCACCGTTTTTGGAAGATTCTACTCGCTATTGAACTGTATTTGTTTTTTTGTAAAATATACTACTTGTTTGTATAGTAAACATATGTATAAAGCATAACATTTTATAAATAATTTTTTTCTCAACTTTAAAAATCAACTAACTTTATTAAATTGCAAGTTCCACTAACTTTTTTAGTGTTTTTGGATTATTAATGTTGATATAGAAAGTTAAGAATAATAGTTTTACCAAAACCAGGATTAGGATTGGTAAAAAAAAAAAATTTACGTTACGTGAATGTTCAAAACTACATTGAAAAGTTTCATAATGTAAGCTTGTCGTAAATATATAATTTATTAAGAAAATGGAGGCCTATATCACATTGGAATAAAGTTTATTTACACGTGTGCTATTGGCGGTTTCTATTGCTTATCCATACTTTTCAACACTGTTTTCTTTGGTCGTCCGTCGTCACATATGATGACAATTGACAAATTATATAGAATTTCAGAAGATATCAAAATTACACAAGAAAACAAGCCCTTCAATGGTATCAGTAACTTGGAGATGATGAAACTAATTCAATATTAAAAAGGAAAAAAATGTCATTCAATTAATTTCCGTAAGAAACTATGTGAACTGGTCTTTGGTAAGTGTGTCATCTGCAGATTAAATTGAGTCAATGTTAAACAGCTCTGACTATTTGTTTTCTGGAATTTTTGTCAAACTTAAAGGCAAAATTATGGAACTATGAACAAAAACAAAATATTTCTTAGTTTTCTGACTTTTTTGGATTTTTTTTATTTTTATAATATTTTTTGTACAGTGGTTCATGTTGGGGTTTCTTTGAAAAATAAATTTCATATTTTGTTTTACTGATGTACTAAAAATACATTTAACCAAAAAAAAACATGGAAAAATTAATTAGACTTAATGTTTTTGTTGGCAGTTTTATCAATAATATTTTTTAATCAAGTGGTGTCTGGCCTTCGGTCCACATAATCTTTCTCCATTTATGGCATTAAAGATTTCTTTCCACGGTGAATCGAACCTAGAAGCACAACAGAGTTTTATTAATAGTTGTTCCTCAAGATATAAAACTTTATGCATCAAAGCATCTCTAAAAGAAACTCTATATCTTCAAATATAGAGTTTTTTGCTTTCAAAAAATAAAACTTCAAAATTTCAAATTTAGAGTTTTAAGAACACTACTCAAAACTCTAAATTTGAAGTTTCATCTTTTTATTTGCATATTGGTCCTTATAATTAATTATACATCACATTTATGATTCTTAAGTATTTTCTCATTCATAGTTTTAACCTTTAAAATATTTTGTATATTTTAAATATTTCAAATTTATTTTTATATATTAAAATTTTACACATAAAAGTTTTTTTAAAATAAAAATAAGATTCATGATATTTTAAAGGTAGAATTAGACAACATAAATATTACAAAAGAAACTTAATATTTTTTTAAAAAAAGATATATACATGAAGACATAATTATTACACAAATTTAAATATTAAAACAACACTAATAGTCTAGTAAATTTTCTCCGGAACTTCTAAAATATTTTTCAAACAAATTTTGTATAACCGAAAATGTAGCATTAATAAAATAATTTTATGTAATAATGTGTTATTTTCTTGTAGTTTAATATTTAATTATATATTTCTATTTATAATTTTATATTTTAGTGTAATATGTTATTAATTAATATTATTATAATATTTTTATATATATGCTAGTTATCTACAAAAGTTTTATGGATTTATTTTAATTATGACAAATATAAGGAGTATAGTGTAAATTACAAATAATTTTGAAGCTAAATTTGAAGTTTTGTTTTTAGAGAAAAATACTATGATTTTTCAAATATAGAGTTTGCAAAACTCTATAATAGAAAGTCTTTTTTGGAGATGCTCTCAAAGCTTGCGACATGTTTTGGCTTGTTTTTTCTTCTTTGGTGAGTAATATTATTTGACATGCGTTGTTTATATTTGTTTGGTGGATTTATTAGAATATGAAACATATTTCAGAAAATATCTGAAAGAGAAACAACGCAAGTTAAATAGTATATAAAAGAAAATATATATTTATGTGTCTATGCTCGTTCTTTTTTCGCTTTTCTAGCTTAGGAATTTTTTTTTTTCATCTTCTTGATGATCATGTTGTACCATTTAATCCTGTGATAAAAAGGCAGAAATGCCTCCAATGATATAGTTGATTGGATCAATATGTCATGCAAAAAAAAATGATAAAAAATTTGGATACATAATAGAGCCAATTGCAGCAAATAACATTTTACGTAACGCTCCTGACTGTGTATGTGCCAATGACCCTTCACGGCCATTTTCTTGACATGTGGGTTTTATTATTCAGCCGACAACCCGTGTATTAATTTTGGAAAGTTCAAAAAATCCCCTATATATTAAAAGAAAAACATTACAACATATTTTTGTAGCCACATGTCATCACCACAATTATTCTTAGAATTCTTAGAAAAATATGTGGTCCATATAAATATATAATAAGCATTTTATTAAACTAACCATAAATTAATCATATATGTTTTTCATTGTTTCCTTCAATAAAAATCACAAAATTACCTAATGTGGCTAAAGTATATATATGACAATCAATGATTTTGAATAATAAAGATTTGATAAAAATTAGTCTATTCTCTATCATTTTTTTTAAAATTTTAACTTATTAAAATAAATTAAACAGCCACATTAACTATATAATAAAAAATTAGATTTTTTCGTATATTTTATATTTTGAATTTTTAAAAAGGAATATAAATGACTTAAGTTGCTAAAATCTCACATAAATTTTTTTGTGATCCATAGTTTAAAATTTATGTTATAACAAGATACAAATGATTACGAAATTACATAAGTAGGAAGTCTCATATAATAAATATTATATATATATATATGTATATTAATAGTTTTTTAAAATAAATTATATACCATATAAAATGCATAAGTATTTTAATTTCGAATTTGATTTGAATTTTTTTGATAAACATTTTGAACAATTATTGACAACTTAATATTTAGATTTTAAATTTTGTATTGAATGTTTTTAAAATGATAAATTACTAAAACTATTAAACATCCCACAAATTTTTTATTGTTATCATTGATTTAATTTTTTTTATAAATAAATACAAATGATCAAAAATAATATGAGTATAAAATATTTTTTAACAGATGTCGATATTAAAAATGTAATATATATCTATGTTAATATCATTTAAACTTAATTTTATGCCATATAAAATAGAAAAAAATATTTGGCTGGATTAATAAAATTTATTTAAGTATTTGTACCAATTTAATTATATACGTAATAGTTATTATAGTTATTAAATTTTTAATTATTCAATATATATTTATTATTTCATAATATGTAAAAAATATAGAATATTTGAAAATAATTTATATATAATATTCTTGCACGGATCTTAACCTAGTATTTATTAATTATGCATCACTACGTGATTTTTCTCGTGTCTTGGCTTCTATAATACAATATAGCAAATCAATTTTTGATAGGTCATTTATCTTTTTAATATAGTAATTTAAGCACACATAATTTTGGAGTTTGTTCTAAATAAATAACCAAAAATGCAAGTGCATGACAACCATAGCCAAATGCATTCTCTTAATTTCTCAATATATACCACTTTATACCAACAAAAAAGATGTTAAAGTCACCCTTACAGAACGCAACCTCTTTGTGCATGTCTCAGATGCTTCTTGGATCATAACTGAGATTGGCCAACCAGTTTTAATACCAAACTGTAACACCCGAAAACTTCCACCAATGGATCCTCACACCCACTCTCTCAGCCAGAACCCACCACCTGACCGATGGTTATTGCATAAGTTGTTGGACTCTCATAAGAATTCTTACATACTCTACAATAACCTCGTCATCTTTTCTCGTGGTTTGACTTAATTTGCATGGTATTATGAATTACTTATGGTAAGTCATCCGTCATTCGACTACTCTAAATTTAACTATGCTTAACTATGAAGTTATTTCTGAATAGTAACCAAAAATATAAATGCATTTCAATGACATAAGATACCCTAATTATTAATTGACGAATATTTTATAAAAAATATCATTTTATGGTTTTATATGTTACCACAATATGAGAAAACCAATAAATTATAAACAATTAAAAACCGTCGATCTATCATAAATGTTATATCTTACAAATCAAACAAACACCCATGCTGACATGTTTGTGCAACCATTATTTTCTTATGTTGTAAATAATTTCATATATCTATTATATTAAAACAAACACTCATGCGGGTGTACGCATCAAGCTCTAGTAATTTGTTAAAATTGTGTCTAAATAATATAAAACATTAGATCTAACCTTTTTAATAATTTTCTTATTAATCATAATACAAATTATTTGATAAAATAAAAACTTAATGAAAACACTTAAATAACTTATACAACTAACTTTTCAGGTTTAAATACTAAAATATTTTCATTTAATATGAAGTAAAGTAATTAACAGGTTAGTCTATTTATATTTTCATATGTGAGACACATTCATTTAACCAAAAAAAAAATTCATATAAAATTTATAAATAAGATGTTAGAAGAAATAAATTAATATTAAGTAAATTTTATAATAAAAGTTTCATGTATCATATTTTTTTAAATAAAATAAATAAATTTAAAATAGCTCATTACGAGAATCCATAGTATAGATTGAAAAATAAAATAGAATAATGGTGTATAATTTTATATTTAGTATAAATATAAAGCAATAAAATTATAAAATATTATCATATGTGCCAAAACATTTTTATTTCTTTAATTTAAATTAAATTTTGTTAAAAATACTTCTGCTGCCCTTTTGAAATGTATTTTAAATTTTACGCATTAAATAGTTGCATAGCACAATATTTTTCTGTTTTCTCTTGAAAAGGAGAATATTGAATTCTTTACATTAAAATAGGGGTGGCACTTCGGTTATTTTATCGGTTCGGTTTTGGTTCGGCTCTTGTTGGTCGATTTTCTTTTATCCATCTACAAACATATTAAATCGCTAGTAAGCTAAAATAATAGTTTGATGTTTTCACTTTTCAGTTGTCAAAATATATTGTAACAATTTCTTAGAACTTGATATTAAAAATCTCACCTGAAGTTATTTAGAATTGACACCACAAAAAGATTTGGATGTAAAATTAATATGCAGGAGTCCTCGAAGAAAGAGATGCTGTGGAAAAGAATTTTTGTGTTTTAGTTAGGGTTTTAATGAAATTTGGTTAATTAGTTAGGTTTTAGGTTTAACTTTTAAGTAGCTGCCGTTTAATTTACATATAAGAATATTAGAATTCTGATAATTCATTTTTATTTTTTTTTTCTAATAAAATATTTTGATATTCGGTTAAAAATATATATGCTATTGCTATTGAATTAAAAAAAGAGAGAAATACGTGGGTTTAGTCTTACAATTTTAGTACATTGATATACTAGTATGTTTAATTTAAATAACTACAAAAAAAAATATATTGGTTTCTCGGTTCAGTTTAAAAAAATCTCCAACTAAATGATTTGATAATAGACTTTGATTCGGTTTGAATCGGTTTAGGTTCGGTTGGTTCGGTTTGTCTCGGTTCGATTCATTTTTTCCCACCTCTACATTAAAAGTATGGTATTAGTAAACAAAGCACTTAAAAGGGACCTAAAAATAAAAGGATAATCTTGAGGGATCGCGGAAGGGTAATTCCGGCAATTTACATGATGAATATTAACAAAACAAACCCTAGAAGATAAAACTTTCACGGCCGACATATCTATTCTCGATTCCCGAGTCGCAGCATTGGCTTCGTTCATTTAGAGGCTAAAGTTCTCCTCCGCCTCTGCTGCTTACTCCTACTGGTACGATGTCGTTCTCATCTCTCTCTCTCTCTGAATACAAAACTGTTGTGTTTGGTTTCATTCGTTGTACTGATAAGCTTTGTTCGATTGATTATATGTCTTTGTGGGCGCGAATATACTCTGTTTTGTTTTTGTTGTTTCCGAGAAGCTTGTTGTGATTATGATTAAGACACTGAACAAAAAAAAACTTAGGCTTTGGTCGTGGGGTTGCTTTCTTGACTTAGACTCTTGAGGTGTCTTCTGTATTGCTATACCCTTAGCTATAAAGTTTCGTTCTCTTTTTTTTATTTATCGTAATTGTTAGTTCTGGTTGCGATACTATGAATTGGAGAGTTAATTTCTCCTGCATAGGTATAATGGTTTGGTAGGTTTCATTATATTTATTTAATTGGCCTTGAAAATGTTAAACTTGAACACATGTAAGGAAATTTTATTTGAAACATATGTTTTCTACTGTGAGAACATGCTGCAAATCGTAGGTATGTATTCAAATTAACAGGAGATTCCCTGTAGTGAGCGATTTGTAGATCAATTTGTTTCTAGAAAAAATCAGATAAACAGTTGTGCTATATGTTTGAACGGAATGATGTTTTGAGTAAGGAAGCTGAACAAGGTAGATGCATGAGGTCTATGTTTCATGATGTCATGACACATGCTTTCTTTATGATAGATGGCAAGCGCTTGGAACATGAGCATTGCAATGGTTCATAGGGATTTAGAGAGGGAATGGGAGATCAATGTTGGACTTGTTTCATATTCTGTTTTTTTTTTTTTTCAAAAAAAATCATTATTTTGGATATTCTTGCTCCAAAAAATATTGGGAAGATCTAGAAAAAAAATAGATTTTCTTATAGTAGCTTGTGGAGCACATGGGAGCAAATAAGCATGTTTGGAGCTTGTGGAGCACTGCTCTCACCAAGGATTGCTCTCACTTGGTTTGCTTCATACATATTTTGGGGATGGAAAGCTGGTCTGAGTGGAGATTCTTTGTCAATAGCAGTGAACTTTAGTCCTTTATTTATTTGTCTTCTTTTATTCGTATCTGCAGTTACACCTCTCTACTTTTTTTTAACAACCTTTGTGAACAATGAGTGGTCGTTTTTCTCGGTCCATCTATGTCGGTAACTTGCCCGGAGACATTAGGGAGTCTGAGATTGAAGATCTCTTTTACAAGGTCAGTTCTGCCTACTTCCTTTGATTCAGTTGGTTTTTGCATGACATCTCAACTGTTTCTAAGAGAATGGTATCTCAATTGCAGTATGGCCGCATAGTTGATATTGAATTGAAGGTTCCACCTCGCCCTCCATGCTATTGCTTTGTTGAGGTGCGTTTCTTTGTTTTAAATTACATTGTCTTAACCAAAATTTTCAAGATAATAGTTAACCAAACACTCTATGTTGAGTGTTTGTAGTTTGAGCATGCTCGGGATGCGGAAGACGCCGTCGATGGCCGTGATGGCTACAACTTTGACGGGTGTCGCTTGAGGGTAATAAAGACATTCATTGCCTTGCCTTTTGATGTTTTTTTTTTTTAATTTGTTATCGTTGTGTCTAATCATTATGAATGCAGGTTGAGCTTGCCCATGGTGGTCGAGGGCAGTCTTCAGGTGATCGTCGTGGTGGATACCGTGGTGGGGGTGGCTATGGTGGTGGTGGTGGATCTGCCCGCTTTGGCGTCTCACGACACTCTGAGTTCCGAGGTTTGTGTAATTAGAAAATTGGTATTTGTAAAATTTGGTTTGAGTCTTCACATGTTTCTGATGGTTTGTATGTATTCTTGGACGGCTTTATGCAGTTATTGTGCGTGGGCTTCCATCATCTGCTTCATGGCAAGATTTGAAGGTGTGATGACTACTAACTACTTCAGGTTTTCTTTTTTGCTTCTTTAAAAAAAAAAAAAATTAAAAACCGTCATTTCAGGATCATATGCGGAAAGCTGGTGATGTGTGCTTTGCTGAGGTCACTCGTGACAGTGATGGTGCGTTATATGTTCTTACCTTACCTTTTATTCCAGCCTCGAGCCGCGTTTGGGATATTGTGGTTATGTCTTTTTCCTTACACATGACTTTATCTTAATTATGGCCAGGAACGTATGGTCTTGTTGATTACACCAATTATGATGACATGAAGTATGCTGTAAGTTTCCCCTCTCTTTCTGTATATCAAAGCTATGAATTTGTTTAGTTACCGATGCTAAAGGTTTGTGATTGTTGTTCAGATAAGGAAACTTGATGATACAGAGTTCAGAAACCCCTGGGCCAGAGGCTATATCAGGGTATGGTGGTTTTCTTCTTACAGTCTTAATCGTCTCCCATCCTTTACCATATAATGTGTGTGTCTGTGTTTTCCCTTACATATGCAGGTTAAGAAATACGAAAGCTCCCAGTCGAGAAGCCCAAGCAGAAGCAGGAGTCGAAGCCGTAGCCGAGGCCGTGGTCGCAGCCCTAGCCGCAGCATTAGCAGAAGCAGGAGCCCAAGGAAGGATCTTAGGTGCGTTTGTTTGTACACTGAACCCCTTCTGTATATCTTCCCGTTATGAACAAGTAGTTAAAGTTGTGTGTTTATCAAATCTCTATTGCAGCAAATCACCAAGACGTTCCCTTTCCAGATCGATATCAAAATCTAGATCTCCATCTCCCGACAGGAAGAAGAGTCCTCCTAGGTAAACTTCTCGTCCCTACCCTTTCTGTATCAAAATCACTGATGTTTCTAATCCTTCTTTTACTCAGGGCAATGTCGAAATCGAGGTCCAGGTCCAGGTCCAGGTCTCTTTCAAAATCTCCTGCCAAGGTATACAAATAAGTTGCATTTTAGTTTTATGGGAAAAAGGCCAAGCAGAGACTAATCTGAAACTTGTTGAAAATGGTCTCTTTCTCAGGTTCGGGAAGGCAGTGGATGATTGCTAAAGTTGTCAAGCCAAAGATAGACTTGGAGTTTTATTATAAAGCTCAAAGTTGTAGTTGGTTTCTCTGTTGAATACTTTTTTTTTATTTATGTGCCTACTTTGTGTTTACAACATGTTATTTTAGCGATTCTTTGAAATATTTGTGAAACGATATTTTCATCACTTAATTTTCATTCTACTTCTAAATGTCTTGTTCAAGAATATTTAAGAGGCGAACTTGCGTGCATGATCTTTTTTGGGGTAAATTGTCTAACACAAAGGAAGATTAACAGTAATGTTGCGATGTTCCGTTTTTAGACCAGAGTCAAATAGATTTTACCAGCTAAGTTGTCTGGTAACAGTTATGAGGTGTGAAATGGATGTGTGACACATGTTCAAAATGTAATTCTTTGTTATAGACAATTATAGTGGAGTGACTGGAGTCGTTACCAGTAGACACTCTAAATAATTTTACTTCTAGCTCTAAATTGATCTAGACAATTATCATCAATGTTCAAATAAAGAAAAGGTCCATTAGACATGACCATTTAGACATGAACACTCCAAATAAACATGAAGAAGCTATTTTGACACATTTAGGTTACGATGTCTGAAGTAGTTGAAACTAACCACATGTACATAGTGATTTATGTAACCATTCATGATTAACACACACACAATGTGGTTTGTACTTACAAAAAAGAAATATAGTGTGCGGTTTGTAAGACAAACGTGAAACGCTTTAGAATGAAAGTTGGTGAGTTTGAAGAGTTGGTGAACTTTTTTCTTCCAGCAATTTATACCTATTTTATAAGCACATGAATGTTTGGAAGATTTGAAAGCACATGAAGGTTTGAAACTTTGCAGAGATATGCCTACGAACAATTATTTTTTTATATATCATTTTTTAGCCTTCTTTGAATCTATATTATTAAAATTGGAGTATTTTTTGGTACTGTTTGAAAACATGATAGCAATATAAATGAGAATGATTTGGAAACATGGATAGCACTATAAAAAAATATTGTGTTTTTTTAGTAATTTCATTAATATAACTACATTAATTGTCTTTCTATATTTTACTCATTTTAAAAAATTTATTAATTATATTAATTTAACAATACATCACGTCATTAATTATATTACCATAATAATAATAGTACAGATTTTTATTTATTAGTTAATCAACATTAATTTTGTGACAATTATAAAATTAAAAATATAAAATAACTGGGTTTTGCACATGGTTAAATGTTCGGTTTAGTTTGTTTAACTAAAGTTTTCTTTTAGTTTCAATCGATGGAAAATTAGGTAGCCAAAAACATAATTCAAAGACATGTTTTGTGAGTAAAATAATAACTTAAATCAAAATAATAAAAATGTATTACATTTATTTTCACTTAATTTTTCATTCCATATAATTATTTTACTGAATAAAAACCTCTTTCAATTTCACTTAATTTAGCCAAACACATAAAAATATCTTTTTATAAGTTTATAAAACCAGTTAGACATGAACATTGAATATCTATTTAGGTACGGGTAGTTCTTTTTGGGTATCATTTTTTTTTTGAAATTATACCCGCATGAATATTATAAAATTTTTGTGTGGGTTTTGAGTTTGGTCATTTTGAGTCTAGATAAATTTGGTTATGATATATATGAATCTAAAAATATTTAAATAACAAATATATCTGAAACAGATCTGGATATTTGAACCAAAAATAATCATATTACCTGATTTGGTCCAGGTTTTTTGAATACCATTAGTAGGATGGATGCATCTGCCCTGAGTAAAAAATCTTTAATTGCATTTTTTAGTTAAATTTAATCAGATGCACCCATCCTTTTAAAATCTTCTTTTTATATTGTGATGGACATGGACATAAACAATCTTTGAAGACTTTGATGTGTTTCTACGATTTATTTATATATTTTTTTTGTCAACCATTTATAATTTATATTGAACTCGAGAGAGAATTTAAACTCAATACGATTTTAAGTCCAATATTGGCCCAAATAATAAAAGATGATAAACATGAAACACTAGCCAGCCACGTGTTGAAATAGTATGGGTTTAGATGACGTCACCGGTGAAGCTCGACTCCAGTCTGGAACATTGCCGAAAAAGCGTCTCCTGGTTCTCCATCTGAGGTGTCACTACAGTAGTCATCAGACTCATCACTTCCACGATCCCTACTAAAAATCTGCAGGTACACCTTCTATTGATCACCGGATTGATAGTGAATCTAAATCTGAAACGTCGGAGAGTTATGCCCACTGACAAATGAGATCAAACACTCCTTGGCGCACCACCTAACACGGCGAATAAACACCCTTTCTCCATGCACAAAATCAATTGATCTGGATCTCTTGAAACTTTTATCTGAAGAGAAACTCCGCTCCAAACATCTCACTAGAGAGAACGTAGATTTACTCTCAAAAGAGAGAAGAATAAGCATTATCAAAGAAAACAGAGATATTTACAAATCAATCCAGTAATATAACTATCTGATACAAATCAGAGAGTGAACATTAAAATGCAGAAGGTGAGGAGGTAATAAAAACCAAACAAAAGGAAACCGAAAACATCGGACTTTAAGCCGGACTAAGCCGGATTCACACCGATCTGAGGCTATACAAGATCGGACCAAAAAACAAAAGAAGTGGAGGTGGCTGGAGACGAGGGTCGCTGCCGGCCACCGTACACGTTGAAATTTATTTGCGACTTTTTAGAGAGAAGACAGAGCGAAATTCTAAAGAGAGAATCTAAGTTAGTTGTCTGCGTACTACAGTAAATTGTATTTGTTTACTTTTTAGTCTTTTTTGTTTTGTTTTTGTTTTAAATTGTATTTGTATTTGATCAGCGGCGGATCTAGATAGAGTAGGATGGGTGCATCTGCCCTCAGTAAAAAATACAATTAAATTTAAATGTACCATAATTTTTATATATATATATATATCTTGCAGCTAAATTTGTTTAAAACCTTCTGTCTACACACTGAACCAAGGTCCGAATAATCATGAACCCCTTTTCACTGTTTTTGCCTCCACTCATTATATTTTCTAGATGCACCGTATGTGATCTCTTAGTCTGACATTATATCTTCTGGATTCTTATTTTACTAGACTTTCAAAATCAAATATTTCTCCATATGTATTTGAGTTCAAACCTCTTCTGGCTTCTTACAGTTCAATGACACATACTATCATTATAATTTTTTGTTTATAAGGTCCAGCAAGATTTAATAAGAACTAGATTTTGATCCGTGCTTAGAAAGCGCATGCATGTTTATTTTTAAAAGTAAATAAATTATTTTAATATAAAATTTTTTATATAAAATAGTGTATCGGTTTGAGACCACTTATTCGAAAACGCGAACCGAGCTTTACCAAAATAAAAAACCGAAATAAAAAAATTGAACTGAATTTCATTAAGAACCGAGTAGATCATATATCTCTAGAATAAAAAAAATGAAACTGAATCAAAAACCAAATGGGTACTTGAATTTTTAAAATACAAATTATGTACTTTCCAATATTAATTATATGTATTTTCTAAATAACAAAATATCTTAAAATACTATTTATACAAAATATAAAAATTATCTGATATTTTTATTTGAACAATTTAAATTGCCTGATTTTTAAGCTGAAAACTCACAAATTATCCGATTTTTTTGTTTGCATATTAGCAAGTTCTCAGCGTTGCTATCAAACCAAAAAAACGAAATAATACAACTGACTAGACGTTGTAAATTCTTGAACGGTTCCTAAATTTCTTGAACCAAAACACCAATAACCAAAATACCCAAACTAAAACCAAATGTCGAAGATTAATAGTGCATCTACATCTACATAAACCTAAACCAATGCACGTAAGCCTGAACCAATGTACATAAGCCTAAAACGTCGTTAACATTAAGTTTGGGCGTTAAAATTTGCCAATACATATTTAAAAAATGTACCAACATTTCAAAAATAGTAGTATGACATATTATTAAAGATCTCAATTAAATAAGTTTATTCCATGAAATATTCTCTAACTTCAAATGTATTTTTATAGTTAATTTAGTTTATATATGTTGATACCACTTTTATGAAAAATGGTATGCAAATTTGTATAAGTGTCACGGAGTAAATTACCATAAGATATAAATTAATAAAAAATACACAATACTTACATACCAACATTGGCTAATTGTTAAAGCAAATTAGTCGCACAAAGTTGCCCATTCAAAGGATTGATCCCAACTTGGGAATCAAGCACCACTCCAAAAAGTGGATCATCCTCTTTAATTACTCTCTCCGCAAGCTGACTTTGAAATTTTTCTACAGCTTTTCCTTTCATCTCCGCATGAGCATAAGCCGCTTGAAAGAAAGGACATTGGGACTGTTCATGAGTTAGCCTTTGACAAGAGTAGCATCTTTTTTGCAATCTCTCATAGTCATACAGAATTTTCACCACCTCTCCTCCAGGAACAGTAACCGTTTTGAAGCGCCTAAGAGGTTTAGAAAGATCAAACTTAACCTTGACTCTTATATAGTCTTTGAGTTGAGGTTTATCTGGATCAAACGCTACTTCGATGACTTGGCCAGCAAAATCTCCTAGCGACGTTAACGCCGCCTTCGTATAATGATTCACTGGAATATTACGCATCTGAACCCAAACCTCAATGAACTGCAAATAGTCCGGAGGTGGTCTCTCCACCCACCTTTCCATTGCCAGTGTCCACTGATTACTAGTATGAACACCTTTGTTCAAAACATCTAACAAGTCATGCTCATGCTTGAAGATAAACTGGAACCTGTCTCTAGAAAGGGCCACACCTCTAACCCGATCATAAAGCCTCCACTTCCTAGGCATCTCCAGAATAACCTCTGAAATATTTTGACACTGGGGATTAAGCAATCTCCCCACCAAACTTACAGCGTTCCGCTCTGTAGAGTAATAATCCGGCAAATCCGGAATAACGAACGGCTCTTCACCCTCTTCTAAAGTCATACCATGCATCGCCTTATCCAAAAAAGGATCCATATCCTTCATACTCTTGAGACGTAGATACCAGAATCACCTTCAATACTCTTCTAAGACCCCAACCAGTAAAAGCCCTCTTTATACCCGAAGTCTTGAATTTTCAAACGAAAGAAAAGTTGCTATCACCAGGAACCAACAATTAATCACTCCACCCACAGATTTAATTGAAGGATACAACACTCAATATAATCGAAAAGGAAGGAATAAATATTTTTCCTTTTTTATAACATCTCTATTTCTTAATGGCTAAATAATTATATTTTTAATTACATTATATATATAAAAGGCTAATCTCCGATAACATTCTTATTGCGCATGAGTTGATTCATAACCTTCGTACCAATGACAAGATTTCGGATAAGTTCATGGCAATCAAATCTGATATGTCGAAGGCTTATGATCGTGTTGAATGGGCTTACCTTCAAGGACTGTTGAAGGCAATGGGATTTAATGGCGCTTGGGTTGACAGAGTTATGGAATGTGTATCTTCGGTTTCGTTTGCAGTTCTAATTAATGATCAGCCTTTCGGAAATATTAAGCCGGGTAGAGGACTCAGACAAGGTGACCCTTTGTCTCCATTCCTTTTTGTTCTTTGTACTGAGGGGTTGATTCATCTTATTAAGAAGGCAGAGAAGGAAGGAAGACTTGAAGGCATTCAGTTTGATGAAAAAGGACCGATGATTCATCACCTTTTATTTGCAGATGACAGTTTATTTGTATGTAAAGCCGGTGAGGAACAAGCTAAAGTGTTGATGGAGATATTGAATACTTATGGAAGAGCCACAGGTCAAAGGATTAACCTGGAAAAGTCTGCTATCACTTTTGGAAGGAAGGTTTCGATTCAGAACCAGGTTAGTATCAAAAGAATCACGTGTATTGAGAAGGAAGGAGGAACAGGAACGTACCTTGGTCTGCCTGAGTGCTTCAGTAGCTCTAAATCTGAGTTGCTTGCTGATATTTATGATAGATTAAAAGACAGGCTCTCAGGGTATTTTGCTAGGCTTCTTTCTCAGGGTGGCAAAGAAGTTTTACTTAAAGCAGTGGCAATGGCTATGCCTCTTTATGCTATGTCATGCTTTAAGTTACCTAAAAGTTCATGTGAAAACCTGACTCAGGCTATGGCTGCTTTTTGGTGGGATTCTTTGGAACATAAACGCAAGATCCATTGGATGAAGTGGGAGAAAATGTGTCTTTCAAAACAACAAGGTGGGTTAGCCTTTAAAGACATTCAGACCTTCAATCAAGCCCTTCTTGCTAAGCAGGCATGGAGGTTACTTTACCAGCCTGATTCTCTGTTTGCAAGAGTCTTTAAAAGTCGGTATTTTCCTAATGACGTCTTTTTAAATGCTCGATTGGGGGCCAGACCTTCGTACGGGTGGAGAAGTATTCAATTTGGGAAAGAACTGCTTGTTCGGGGACTTAGAAAACAGGTTGGTAATGAAAATTCTATCAATGTCTGGATGGATTCTTGGATTGCAGGGGAGACTATGCGAAGACCTCTCATGATGAACCCCATTGTCGATTTGGATCTTAAGGTTAGTCATCTTATAGATCAAGATTCCAGGACTTGGAAGTCGTCGGTGCTGGCTGAGCTATTCTACCCTGAAGATATAGCAAGCATTATGAAGATGAAGCCAGCAGTAGATGAAGAAGACTTTTGGACTTGGTGCCACAATAGAAATGGAGTGTACTCGGTGAAATCTGGTTATTGGATGATGAATAATGAGAAACACTCTGTTATGCTTCGAGAAGCTGAAGCTCTCCCGTCTCTTAACCTCTTGAAAGACTCTATTTGGAAAGTCAGAACAGATCCCAAAATTAAAACTTTTTTGTGGAAATCTATTTCCAATGCCATTCCAGTTGGAGAATTATTGATCAAGAGAGGAGTCAAATTGGATCCGTGTTGTCAGCTTTGCAGATTTGAGGATGAATCTGTTAACCATCTTCTTTTTACCTGCCCCTTGGCGCGTCAGGTTTGGGCACTGTCGCTCATCCCTATTCCTCATAATAGATTTGATGAGAATTCGTTTTACTCTAACATCCATTTCTTGATGTTTGGGTTGAACAATTCAAATTCTACGCTGGAGGCAAGAAGAAGGTTTTCCTGGTTTATATGGCATTTGTGGAAGAATCGCAATATATTTGGTTTTGAAGGAAACAGATTCAATGCCCTTGAGATAGTGCAGAAAATCAGTCATGAAGCTGATTCTTGGTTTATTGCAAATGAATTTCAAGTGAAAAGAGTAGAGGAAGAAAAGAGGCTAAAGATGGCAGTATTAGTGAAATGGGAGCCTCCCCAATTCTCTTGGGTTAAATGCAATATTGGAGTGCATTGGAGAAAAGACTGATGGGGGGGGGGGGGGGGGGGGAGCTGCGTGGGTTTTAAGAGATTCTGAAGGCAAGGTGCTATTGCATAGTAGGAGAGCTTTTACTGGTCTCAGTAACTTAAATGAACTGAAGGTTCATGTGTGTTTATGGGCGATTGATAGTATGGTGAGCCATAAGATGAATAGGGTGATCTTTGCTTTTGATGATGAAATGATTGTTGGAGCGATCACAAGACCTATGGCTTGGCCATCTTTCAAAGCTTTGAGTTCTGACTTCTCAATCAGGCTCAGAAAAATTGAATGGTGGAGGTTTTTAAAGGAAATAAAAGAAGGAACAGAGGTGCTTTTCTAATTGCTCAAAGTGTGACTATAGGTGGAAGGTTTCAATCCTATGTTGCTGCAGGTTATCCCTTTTGGCTGAAGAATATCTTTGAGAATGAGAAACGCTTGGCCTCTCCTTGACATTGGGTGGTTTAACTAGGGGAATTTTTTTGGTTTGATCTAGGGTTGGTTGGGGTAAATTATCTGTGTTTGTTAGTTTCTTTGACCAGTGTTCTTATAGTTGGGTTTGTAAATTTGTGATGGTTGTAAAATTACGATACTTGGTGAATGAAAGTTCAGATGACAAAAAAAAAAAACCAATAAAGCCCACACGATTGTAAGCATATACATGTATAGTTTGTTGTATTTTAAATTAATACGAAAGGAGTGGTGTGATGTACGGTAGGACTAAATATTAACAAACTAATAAGCCAAACAACTTTTTTAAGTAATTTTTTTAGGATTCTTTTTTTTAATAGTATTCTTGTATTGACTTTGGGATGCTACAATTAGAGTTCAAATTTCTAGATTGATTTAAAGGTTAAATGTGAAAATCTATAATTTAAGTAAGGAGAGAAAAAATAGTTTTTTTTTTAACGCTGGATAATTATGCTATTACAACTATGAGAAATATTGCCTACAGCCGATAATTCTACCTGACGTATGAAGATTCACGCCTAACTGCATCATCTGAGCCGCCCTATCGGATCTACACTTGACGGTATTCTTTGCGCCATGTTGTAGATTTCTTGTAGAGAAAAAATAGTTTGATAGGATGAACACATCAAATATTATCCATTATAGTTTCAAAAAAAAAAATTGTCCATTAAACATATAAAATTATTAATATTGCTTATGGAAATTTTTTTAATATAGAATATAATTAAATCTGGCGATTCATATACCTAAATTAAATGTATAATATTAAGAAGGATTGCAAACCACATTCTTGCATGTAGATATAAACCAACTAACCAGAAATGTGGAAAATAAAATGGCGAAGCAAAGACAAAATCTCTAATTTAATTTTGGGGTTTCTAAATTTCAGTCAACGAAGCAGAAGTTGATTTTAAGCAAAGATAAAAGAAAAAAAGCAAATCAAGCTTATAGTTAATCAATCTCTTCCTTGGCCATGGAAAAATACAATCAATCCTTAAGAAAATAATTGTTACGAGCATATATTAGTGTTTATAATAGTTAGTACATATATCAATGCTTATAAATGGATTGAAAGATGGACATCAATACCTTCTTTCTTTTTTTTTTCTGTAGCTGATGAAACCTTAAAGCCAAGCACTTACATAGGCTTTACATCCTCAGCGTGGTCTATGAAGGTGTAAATGTATTGATTCTTAACAAAATCAATTCCTTGGACCCTAACTTTCACGGTGGTGTTTCTCTCCGCATCGTAGTAGAAAATATAGAAAGGATCAGAAAGAATGGAGGGTGAAAACATGTACAATTTCACTGTCACCAGTCATCCCGACAACATTTAACCTGGTATCCACACCAAGATTTTTCCAAAAGGGCCGCAATATGTAGGTTTTCTTCGACCATTTATGTTGTTCAGCATCATCTAGAACCATCAAACCAAGACTTGTAGTTCTTCCACTGTAAAAACCAACGGAATCAAATTGAATCGCACCTAATCTACCCTTGTAATTTATCAGGGTTGAAGAGCAAGTTAAATTGATTTCCAGAGATTTGAACTTTTCAGAAGTAACATCAAAGCAAATAACAATAAAATTTTGTACAACTCCAAACAAGTTGTCTTGATAAGCTGAATAATACAAAACTCCATTGATACATATCCCACCACTCTCAGGGCATCGTTGTAGGGAACATTCAATCATTCTCCAAAACAGTTTTCCTGTTTCTAACGTCAAAACTTGATGCTCCTCAGAGATTTTAGGGTATGTTCTACTAAGCGACATGCACAGTACCTTATACTCCTTTTTTATGGGAATGGGATCATACCCTAAGTAGGTTCTCACATGAACCCTTCTTGTTCTCGCTGCAGGTAATTTTTTGAACTGTCCTGAAGGTTGTAGACAAGATAGAGATACTCTACATGACTCGGAAGGTTTAGGTTGATTGGTTAGATAGGATTATAGTTGATCCGGTTAAGTTTTGTAAGTCCAATTGAACCGGTCTCTCTCTTAGTAAACCGTATGCGTGTGTGATGAGCGAGTTAGCTCGTAGTATAAGAGCTAACGAGCTTTGAGTTTGTTAGATGATGTGAACTGATTAGGATTGTATCAGTCGCAGCAGTTAGAGTGAGAGAGATCGCGATCGAGTCTGTAAATCGGAGCTCGCTTGTGAGCGGTTAGTATTTGCTGGTTCGATCCCAGCTCCGGTGAGCTATAGCGGCCACACCTAGTTAACGGTGTGGTGCGGTGAACACCGGGTCAACATATCACGTGTTGGTTCGAGGTTACGTCGGAGAAGAAGATCAAATCGCTGTAGATCTTCACAAATTGGTATCAGAGCATAGGTTTCAAGATACGGCGAGAGAGGAGTCACAATCAAGATCCGGCAATCAATCAACCTCAAGATGACGAGTCACAAGATCAAAGTCAAAATGTCGATGTTCGACGGTACCGGAGACTTTGGGATCTGGAAGAAAAGGATGCTCGCAAATCTCAGCGTGCAAGGCTTAAAGGATGTTCTCACTCCTCAAGTCAAAGAAGATTCAAAGACCGTGGTATTGCGAGGAATCTAATCTCCATGGGAAGTCTTGAAGAGAAAGGTTGTGAGTTCAAGGCTGCTAAAGGTATTCTCAAAGTAATCAAAGGTTGCACGGTGTTTATGAAAGGAGCCAGAAGACAGTCTCTGTACATTCTACAAGCTAAAGCTAGGGAAACGGGTTTCAATATTGGAGAGACCGGAAACGTTTCAGAACAGAAGGATGGTCAGATCTCAGACATTCAACTATGGCACAGTCGCATGGGTCATCTTGGACAGAAGGGAATAAAAGTTTTGATTAAGAAAGGTTGCTTTGGAGATTTGAAGAAGACCGAGATGAGCTTCTGCGAAGACTGTGTGATTGGTAAAACTCACAAAGTAAGCTTCGGTCCTGCACTTCACATTACGAAGGAGAAGCTGGATTATATTCATTCGGATCTTTGGGGTTCACCTAACGTTCCACCAAGCTTAAGCAGGTCTCAATACTTTCTCACGTTTACTGATGACTACTCGAGGAAGGTATGGATTTATTTCCTCAGGCGAAAAGATGAAGTTTTTGAATGCTTTGTTGATTGGAAGAAGATGGTGGAGACACAGAGTGAAAGAAAGATCAAAAAACTGAGAACAGATAACGGTCTTGAGTTCTGTAATATACAGTTCAACTCTTTCTGTAAAGAAGAAGGGATAGTGAGGCACAGGACATGCACTTACACACCTCAACAGAACGGGGTGGCAGAGAGGCTCAACAGGACGATCATGAACAAGGTTCGAAGCATGCTGAGTGAGAGCGGGTTTGAGGTAAGGTTCTGGGCAGAGGCTGCGGCAACAGCTGTTTATCTCATTAATCGATCACCATCATCTGCTATCAATTTTGAGATACCAGAAGAAAGATGGACTACAGTTACACCGAATTTTAAAGACTTAAGAAGATTTGGGTGTCTAGCGTTTGTACACACAAGTGATGGCAAGTTAAATCCAAGAGCAAAGAGGGGTTACTTCACGGGTTATCCCGAAGGGGTTAAAGGTTTTCAGCTGTGGATCCCTGAAGAAACGAAAGTCATTATATCAAGAGATGTAGTCTTCAGGGAGGAGATAGTATACAAAGAAGACAGACGTGAGTCTACATCTCATGATAGTTCAAGGCGTGAAGCTCCAAAATTGATAAGTTTGGAGTTGGAAGGTGGAGCTACTGAAGAAGCATCGAAAGAATCTGAAGGTGGAGCTACAGAGACATCAGTTGAGAATGAAGAAGAATGTGGAGAATATCTCGGGGAGTATCAGTTAGCAAAAGATAGAACAAGGAGACAGGTGAGGCCTCTGAAGAGACTCGAAGATTATGAGTGCGATGCAGCTGATGGGGAAGACATATATGCGTGTTATATATGTGATTTACCTGAAGACGGAATAACAGAACCATCTTCTTGGAGAGAAGCAATGGAAGATCCTGATAGTGATCTTTGGAAAGAAGCTGCAGGTGATGAGATGTCTTCGTTAAAGAAGAACGGAACATGGGTCCTAGTTGATAAACCAGAAGGACAGAAAACAATTGGCTGTAAATGGGTGTTTAAGAGGAAACCAGGAATCGTAGGAGTTGAGCCACCAAGGCACAAAGGACGTCTAGTTGCGAAAGGTTACTCGCAGCGAGAAGGCGTGGATTTTCAAGAGATCATCGCACCAGTTGTCAAGCATGTGTCAATAAGATACATTATGTCTGCAGTGGTACATTTCAACATGGAGCTTCAGCAGATGGATGTCAAGACGGCTTTCCTCCACGGGTTACTTGATGAAACCATATACATGGATCAACCGGAGGGTTTTGTAGACAAGAAGAATCCTCAGAAAGTGTGTCTCTTGAAGAGGTCTTTGTACGGTTTGAAACAGTCACCTCGGCAGTGGAATAGGAGATTCGATGATTTTGTCAGAGCTCAAGGATATACGAGAAGTGAGTATGATCAGTGTGTATACTTCAAGAAGAACAGTTCAGGAGTTTATGTGTATATGCTTCTCTACGTGGACGACATTTTGATTGCTTCAGCTGATAAGGTTCAAGTGGATCGACTGAAGAAAATTTTGAGTTCTGAGTTTGAGATGAAGGACCTAGGAGATGCGAAGAAGATACTAGGGATGGAGATACACAGAAACAGAGAGACAGACGAGTTGTGGGTCTCTCAAGAGAGTTACTTATGGAAGGTACTGTCAAATTTTGATATGGATCAAGCAAAGCAAGTTACTACACCTATTGGAGCTCATTTTAAGCTTAAGTCTGGAACAGAGAAGGAACTAAAGGATCAGGCTGATTACATGAGCAAGATTCCATATCAAAGCGCAGTGGGTAGTGTAATGTACGCTATGGTGGGAACGAGGTTGGATCTTGCATATGCAGTTGGTCTAATCAGTAGATTCATGTCGAAGCCATTGAAGGATCACTGGCAAGCAGTCAAATGGGTTCTTTGATATATAAAAGGAACATTTGATACTAGACTGAGTTACAAGAAGAAAGGAGAGTTCGTTATTAAAGGCTACACAGACTCAGATTATAATGGCGATCTAGATCAACGAAGGTCAACGTCTGGGATGGTCTTTACAGCAGGAGGCAATCCCATAAGCTGGAGGTCATCACTTCAGAAGGTAGTGGCTCTGTCAACTACGGAAGCAGAGTACATTGCTCTGTCTGATGCTGTGAAAGAAGGTGTGTGGCTGAAGCATTTTGCAGAAGAGCTTGGCTTCCCGCAAGATTCTGTAGAGATCTTCTGTGATTCACAAAGTGGCATAGCATTATCAAAGAATGCTGTATATCACGAGAAGACGAAGCACGTTGCGACAAAGTATCATTTCATTCGTGATCTCATAACTGCGGGTGAAGTACAAGTCTTGAAGATAGCAACAGAGTACAATCCTGCAGATATCTTCACGAAGGTGTTACCAGTATTCAAATTCCGCGAAGCACTGAGGTTGCTTCGAGTCTCCAAGAACTAAAGGAGTGCTTGTGACCGGTTAAGGTTACAAGGATCGTCTGGTAAAGGACGTATAAGAAGAATGTCTCGGTAAAGAGGAATGTGCTGACTTCATCAAAGATCTTCATCAGGTATGTATGAAGGTATCTTGTCTAAGGTGGAGATTTGAAGGTTGTAGACAAGATAGAGATACTCTACATGACTCGGAAGGTTTAGGTTGATTGGTTAGATAGGATTATAGTTGATCCGGTTAAGTCTTGTAAGTCCAATTGAACCGGTCTCTCTCTTAGTAAACCGTACGCATGTGTGATGAGCGAGTTAGCTCGTAGTATAAGAGCTAACGAGCTTTGAGTTTGTTAGATGATGTGAACTGATTAGGATTGTATCAGTCGCAGCAGTTAGAGTGAGAGAGATCGCGATCGAGTCTGTAAATCGGAGCTCGCTTGTGAGCGGTTAGTATTTGCTGGTTTGATCCCAGCTCCGGTGAGCTATAGCGGCCACACCTAGTTAACGGTGTGGTGCGGTGAACACCGGGTCAACATATCACGTGTTGGTTCGAGGTTACATCGGAGAAGAAGATCAAATCGCTGTAGATCTTCACATGTCCTGTGCTAGGGTTACATATCATAATCATCTTTGAATCATTACATCCACGTTTTGACCACATATCAAGCCACTGACAGGGCGATGAATCAGAAAGGACCCCATTCTGGTCGGGATAGGCATATGATTATCGACAACTAGATGAGATAAGTCCTGGTCTGGATTTCGAGGTTGAGCTGCCGAATAGGAAAACAACTTACAGTCAACATGGAACGTGAACAAGAGACGCGGACGTGCGGAAGACCTCGTCAAGAACGAATGTGCGAAGTTTCTACTAACAGAAAATAGAAGCCCATTCCTTGGACAGGCGACGAAATCTCGATAGAGATTTTGCGGTTAGCCTCGAGAAAATCTCAAAATGAGATCAGCTGGGATCGACTCTCAATTCTCAACTGATCGAGTTTTGGGATTAGCCGTCTTTGAGACATGCTTCTGCTGTTTTCTCATGGTGGACAAACCCTATTGAGAGAGCAATAATTAATAATGTTGGTAGGGAGGAGGAACTGGTCAATAATATATATACTACAAAGTTCTTAGGTTATGGCCCAATTGCAAACCCTATAGACAAACCCTAATGTTTATGTATATTTACTTAAATTAAGGTTGCATGGAATCAGAAATCAAACTTGTGATCAGAGACACCATTCTTGGCAAACGAAACAGGAAACAGTTAAACGCTTTAATGCAACATTGCCTTGCCTATGTGTGTGTGTTGACATTGACATGGTCTTGACTCAGGCTGGAGTTCACGCAGCAAAGCTCTGTCATGGCACTCAAGGGAGCATGTCGATGGAGACATTGTTAGTACAATAATGAATCTCCCTCCCTCCCTCTCGCTTTGTAAAACTTAGGAACAACACATCAAATTTAAAGACAGTAAATACCACTCCACACAGTTTCATTTAATGTCAGTCACACAAAGCCGTTTTATTTATACACAAACAAAGCAATTAAAAAGGATCGAAACTGCTTGTCCAAGGAAGTTCCAGTAATCAATCATCCCTGAGGACATGTTCCCAGTCCGAGTATCCAGATGGTTCAGCACCGACGTGCATCTCGTTCTGCGAATCTCTACCTACTGTCATCATCGAGTCTGGCCAGAGGTGATCACAAATTTGCGTCTTGTTTCTTGGCTGATCGTCTTCTGAATCTGAATCTGAATTTGTGTCCAAGCTCTTCTGAACTTGCTCAGCTTCTCGGCGTTTTAGTATCTGAAATCTATCCATCACATCAGTCACGTGGCTGCTTCTGCCAATTTTAGCCATCTCCGAAGGTTGATGATCTGGATTATCCTCTCTCGTCTCTGTGAAGTTCTGAGAATTGAGTTTGCAATCTGTTTCCTGCGGCCTCAGAATCTGAAGCCTGTTTACAACACCAATATCTGAATCCGGGCAGTTCTGAGATTTGAGTTTGCGCTTTGTTTCCAGAAGCTTCAGAATCTGAAACCGGTCTATAACGTCATCATACTTTTCCCCTGCTGTGGGCTTGACGTTCCCATGATTTTCCTGTTCTAAACCACCGGTAAAGCTTCTGGACATAAGTGAAAATACTGCATCCACGGGATTAGAGTTGAATTTAAAGCTTTGTGGTGCGTCATGACTCGTTGTCACTACATTGTTCCCACCATAGCTCCCGTGCTTAATGAGTGATTCAGTCGTCTCCTGTTCTGCAGTATTTATGATGGAAACCGATTTCGTCGGGTTAAGAAAAGGCTCCTGCATAAAGGTTGATGCATCTGCAGAGACCTCTGAGAAATGTAAAATATGGAACTGTTAAAAGTAAAAGATGACTGTAACTTGTATGTATATATGTGTCTGTCTCAGTTTGGTGTTCTGAGAAAAGTAAAAGTAAAACAAATACTTTTGAATAATATTTGCAAGATAACGTCCAGAGTAAGTTATAAAGTTACCAACCTTTATTCTGCAATTTGAGATTATCAATCTCGTTCTTGATACGATGGTAGCGAGCCATGCAAGTCGAGGAACATAAGGCAGCTTCAGTTTCGAGCCAGAGATTCTTGTACAAGAGTGTTTGTGGGTGAATTTCTTCACCATCAGGAAATTTGGAAGTAAGTATGTTCTTAATACTCTGCAAAGTTAAGATTCCGTATAAAAGAAAGAGTTTACAAATATGGCACAAATATTATGTAAGTAAATACCTGGGTCAAATCAGTCGTATCCTTAACCACCGGTTCTTTGAGTCCAAAGCTGTCTAGTGGCTTGACATTAAATCCTTGACAGTCTTTAGCAACTACATTTGGGGCCTGAAAAGTGTATTCTTAAGCAACTAATAGCAAACAAGAACAATCAATGTATTTCATCTATCCAAAAAAAAAAAAAAACAAATAGCTCCGGAACATAGCACACAGATCAAGAATTGACCTATTCTCATGTGAAAACTCAAGTGCTGCTCATAAGAAATAAATGATGCGCTCATAGAGCATGCAAATAAGTATCTGCTTAACTTCGACCTACGATATAATTCATAAATGTCAGGGTCGAGCTGCATCACATACCTCATTAAGATCAACCACGTTTGGACATGAAACATTCATAGCTGGAGTTGGAACTGATGCTTCCCCTGCTATTGTCTTGTTACTGGTGATTTTCTTTAAGCACTTGGTGAGATTCTCTACTACTTTATCAAGGTTCTCAAGTTGTTCCGGCATCAGCCAGCTCCCATTGTTGAGGCATTCATATACAAGCACTTCTGACAGATTATGCATGGCATTAATCACGGAAGAAACTCTTGGAGAAGAAGGCGGGGATGGGAAATCTCCTTCATCACTTAAATGCTTTTCAGGTGATCGGCCAGTTGAGACATCATCTCCATCAGATCTACTACTCCCTTTGATACAAAGATCTGTCAACAAACTGGTCTTCTTAGCTCTATTCATCGTATCGAACAGTTGTTCCTGGGGCTTACATGTCTCTACACCGGCTTGAACATCTTCATTAGGCTGAATAGCACTACCTTCGGAAGGGGTTTTATAGTTGACAGCTGAATAAGCAGCATAGCCATTATCCGCTTTCATTGCACCACATGGCTCACTTCCCATAGAAAACACAGTAGGAGCTGAAGGCCCCTCAGAAGATACCATGAAGTGGTTCCAGGATCTATGCTCATTGGAATTCAAATCTTCAATCGCATTCTTCAAGGAGCTCTCAGAAATACCATTCTCAATGTCAGCGACCAACGTATTCGGCATCTGATAAAGGGAGGAGACACCACTACCTTCTCGTTTTTCCTTAAACAGAGAACCCGAGGACTCGACATTGAATTGTGGCGGGAGGGAAGAACGGAGACTCCTTGAACTAGGCGAGCCAACAGTCTTCTCGGACAAAGGCTTGACATGACCAGTGGCTTCACCATATCCAAGCAACACGTCGAAATTCACCGGTTCAACAGAAGAACCGTGCAAGCTAGATTGAATATTCTCAGGTGCATCACCAAAGAATGATCTCCCATCTCCTAAACGAAGCCCAGTCTGACTTCCATCAAAGAGAGCTTCAGTTTTCATGCTAGACATTGGTAAAGACGGAACAGGTACGCAAGGCTCCACGGAAAGACCAGGGGGAGCATTCATACTCTCAGGTTTATCATAGCCATGATGATGGTAATATCCTGGACGTTTATCATCAAAAGCATTAACACCAGAAGGCGGCATAGGCTTATAGAACGGTTCCTGAGAATTTCTGATAAGCATATCTGCTAAAGAAGCTGAGGTGTAAGGCACCCACTCATAGCGTTGCCTCTCTAAGAAATTCTCAGTGGGAAATGGCACAGCATCAGATGATGATCCCCTTGAAGGGTTAAATCCACTCGGTGAGAACATGTCTTTATGAGAATCTTCAGCCCTGGGACCACGGTTTCCTGCAAGAACACAAATCCGTACTGCGTTAAATCTTCGAACAAAGAACCAAAACATTAGAGGAAATAAAAAAAATGTGTTTTCACGGAGAAACAATGATCCAATAAACAGTAAACTCATTATCATACATTATTATTAACAGAGCAGGTCATGAGACGAAAAATTAGCATGTACTGAATCAAAACAAACATGGCGGGTGAAAATTCTAAAGCCGATAACATCAAATTAAATCTCTCCCCTCAAAACCCACAGTTCGAACCTATCACAGTACTATTTAAACACTAAACAGTTAAACCCCCAAATATGATTTCAAAAGGGGATTAAGATATATATATATACCAAACGATGAAGAAGGCGTCTGAGAGCGAGAATTATCACCATACGATGGATGATTGGACCAATCAGCCGGCGATCGGTGATAAGAGCCATGAGAAATCATCGGATCAAACCCTCCTTGGTTTGGATCATAGGAGGAATCAAAAGGTTGGATCGGCGGCGCAGAAGTTGGAGGATGAGGAGACGGAGAGGTAAGAAAGATCGGGTACGGTACTCCAGAGAAACCGCCGTAGCCGTAGCCGTAGCCATATCCATCTGCCATCGTTTTTCTCTCCCACCCCAAAAAGTAGAAGCGACTGGTGTGATAGAAGAAAATAAAAGTGTCTCTGCAGCTAAGTTAATCACTTATCATAGTTAGATAAACATTGGAAGTCCCTTAATGGGCCGTTTAATGGCCCAGAGAAACCATGTAATTATCTTTGACTAATATAATGAAAAATGTTTTTTTAAGTAACAAATTAGTTATCACCACAAATCTGTAACTAAAATTAATAGTAATAAGAATTATGCAAAATTTAGAAAATATATTTTAAAATAAAATTAATTTCTATATATATATTGTATTCTTATTCGAAAAATATCTTTTAATAAAAAGTTTAAAATTAAAAAAAAAACAGAAAACACATAACTAAATATTAATCAAATAAAATTCTTAATTTTATATAATTTACAGATGAATGATTTTTGAGATTTATTTTTAATAATAAATTTAGTTTACAAAAAAACATTCAAAAAATAATAATACGTAAAAAAATTTAAATGAAAACATAAATAATAATTTATTATTGTAATTATTAAATTAGTAAGCATATATTAATAATAAGATGCTTATATTCACATGTGCGGGCGTACACCTAGTTGTTTAATAAAAAGATACAAACTAACAATTCAGACAAAAAAATATAATATTTAATCTCTTTTAACTTTTTATATATTTCCTGGTTGACAAAATAGATTTCCATTTGAATATTTTTTATTGATCAACCCAAAACACTAAATGTACAAATAAATGAAAAAAAGCATACTGTTTAACTAAGTGCCTCCTTGTGAACAATCACGTCTTCATTTCTTTCGTCTCACATGTAAACCTAGGGGTGGGCATTTCGGTTTAATTATAGGTTCAGTTTGGTTTGGTTTGATTTATTTGGATCTAAAAAATCTTGAACCAAAATCAACCCAAATTAATATGATTTGGTTTTTGTTCGATTTGATTTGGTTCTACTTTGGTTTGTGTTTGGTTTGGTTTAATTTGGTTTTATTTGTATTTTTCAGTTCAACCGAATTAACTTTTTAGTTTTGTTCTAGTTCAACTACAAAAATATAAATATAAAAAAAAATAAACAAATCATCATTTGATGCTAAATTATTATTTCCTTCGTATTTAAACGTAAACCAAACATCACAATAAAATGTAGAAAATGTAATTCAATAATTTTATATTATTATTTTTAAGCCTAATATAAAAATTATAAAATAACTTTTCCGTTTTGATGTTAATGTATGAGATTCATATTCTTTTATTTTATTTTTAGTTGTGCTTATTTTATTTATTTTAAAGTAAATGTATAAAATTATGTTTAGTTGTTTAGGCTAAATGGTTAAATATATTAAATTTAATATTATTAGTATATTTAATTAATTTAATTAAAAAATACTTATGGTTTTCCAGTTTGGTTTTGGGTTGATAAAATCTTTAACCAAATGAAATTAACATATACTTTGGTTCGGTTTGGGTTCTGCGGGTTTTCTGCCCACTCCTGGTAAACCAAACGCCAAGCCAATTTCGTATAGAATATCAAAATACAATGAAAGCAAAGCCAAGTAGATAGTAAACGGCAAGAAGTTTGTTTCCCCATCAAAATTTTCAGAAGAACACAAAGCAATTTCCAAACTAGTTATATAATAAATTGGAGTATCTGTGAAATTCCACAGATACATGTCAGAATGAAAAAAGAAGAGAACTTATCTATTTAAAAACATTACTGATGCAAAGTCAAGAAGTAGCCACATTATACAGTATACGCAAGTTACCCTCATAAACTGGTCCCGGATAAGGTGAAAACTGAAACCAACAACAACCACATGCAACAACAACAAAAAAGAACCACTATAAAGTATATACAACAACAAGGTTTTACGGTTTTCAGATCATCAGTGAAGCTCTGAAGTCTGCGGTTAGACTGCACACTGATATCAAGAACAGGACCGCAACAACGGCCGCCCTAAGAAGTCCTCCGTATGAACATCTCACGGATATAATCTTCTTAAACAAGAATCCGGTTCTGTTCTTTGATCTCATTAGCTTCCCCTTCTTTATAGCTTCCCCGTCCGTATCCTCAACCTGTGTAGTTACCATTTATTTGTTACCATACTAATCTCACAGAGAGTAATAATTCATGTGAAAATGGTTGTTACTCTCACCTCTCTCTTGATAGTTTGCAGACGCAACCTTCTTGAGGCGTTTCCATGGATTATATAGTCAGTGGAACAACCTGAGGGTTGTTCCCGCCGAGGCTGTAACTTGATACCAGTTCTTGAAACATCATCGCTCATGTCACCTGCCGAGCGCTGTTGCTGATACGCTGGTGCAGTCTGCAACGAATTATATATATAATATATATTAATAAGAGTTAGTTAGAGATACTGTTTTCTTAATGAAACACACACAAAATGAAGTTATGAGTTTCGAACCTGATCTGGAACTGCACCGTCGAACTCAGACGGGAAAACAAAGTCTTGATCCTCTAAATCGTCTTGGAAATCAAGAACCGAATTGAGAAAGCGGGATACATATGTATCTTCTTCGTTTGTACCGTACTGAGTCTGAATCTGGAAGGTGTTGTCATGGTCACTAGAGCTAGGCTGAAGAAATGCGTTTAAAGAGGAGGAGGAGGATCCAAGCTCGTGTAATGGAGAGAACACTGTCAGGGACTCCAGCTCTGGAAAAGACAGCCAATCAAGATCTCCAAGCTGTGACACATCAAAATAAAAATGTCGTTTAGTTTACAAAACCACGAAGCAATGAGAATTGAGATAAGAAGAAAACTCACCTGGGAGGTTGTAGCCTCATTCCAAGCACCATTATGAGAATCACCAGAGATCACAAGAGAAGACTCAGGCTTCACCCCTTGTGCTTCAACGACCACTTTAGTCTCATCTGGGGAAGATGTGGGAGACGAGACAGCTTCTTCCACTAAACTTGGGTCTTGTTTCTTGAACAATTTGCATATAACAAACGGATTCTGCATTTATCAAAACAAACACATTATTATTAAGTCACACTTACATAACCAGTTTAGTTATTACACCTCTAGATTTTTTAATACCTGGCCAGGGTTGGTGCCACTCAGGTCGTGCTCGGTGGCGCGATACTCGTGCATAACCCAGTTCGTTCGCGTTCCCTTAGGAGCACGACCAGAGTGAAAAACCAGGGTTCTCTTCAATCCGATAACGTTGTTCTTGCCGGATTTGATCTTCCGGTCTTTTCCTGTGGCCTTCCAATGGCCTGCGATCGTTGACCGGTTCTGTCTACTTCCGGTAGGGTACTTCCGGTCCAATGGGGAGAAGAAGAGCCACTCTGAATCTTTTGTTTTGATCGCTGAAAAATCTATAACAACCAAAAAGCTTTGATTTAGTCCACACACTACTTACTAAAGAAGAAGAAGAAGAAGAAGAAAGTTAGGTGTACCAGGTAGATCCCAAGGTTCGCATTTGCAGATATCGATCTCTCGAATGGCTTTGACGTCGTCATCGTGACCGTTTATTTTCCTGCGGAGATAGTAACGGACTAGCTCCTCGTCCGTTGGACGGAATCTTAATCCCACTGGTAAGGAATCTAGCGATAGTTCTTTAATATTCTGATTCATTGTTGCGATTTCTTTTTATTTATCAGAGATGCTATTTCAAATTTTACAGATGTTTTAAAACCTAAGATCGGGTTCTATTTGGTAAAGTGAAGAAGAAGATGTGAAGTTTGATTTTCTTTTTTTCTTTTTCTTTGGGTTTATACTTTATAGAGGTGATGAGAGCAACGCGTGAAGTGCACGCGCTTAACCGAGTACATTACGCGTATGGAAGGAAATAAAAGTACGACTTTACCCTTTACGATAGGTAAATAGGAAGTTTGATGACTCAGTAACAATTACAAGAATTAGGGGTAAAATAGGGAATTAGTATGACATGTTGGTAAGTGTTATGTCAGATAACAAATGGCATGATGACAGGTGGAAGAGGGATTGAAGTTTCGCTGTCGGTCTCTCAGATGTTGAGTTTCTCGGAAGGTTCGATTTCTTGATCTTGACTTTTTGGGGGAAGTTGTCTTTTTTTTTATTCTCTGAATATTCGAAACTTTCCACGATCTTTATTATGAAGCACGCAGCAGCAACCATTTGAGTATGTTAGGGAGCACTTTCGTCTGGCCTACTGTAGCGAAAACGTTAATTAGTTTTTTATAAACGTTAATTAGTTGTAATAACGTTCTAATTTCCCCAGATATTAGAAGAAACTGAAGTTAGTGATATTACCGTTTCTTATATACTACCAAAAAAGGACCTTGACGACAATGAAAGAACAAAAAAATTGTTGCAGACGTGGTCACGTGTCTTGGCTTCACAAACTTTTAATTATGGACTACAACTTGCATGATGAGGAGCAATAAGGTATGAGTTTCCTTATTGCAGGGTGCGAGCAGCTACGCAGATTCAAGTTGCCTGGAGATACAGAAAGAGACGGCTCGGGGAGTTAACTCCTTTTTTTTTTGTCTGCAAGCTCAGGGAGAACTCATTACTCAAAAGAAACAATACTGATTGTCCTAGTTATTCAAAAGACATTGACAAAGCTTTACACATAAAGAAAAGTAATTACTTTATTTGACTAAACCGGTATTTTATTCTGCCTCTAAAGTTGAACTTGAACCAAACTTGGAAGATAATCAGTATTTTAATTTAGTTAGATACAGTAAACTATAGGAACGACTAAAAACAGGGCGAAAATCTCGTGGTCCACAAAACTTCTTCCATAAGTCTGAGTTTGACCATATCAATTTCAAATACAGAAACCCTAAATTTGCTCATGAGTCTATCTGTTAATCTCTAATATAAGTCTCTAACCTTCTGTAGATAACTAATCTTAGCAATCTCCAAATTAAATTTCTCAGCACACAAGACTAGATCGAAGGCTTTCCATAAAGTTCGGACCCGTCTTCATCTATTTAACCCGAACCATGTCCTCTTCATCTGTTCAGTCCTCGGGTCAACAATAAAATATTGTGTAATTTTTTCACTTTGCACAGCCTAAACCCAACCAAAAAGAAAACTAAATAATGGGTGGCTGTGCGAGTAGACCCAAGGAATCAGACATGAACAACGAAGAAAGCTCTGTTCCTAACAAGCCTGTTTCTGAAACCGTTGTACAAGAAAACAACACAGAAGAAAGCAGTGAGAAACAGAACCAGACAGAGACTGAAACAACTTCTGTCGAACCTAAAGAAGCATCTGAGGTCGAGCCGACTAAGGAAACATCTCCTGCTGCTGAGCCAGAGGTTGCAGCGGCCGTGGAAGAGTCATCTTCTGCTGGTGAGGCTGCAGCACCGGAGAATGTGGCTGCAACAGAAAACGCTGAAGCAGCGGTGGAGGCGGTTGTCGTTGCCACACCGGAAAAGGTTGAGGTTGACGTGGAAGCCACGAAAACGGCCGAGGCTGAACCGGTTAAAGAAGAGAAAGAAGCGGTTGTCGCTGTTTGATTGATTAAATCTGTGAGAATATTTTGAATGTTGTTGTATACCACTTTGATTCGATTTGCTACTAATTGATTTAATCGGCTTCGTTTGTTCTTTGTATTTCACAATGATTATTCTTTGATTCAGTTAATTATTAATCAGTTTTGCTTTGTGAAAAATTATAATCAGCATTTCTTTAGCCGATTTGGTATTTTAGTGTTTGAATTAAGATGTGGGCTTCTATTCTCGGTAAGTCTTCTTGTAAAACTAATCTACACAGTCACAGACTTCTTGCGAAATTGAGAAGACTTCATCTAACAGTAAATAAGACTTATCGGGAAGTCTTACAAAAAGTTAAATTTCTAACAAATTTCGGTTAATTTCAAAACTAATATGTTTATCCGAGAAGACTTTTCGTTTTTTTTTTAACAAAGAAAAGTTAGAAAAGTTTTCTAGGCAATTCATCTAGAGAAGTCTTATTCGCAAATAAATCTGAAAAAAAAATTTGATTCATGCGTTGAACTTGTGAGATAACTTGCTTACCATCATCTCAAAACACACAACTTCACAACGAAAGTGACCCACTCGTGAATGATCAAGAATCATGAAATTCAATGTTTATATGATCCCTTACAAAGTTTAGAATCAAAATCGTGGTTTTTTTGATGAATGTAAAAAGAAAATGAAAGAGATGTGAATTATGTGCATAAGAAATGAGATAGTAAGAGTAAAAATCAAATTTTTGGTGCATTAATAGCTTCATATTGGTTGTTCTTGATGAATATGAGGATGATAGAGTAAAACACTCATTTTCAGAAAAAACAATGGTGTTTCGTGAATATCTAACTTCTAAGGTGAATAGGGCAAATGAAATTTTCAAAAAAACGTGAATACTTTTGGGGTTGACTCCAAATTTTGAGTAATATTTGAAAAAACCCCAAAATTGTTTTTACATTATTAGTTAATTAATTAATTTATTTACCATTATTGTTAGAAATAAAACCATTTCTTAATTTAAAATAAAAGAGACCAAAATTTTATATCATTTACTAACTCTCTTGGTTGGTATAGCTTATGATAAAGCAGTAACCAGTATGCTATAGAAGAATTATGATATCACTAATATATTTAGTAAAGTTCTTGGTCAAGCAGTAAATTATTCATATATAAGATTATAATAAAAAGTAATATATGATATATAATTTCTTTATTTATAGATAATATAAATATATTTATATCTAATATTATATTTATTAGTTTTATATTTTTGTTATTAAAGTAATGAAAATTATATTTTAAGAGTGAAATATTATTGTTTTAAAAAATTTAATATTTTAATATTATAAAAATTAAAATTAATTTTGGATATAAAATAATTTTTTAATGTTTTGATATAAAATAAAATAAAGTACATATAATTATTTTAAAGATATATAAATTCAAAATGCAAATACTCTTCGAAAGATCAATATGAGAATTGAGTAAAAACATTTAGTGAACATTAACATCTTGTAAATACTTTGTAAATGTTTTTGTAAATACTTTTTTAACAAATATTGATGGTATAATAAGAAACATACTAATAAAAAACAACTTTCTATCCAAGCTTCCCTTTGCGATAAAATAAACATATATGCCACTGAACCTTTGTTTGCTTGCTGGAGTTTTCCTTGAAATGGTCTCAATCCCTACCATAGAATATGGGTTCGTTTTCACAAAGATGGGTTCGTTTTCACAACCTCTGTCTTATAATCGTATATGCGAGAGAAGTGTATTTTATGGCCTATTTTTCTTTCTCCGTATAGTTTTGATCTAGCTTTTGCACATTGCTCCTCGGTGACAATTAAATTGAATTCTCTCTTTATTTCATCAGCCTTTTTTTTTTGTGAACTTCAGGTTTACTTTTAATCTCTTTTCAAATATTGAAGCAATTAATGACATTATAACATCTTTGAGTGGCCCGATCTCAAACATATATGCTCATTGATGTATAGTTTGATCTACATTTTGTGCTTCCTTCTCTCATTAGAGAAATACACTCTCCATAGACACTCTGTCTCTTTGTCTGAACATTTAACCAAACTGTTTCGATGAAGACTTGTAAAGCTTAATGTCGTATCTAGTATCTAGTCCGTAAAGAGTACCTTAGCAAAGCAACCTTAAAGGCAGCATCACTGTCAAACGTCTTCTCCAAAACAGTAGCGGAGCTACTCCTGACATGAGAAAGACCACAAGCATTTTTCTAAAACTTGGCCTATTTTGTATATTTTTTTACTAAAATACCATATATATCAATAATTTGTTTTAAAAAGGCTGGGTTTTCCAAGTTTTTTGGATGGGCTGTAAGCTGGTGCTTGGCGTACTTCCCATCAGGGCTGGCATTGCTCCAGAAACAAGAACTCTTCATTGTCGACTGTGTTGGCACAAATCTCTTTACGCACCACAGCTTCTTCATCGTCATAAGATGATAACGAGTCGTGAATAATATCTTCATCCCATATGTCGTCGCCACTATTCACATCACTTGCTTCTTCTGCTTCTCTAGCAACATCCCCAAAATAAACTTTTAAATATGAACAATCTTTTTCATCAACTCTGATTCCACTGGTCTCGTCTTCCTCTTTTAACTAATCATTATCATCATCCACAATAGCTTCACAATCATCTTCTCCAGTTGCTTCTCCTTCTTCATCTCCTCCCTCTTTTCTTTTTACAGTTGTTTCAACTATAGTCTTTTTGGCTCGAATATCTTCACCTCTGATATTTTTGGTTTGAACTTTTTTGACTCTACTCGACCATTCCTCCTTATCGATAAGGAAGTTATCTCTCTCCTTCAGACCCATCTTTTTCTATAGAGTTTTCAGTTTTGTGAAGAGAGAAAAAGATGTTTGAGATTGTGAAGAAGTGAGAGAATTTGAGATTTGAGGGAGATGAATTGGAGATTTGAAGGTTTAGATTATGGTTATTTTGTTTTGTCAAAACAATGTCGTCTGCTAAATAATAATCTACGGCTGCTTAATCTAACACTACTAAAAGCCAGATATCATGGCATTCTAAGGTGTCCACGTAGGACAGTTAATTATAGCCAATCCCACAGCTTGGTTACTCCACGTCACAAACGTTTTTGTATATTTTCATTAGAGATTTCATTAGAGAAATACGAGTTTTTGAATATGTGTTTGGGTCATAAAAACTAATCTGATTTAGTGGGCTTTTAAAAATATTTTAAGCCCAGGTCATCACCAACAATTTTCCAAAGTATCGTTTCTTTCTTCTCAGCCGACTGTCGTATCTTCTTCTTCTCTTGCCTTTCCCCTTCCACCTCTTTCGTTACTCTTCTCCAGATCCGTTTCACCACTATCTGATCTAATCAATCATCTTATTGAACTTAATCAATGGATTCCTTTCACCTTCCTCTTCGTTTCTCTATTTATAAATCTCTTTCCATAGTTTATGTTTCCATTAAAATCCATAAGATTCTCTCAAGTAACTATCTCGATGGAATCCAAAGACAACTCTGCGGTCTCCAGCGATCAGAAGACCAACGAGAAGACGTTCGCTTCCTCCGTGACTATGAAGCCACACGGGAAGTCTACTGCTGCCTCGGCGATTGCGGCGAAACCTAACGGCAAGAGTGTTGTTTCATCTGACATTCCGAAGAAGCAAAAATCTGCTGTTGCTCTCTCCTCCGCGCATGGCGACCGATCGATGTTCTTCAGAGATGTTTCATTCGGCCCACACGAAGCTGAGCTGAGGTTTCGTCTGATTCACTTTTGGGAGGCTCGAAATCCAAACACGAAAGAACTCATCGGACAGGAGATGCTTCTTATTGACGAAGAGGTTCTTCTAAAAATTGTTCTTTATTAATTTCTACTGTTTTAAAATTGGTTGATTGAGATGGTATTTCTGATAATGTCAATTCCAAATGATTTATAGGGAACTGTCATCCAAGGTTTTATTACAGCAGGTCGGGTTGGGATGTATAAACTGACATCAGGTTCTATTTATAAACTGAGTAACTTCTTTGGATCCAGAAGCAAAGTCCAGTTTCGGGTTGCTGATCATAGGGCCACCATTTCGTTCTCTTGGAACTCTGATTTGAAAGTTCTCGAGAACCATCCGGTCCCAATTCTCGAAGACAGGTTCAGGTTCCATAGCTACGAGGAGTTTCAGGCCAACTGCGACCGCAGACTTGATCTTTATGGTAAGCTCTGCTGACTTTTTTTTGTGTGTTCATACTTAGATCTTTAGGTTATAATTAATCACCTCCAGTAACTACTATTTCAGTTCATTTTGTTACATATTTATGTTTTGGTTAGAATAATTAATCACATCCAGTAACTACTATTTCAATGAGTTTTTTTACATATTTATAGTAGATATGTGATTTGTGAACAGCTGATGAATAACTTCTATATACGTTTGAAATGATATTAGTTGTATAAGTCTGATATCTGGGACCTTTATATATTCTATTTCAGATTATGTTGGCCACATGAAACTGGTGAATGGGCAGACTATCACTGACCACACTGCTCTTGATGAAGTTGACATAGCAGAGAGGCGGCATCTGTGTGTTCATGTACAAACACATGAGTAAGTTTGTTTATTTATTTTTTAGACGCAATCTCTGTGTGCTTTTTTTAACAAATGGTTTTTATCCTTACACAGCGGACCAGTGATGAAGCTCTATCTATGGGACAATGCTGCATCCGAGTTCTGCCAGAAGTTCATATCGTATGGACGGACTCCAACCGTTCTTTTGGTCACCACAGTAAACCCTAAACATCTTGGAGGTTATCATTTTACTTAAAATGTTTCAATACAATATGTGATAATATCAATGAAATAATCGTTGCAAGTCTATAGCTTTCTTCCTTTATATTTTTTTTGTTGGTAATCAATTTATTTGTTATGATCAGGAACCCTTGCTCTTGCTTCTATGGCATCATCTAGAGTGTTTATGGATACTGATGTCCAGCCTACCAAGGATTATCTTGCATGGTAGGCATTTCTGTAGTCAGATCATTTTTCATACAGCTTCTGCTTTGTCATTTCATGTGACTCTCTAACATATTTTTGTGTTCCTCAATTTCCTCAGGCTGAGCTCTAACTTGGACATTGCTAATAAGATTACGGCAGAGGTTGTCACTAAGCCTGAGCCAGTAACACTAGAGGAGCTATACACTTACATCAAGCAGGAGACTGCTAAGGTACAAGGTTGATCTGTTTTATCATTCATTGTGACATGCTTGGGTATTTATGAATATTTTTCTCAATTTTGCAGGTTGCTTGGTTTGAGTGCACAGCAACTATAGATGATATTGTCCAGAGTTCTTCTTGGTATTATATTTCTTGCGGTGGATGTAATAGTAAGGCAATCAAAGGGCCTACTTCACTGATTTGCAACAATAAGAAGTGTGTGAAAAGGGAGGTTACAGGCGTTCCTCAGTAAGTATTTTAGACAGTGTTTTATCTACTTTTTGCAAGAAATAATAACTAATCATCTTTCATTGCAGATATCTCACTAAGATTGCTGTTTATGACAAGAGTGAACAAGCAGTTTTTGCCATTCTTGGTGATGCTGGTAAAGAGTTGACTGGGAAGCATGCATCCGAATTGGTTGCCAAATATTTTGAGGTAATTTCAAGTCTGTATATGTTGAGCCTCATATTGGTCTAACTAAAAATTAATGTATTGAATGTTAGTCAAATGAGGGATTAGGAGCTGACCATCCCGTGCCGGTTCCGCAAGCTTTACTTGATACGATAGGGCACACGCACAAGTTCATTGTCAAAGTCTCAGATCATAACCTAACAGGCAAGACTCAAACCTTAACTGTCACAAAGATACATCCACCAGAAGCTCCACTTGCTATAGCACACTTGGAAGAAGGCACTACTCCAGCAGTGTCCGATGATGTTTTGAAGGGTGTAGGTGATGAATCTGGTTCTTCTACAAGCTTTGAGCATTCTGCTGGTGATAGGGTTAGAAAATCCTCTGAGAGTCTTGAATCACTTGAATCAAAGCGTTCCAAGAGTGGCTAATAAAGCCTCAGCCTATCCTCTTATGCAGTGATTGTGTGTTGCTGCAGTTTAAGTAATGGTCTTATGTGGCTAATAAGTTTTAGGTACTGGTTTGTTTATTAAGTTATTGTGCTTTGTTTCTTTCATATCCAAACTTTGTCTTTGCAGCATCTGAACTATCTTTGTTAAAACTTTTTTGGTTATCCTTATGTTTGCTACTTCTTTTTGTTAAACATTTTAGTATTGATGTATCTGATGCTTTATACTTTTAGGTTCGATATTTAAATTGGGTCATGTGGACTTTATTTCCTGCTCTATTTGTTCTTTGCAATACTACCCAAATGGAACCTGGTTTGCCTGATGCTGATACTAAGCATTTATTTGAAAAGGTGAGGTTAAGATTGCTAATATTTACACATTTATACACGAATATTGCCTCTTACACTTTAGAAAATTAGCTACAATTACGTGTCTGATATATTCTTTTGCTATTAACACAAAATCAATCAACCTAAGTAATTCTATTAACCTTATTATTTGGTCAGTCTCAGATTACTCAGCCTTGTGTTGATTGGTTTCACAGTAATATATGGATTTTGATTAATTTACCATGTTCTGCTCTTAATCTATGTGGTGAAGCTTTGAGTTTCATTCGATTTTGCTCTCTTTTTAAAATATGAAAAGCTTGGTCTTGCTCTGTTTTGGCCATTCATTAACTTTCTGAGATGATTGGTTTAACCAGAGTGTAGTGATTTTGATGAAATCTTATAAAGCTCTGCTGTGTTTTTAGTTGTGGAAATTAAAAAAACATAGTTAGCTTATGTTTAATCAAGCTCTCCCAAAACTCATCATTGTTTTGCATATGAAATAAAAAAACTTAAACAATCCATCTCTCAAAAAAAAACCCATCATTCTTTGGATATGTCGAAGAACGTACACGTTTTCAAAGTAAACCTAATACATATACCTAATTTGTAATAGGTTGGTTGCGAGGATCGCCGACTCAACAGAATGGATAGCCCACTCTCTGACCAGCCCATAGAATATGCAGGTAAATATATAATCTTCTGCCTGTTTCTCTGAGAAAAGTAATAAAAATTTCAAGGGTCCAGCAATTGGTTTGTTTTTCTTTTTATGCGGTTTCAGTTTTTTTTTTGTTCAAGGCTCAAGATAACAATATACACATTCAAACTGTATATAAAATGATATGGCAAAATATGGCAAATCGTTATTCTACTATATGAACTATAATATATATTTATGGTGCAAAAGAGTATATTTTCGAAAATACTTTTGTAACTATTTTTAAATTTTTTATTTTTAATTTATTAGTGTTATTTTTATTTAATAAAATTTTAAACTTCAGTCCCAATTCTCCACCCTTATCTCTATACCCTAAAGTTTGTATTAGTTAGCCATAAATGTATAAATGTATATTTACCTCTTTAATAAAATATTTTGGTCATCATTTTACCTCTTTGATCTTCCTGAAATATATATACATATATATGACAACAACCAACGTAAATGCAAATAAGAAAATTAATCATAATTTTAATATATTTAAAATAAAAATATTATTGTTGAATTCAGAGAAATATATGATAAAAATGTATAAAAATATAATAAAAATAAGTATTTTTCTTATATTTTTAGATTATGTGTTTGCTAATTTGAACTTTTTAAAAAATAATTTCCAAATTTGTTTTTTCTAATTTTTTCCCCAAATTTTCTGTTCGTAATTCGAAAATACTTTTTGAAACTTTTTTAAATTTTTTTATTTTCAATTTATTAATATTATTTTTATTAGTAACATTTTAAACTTCAATCCCAATATTATAACATATCTAAAATCACATTTCTAATTAAAGTAGGGGTAATTCTCCTAATAGATAATTCTCAAGTTTTAGTCACAAAAATAAACCACATGAATGTAAATGACCAAAATGTTTCATTTAATAAGTAAAAAACTCCTAATACCAAATTACAGTGTCTGATTCCAAATTACCCAAATTAATATAATAATATATTAAATTTTTTTTTTTAATTTTTAGTAAAGTCTCAAGCATATGAATATTTTTTTACAAAAATTAATTTTAATAACGAATTAATAATTTATTTTTCCTTTGTTGATATGTAGAGATATTTGTTGTTAAATTTTATTTTAAACATGTTATATCTCTTAAGATATGCAGTTACAATGTGATTATTTTAAAACAAATAATTATATAATTAAGATATAATTAGATTTTTTTCTTATATTATTATTTGTCTTATATATAGGGTTAACTAACTATTTATTAGAAACAAAAAAACTCAATATACTAATTTTAATTTTTTATTAAAAAGAAAAATTAATTTGTTTCTAATCTCAAGATCATATCTGTAAAATATTATTTATAAATTTTTTTCTTTAATTATAAAATATTATAGACAAGCATATATGCATGGTACACTTATTTTTCTGAGTTAATTTTGAAAATATATCCTTGTGTGTAATAATTATAGTTGAAAATACATGTATTAGTTTCTTTTGTAATTTATAGTGACATCTCACATGCAACACATTCCTCAACGAATCCACCAACTTAAGGAAGGGATTTCAGTGTGTCCTATCACAGTATGTATAAGAAGTGTTTGGACATCAGAAAACACCAAACAAATAATACTCAAATTTGCTTCGGCTTCATGTGCTACGACCACCACATAAGCCTTTAATTAAAACTTTAGCATATACATATATATGTATTTCCCAATCCAACATATTTGATTTAAACTGCTCACTATTTACTTAAATGGTTCGGCACAACAAGTTCACTTTCAGGGACAACTATTAGAAGGTCGGCTCACCGGAAACATTCAGCCAAATAACCCAAAAAATATGACCGAGGGAGACATATATGAGTTTTCAGGGTTTTCTGTCATACATAATTCACGACATCGAAAACTCACCCAACTGCCGTATTACATCCAGATTGACCAAAATACAATAGCATCGAAAGTTATAGACATCGGTCCAATATTTCCAGTTCACTTTCTCTCCTCAGAATTACAAAAATCTATTTTGCTTAGCCACTACACCCACCTACTTACCAGGTAAGTAAGTCATCCCAATATTAATTAAACAAACATGGATGTTTATTCTAACTCAAAATCAATTGTCGGGCAGATACTCATAATACAAAAAATAAATCCGTACTACCCAGAAATCAATACTGATGCCACGATTGGTCTACGGCTGAACAGGCAAGTCTAACACAATAGCTAAAAACGAAATCATAATCCTCTTCATACATAAACTTCTATCTCAGGTCGACAATGGTTAAACTCATACTGTGCGACAAGCAGCAGCAGATTTTAGCATCTTACAAAGCAAAAAGAATAGGAAATTTAAAGTTGTCATCATCACAAGCATAATTCCTAAACTTTTCCAAGGTACATAATTTTTTTAAAACACATCAAGAAATAATACATATCTAAATATATTTTTTATCAACAGAACAATAATATCCAATATTTTCCAGGCAAACTATTACTCAGTTCATCACCAGCAACAAATTTCTACTTCAACAAATCAATTGATTACATAAAGCATTTCAAAGTGCGAATAAAAGATCATTCAAAAACATGCAGCAAAGAATGACTTTAGTTCATGCATCATTCGGATTATTATTCTCTTTCCCACACAACTTGATACTTAGATTTGTTTACATTTTAAACAATTTTATCATTGTTTTTTTAAAACCTATACTTCTCTATTTTTTTTTTTTGAGCAAATCTATACTTCTCTATAAAATCTAAAACTCAACTTATATCTTACAAACTTTGCTAAGCAATTTAGATATATGGAGACAAAATTTAAAAAGATATAATCCGCGCGTAGCGCGGACAAAGGATCTAGTAAAAATGTTAAAAGAGCTTAGTTAAGAATACTCATGGTTTTTCGTGTTTAATTAGGAGTTCATGATTTTTTTTTTTAACAAAAATTTCATGGCTTAAATAGTATGTTTTGGAATCATATATCATCCCTTCATTTACAACAGAAAAAATACCCTCGGATCGGAATCATATATCATTAATATTCAAACTTTTTGCTCGTTGATCGTATCTTTCAAGTTCTTTGGCTTGTTTTTTTTTTAAATTCTGGATTAAGAGTCAAATTTTTCCTATTAAAAGATAAACAAGTAGATCTAAAAATCTAACTAATTAACTATCTGACACGTGAGTCCCATCTTTTCACCGCCAAGGAAATACAAAAATAAACGGAGAAAAGTTAATGAATGAGCGACAAACATGGCGCAGTAGTGCTGGGAATATGAATCATTATCTGCGGGCCCCGCTCCGTTTGACCCGCTGCGGGACGGATACGGATCGAGTGATTTAAAAAATTCGGTTCGCGGATGCGGATTGAGTGATTTTTATGCGGGGCGGGTACGGGTCGGCCAAAATTCAACTGTGGGTATCCGCCAACCCGCAAAAAAAAAAGATTTTTCTAAAAATATTATTTTTAAACAAAAAAATTTAAAAATGTATTTAATTTTAATTATAAATAGATTAATATTATTATTTTTAATAAAAAATATATTAAAATATTAAATATTATTATTATTTTTAATAAAAAATATTTAAAATATTAAATTTTATTATTATTTTTAACAAAAATATTTAAATTAATATTTTTTATTATTAATATTATCCGCGGGTCTAGCGGATCAACCGCGGGTTTAAGCGGGGCGGGTGCGGATTTCATATTTTTTTCTTACGGGTCAAGCGGGTCAAATTTTTTGAATCAAAAAAATCAGTCAACCCACGGGTTGGCGGGTCAAGCGGGGCGGATCTGACCCGCAATCCAGCTCTATGGCACCGGACTTTAAAATAAAAATAGTAATAAAAAATAAATAATATGAAGTGGAAAAAAGTAGATGAGGTAGGCCCCAGTAAGTGGAACCGTTTGTTTGATAACGGAGTTTATATCCGTAAGAGCATCTCCAACCCACCTCTATTTCTACCTCTATAATAGCATTTAAAGGCAAAACCACTCTAACCCATCTCTATTTTTGCCTCTAAAATAGAGATTGCTATTTTCTCCTCTATTTATAGAGGAAGAAATAGCATTCCTCTATATTTTGCTCTATATGTAGAGATCTCTATTTTAGAGAAATACATTGGAGTAAAACCCACCTCTATTATAGAGTCCCTCTATTTTAGAGGTAAAAATAGAGAAATACATTGGAGATGGTCTAAGAAGGCAGTGCGTGTCTGATCTATATATATACTTCTCCGTCGTCTTGTTCAATCACTCTGTTCTCCAGCTACCATATAGTTTCGAATCAAAACTAGGGTTACAAATTTTCTCTTAGCTCTGGTCAGGTATGCCCCTCTCTCTCTCCCATCTTCTTGTTCAAATCTATATTTGTCTATCTTCAAAAGATATTTCAAACTTTTTATTGTTTTAATATTATTCTAACTGTTTTTGTTTCATGATTTTCATTCAGAATTCCTGCGGTCCTACATTTATTCATATAATGTTTACCTACCGCGATTAGGTCTAATTGATTCATTTTGTGCAATTAACCTCATTCCGATTAGGAATAATAATAATAATGTGTATAGTGAATCGATTTCGGTTGTAGGATTTGTACTTTTTCATGGAATGTGATTGTTGAGGCAATCTATGTGTATCATTGTGGATTGAAATTGAATTGATCTGGAAACGATTGGCACTTAACTTTATTATGATACAGACTGTGAAGACGACGTTAGAAGCTTTGAACAAAAAAAAATAAATAACAATGGAGATATTTGGAATATCACCCGTGGTTGGTTCGGCCAATGTTATCTACTTGTCTGCGATACTAGGTCGCGATGGGCCCAACCCATCTCACAAATGTGACTGAAAATGCGAGAACGAAAATGTGTGTGGAAATATGTACCGTTGCAAGCTAACCGGGTTGAACCATGTCTGTGACAAGAACTGCAACCAACGGATCCTGTATGATAACCACAACTCTTTGTGCCGAGCAAGTGGCCGGATTTTCCCACTCTCACCGGCTGAGGAACAGGCGGTTAAAGGAGTCCGGAGGAAGCTCGATGATAAGAGTCAACCCTCTGAAAGCTGCGTCAAGCGTCGCCGACGTGACGCTCAGTTTCATTCTTCTCCTTTCGAGAGGTCTTTTGCTGCCGTGAGCCCAATTTGCAGCCAGGCTGGAGATGGAATGGAGTTGAATTAGAGATCTTTTCTATCTCCCAGGGAATAATAACTTACCTTTTTTCGATTTTGGACAACTATGTAATAAGATACGTTTGTTTATGTGCTCTTCTAGGGAGACTAGGTGTAGTAGCTCCCTGTATGAAGCAGCATTTTATCTTAGTATCGTTGAACTCTATGTACTAGTTAACGTAGGAGAGCTCATTTCATGATTCTGCTGTTCTGTTGTGGACGTTTCTTGTTTTGATATAACTTGGTGAATTAGAAGAATAACACGCATGTTTCAGCTGTTGCTAGTGATATTTTTGTCTTTTGGACAAAGTGGTTGAGGCAGCCTTTGTTTTGCCGCGTATCTTGGTAGGCCTCAACTGTTACAAGATAGTACCATTGGTATGTTTATTACTATAGTCTTCAAGGTAATCAATAAGTTTGGTTTGTCAGTCGACATGTAGAATAATTCTCAGTCTTTCGATAGATATATAATTGCAATTTATTAGTGGGAAGAGAAAATGTTGATTTGTGCTTGAGGAAAATGTGAAAAAGTGACGTGTGATTGTTGATGAAGATTCAATAGTTGACATCGTCCTTGTCAAGCTTTTGTTTTTCTTATCCAGCAGCATATAAGTCGGTCTAGGTGCCTTTCAGTTTGTTTATGCCTTCAGTTGTTTTCTTCAACTTGGGGGAAATAGTGCATGTTCTGATTGATCTTTGATCCTTTTTTTTTTCAAATTAAATGTTGTTTCTTCTGTAACAAACCCAGGCTAAAGTAATCTGAGCAGAGCCAAATCTCAGATCCATTTAGTCCAAATCATCATAATCATAATCAAAAACGGCAAGGAGACAAAATCAGCATCTCAATCCAATCTAGTAGCTCGGAATCTTTATGGTGGTTCACCAATAGTAATCAATCTATGGGAGTTCACTTCACATTTCATGAACGTCTATAAACATAATTCATTTGTTAATCTTTTTAGTAAACCACTAAGCAACATCTACAAAATGTCAGAAACAATGTATAGCTCTTATCTTATATTTTGTTATATCCATGCAAATATGTACTTGGCACTTCTCCGAAAATTGTCAAATGAATTTGCGTACTCTTTTGTGAGCCAAGGCTTGCAAGGACAGCCTCTCAATGCAGTCACCACTGCTGCTGGTTTTGCTGTCTTCCAAGGAATACTTTTTCAAGGCGAGTATCATTCTTTACATGTATATATATTATGAATCAGGTGCACAAGCATTTCTTCTTACCTCCATTTTTAACGAAGTTGGGAGAAAGATTCTCTAAGCCGAGCCCCGAAGACCCGTTTTACACACGATCAAGAACTATGCTGCTGAAGCTAGCTAGGTCTAGAGAAGTACGAGAAGAACTTCAAGAAAACACTTTTAACAGATCATACGTTGCCTTTGCTCACTGATATGTACATTTATATCGTCTCAAAGTTTTGGTTTGTGTAGCAACTAAGACTGATGTGTTGTCGTTTTTTTGGAATGTGAATGAAGCGCGCTAAGAGATGTGAGCATCCCACCAGGGCCAAGGCTTCTGATACTAATAATATACCTTATCCAGAGGTTTGAAACCAACTTGTCTGCTCTTGCATTGATGATGAAAGACTGAATCTGTAAAAGTTTCTGAATTGGATCGAACCGTTCGTGAGTGCAGGGACCCTGAGTTAAGAAGGCAAACGAGGAACATATCCTTTTGTTTATAGAGCGTGTCACCAGAATCAATCAATCTGTTTGGACCGTGAGGTCTTCAACACACAAATGAAATTTTTACAAAATAAAAATCACACAAATGAAATGTCTTTTTGTTTTCTTTTTCTTTTTTTTTGCTGCTCTTGCTAGGAAGAAGTTCTTGTTAGATTCTTCTGTGCCTCTACTAGTAGTGTTTGATTCTCTTTATTTTTTGTTTGAATGAATGTTTGATTCTCTTTAACATCATTCTATATTGAATGTATTTCGTCACAAAGCTAATTAATTAGTAGATTATAAGTTATGTGTTGAGAATCAAGATCCCTTTGGTCGCCATTGATAAGTTTCAAGAACCACTAGCTTGAGCTTGAATCAGAACACACTCATGTAACCCGGTTCACCGTGTTAACTAACGGGTACATCCGGTTAGGACCTTTCGGTCCCCAAGTTCGATAGATCGGCCGGAAACTGCCTCCGGCGTGGCTATACAAGACGTTCGCTCACCACCGATTACAACCCAATCGGTTTACAAGAGTGAAGAAGAAGATAACAAAGGAACAAAGATAACCCCAAAGAAACCCTAACCCGAGAGTACCATCCTCACGTACACTCTTTAGTATTTTAATCTCTCTCTCTCTCGCTGAATCGCTCAAGAACAGAACGAAGAAGATGATTACCTTACGTGACCAAAACAGAAGCTCCTTTATATTGAAGATAACAACTCACGTGAGAGTCATGTGCCCAGCTTATCCAGCTCAGCCTGAAACCTTCTCTGGCAACCAGAAGCTTTCAACACTTTGTATTAATCTTCGGGAATTCGGCCAAAAAAATACTGAACATGGCAAGAATGGCCAAAAGAAACATGGACTCGAGGCTGGCCAATAAAACCCTGAACTTTTATTGACTTTTATCAGTTTATTAAGAAACATTGATTGACCGACCAGATTAAGACACCGTTAACTGACAGTTAAGACGGTGGTTAATCAACGTTAAATACAGCCGTTTAGCAAAACTACGTCGTTTCATTCAGTTTTTTGGTTTAAGAAAAAAAGTCAAGACGTCGTCGTTTTATTTAATTAAAATGGTGGAAGGGTGGGCTCGAACTCGTGCACTCGTGGTCTTTAGGAGGGGGTTTTGCCACTGAGCTAGTGGACTTTTCGAAAGATTATGAAACAAACTTCCTTTTATTGAGTTAACGACGGGGATGAATGAAATAAAAAGACGAACCCTAATTTCACAGAAACTCAAATTGATTTGGGGCTTTTTTGAATGGTGAGTGAATGGTGAAGACAAAGTTCACAAGGAATGGAAGGGAGGTTGTGATCTTTGGAGCGATGAGGAATTTCGATTACGGGAGTGAAGAAGCGGTTCAACAATCGAACAAGGATGGAAATGGTGGTGGGAGTGAAGAAGCGGTTCAACAGGCGAAGAAGAGTGGAAATGGTGGTGGGAGTGAAGAAGCGGTTCAACAGGCGAAGAAGAGTGGAAAACGCGGTGCTTCTGTGAGTTTGTCGCCGGAGAGATCGAGGAAGAGTAAAAGAGTTGAAGGGATAGAGATGTTGGCATCTACTCCGCCGTCGAAGACAAGGCGGGGAACTTCATATGGGTCGCCGGAGAAGAAAGGTGGTGATGGGAGTGCTTCTGTGACTTTGTCATCTCCGGAGAAGACCACGAGGCGTGGAACTTCATATGGTGGTTCAACTCTGTCTCCTCCTAACTCGAAGAAGAAGCAGAAGGTGACGACAGAGACTGTGGCTCGTCCTGGAAACTCGAAGAAGAAGCAGAAGGTGACGACAAAGACTGTTACGGTGACGACGGAGTCTGTGACATTTGGTGATGATGACAGAGAAGAATGTCCGAGAAATGAAGATGGTTTGGTTGAAGCAGAGTTGGTTGAAGCAGAAGAATTTGGGGATGGTAAGCTCACATTAGTAGATGATGGGGTTGAATTAGAAGATGAGGATGGTATTGGTGGCATCGAGGAAGAAAACTGTAGAGATTTGGGTCTTCATTTTGGTGATGAAGCAATAAATGATGAGTGTGAGATTGATGAAGACGAAGGGGATGATTATGCTTGGGATGAAAATAAAATCCCTGATCCTGTGTCATCAGATGATGAGAATGAAGAGGAGATGATACCTGCACAAGCTTACAGAGCAGACACTGATCCAGAGGAGCTCCTTCAGCTTGGCAAGACTTTTTCAGATGCTGAGGACTTCAAACATACTTGTCTCAGGTATACCCTCAAAACCAGATACAACATCAGGTTCTACATATCCAGTAGCTTGAAGATGGGTGCAAAATGTGCTGCTGAGATGAGAGATGATGAGGTTCCATGTCCGTGGATGGTCTACTGTTCTTACGATAGGAGGAAACAGAAGTTGATGGTAAAGACATACGTCAATGACCATAGGTGTGAGAAGACAGGGCAGTCGAGGATACTTAAGAGGTCAGCAATTGCAAGTCTATTTGCGGAGAGGTTGAGGCTGAATCCAAAGATCACAGCAAAGGAGATACAGGCGGAGATCTTGCGGGAGTATCAGATGGACGTCAAAGAAAACTCATGCATTAAGGCGAAGACGAAGGTTATGAGAGAAAGGAGGAAGACCCATGAGGAGCATTTTGATAAAATCTGGGATTACCAAGCAGAGATCTTTAGGAGCAATCCTGGATCCACCATGGACATTGAGACCATACCAGGAGCCACAATTCGAAGCAAGCAGAGGTTCTACAGGCTCTACATGTGTTTCCAAGCACAAAAGGAATCATGGAAGAAGACTTGTAGGCCAGTTATTGGCTTAGACGGAGCCTTTTTGAAGTGGGACATCAAGGGACAATTGTTGGCTGCGGTTGGAAGAGATGGAGACAATAGGATTGTTCCAATTGCTTGGGCTGTAGTGGAGATAGAGAATGATACAAACTGGGATTGGTTTGTGACACGTTTGGCCTTAGATTTGGGATTGGAAGATGGGAAAGGCTTCGTTATAATGTCTGACAAACAAAAGGTAAACACTTTGGAGATGTTTCTGAAATTTTTTCATGATTAGATGAATGAGATTTTTTCTGATTTTTTTTGTTCGAATTTCTGAGTTTTTTCTGATTTATTTGTTTGTGTAGGGGTTAGTGAAGGCAGTTCATAACCTCCTTCCAGAAGCTGAGCATAGGCAGTGTTGTCGCCATATTTACGAGAACTGGAGGAAAGGTGGAAAAGATCTAAGGTTACAGAGGTTCTTCTGGTGCATTGCAAGGTCCTACACTCCTGGTATGTTCAAGTACAACATGGATGAGCTTAAGAGCTATGATCCACTCGCTCATGCATCTCTGATCAAGACAAAGCCAGAGACTTGGTCTAGAGCTTACTTCAAGATAGGCTCCCATTGCAATGACAATCTGAATAACTTGTGTGAGTCCTTCAACAAGACCATCAGGGAGGCTAGAAAGAAGCCTCTGCTCGACTTGTTAGAGGAGATAAGGCGCCAATGTATGACTAGAAACTTCACCCGGTCCAAAATGGCTGCAGACAGGAAGACTAGATTTACCATGAAGACACATAAAGAGTTAGACAGGGTTGAGAAAAAGTGCCACGAGTGTATATTGCGTTGGGCAATTGGGCCAGAGACTGAGGTGGAGTATCAAGACCAGTGCTATGTTGTGAGTTTGGAGAAGGAGACTTGTGCATGTCGAGGCTGGCAAATGAATGGTATTCCGTGCATCCATGCTGCTAAGGTTATCCTTGGTGCGAAGAGAAAGCTTTCTGAATTTGTTGCTGAGTGCTACACAACTTCTAAGTGGCGTGAGACGTACAATTATGGGATCACTCCTGTAAATGGGATGATAGAGTGGCCTCAGACCAATAGATTAGGTGTGATTCCACCACCTAATCGAACTGGTAATCCTGGTAGGCCTAAAAACCATGACAGAAAGAAGGGAGCCAATGAGACAAAATCTACTACTAAGATGAGCCGTGCGAACAGAGTAATGACATGCTCTAACTGCAAAGAAGAAGGCCACTACAAGAACAAGTGTAATAAAGGTTCTGTTCCGAGTCCACCTAAGAAACCAAGAGGCAGACCAAGGAAATATCAGGTAAGGGTCTTAGTTTTTTAGCTACTGGTAATGTGTATGAGTTTGTTGAGGTTATTGACCATTCGTTTATATGATACAGGGACTACATTTTGAAGCGTCTCAAGCTCAATCCTCACAAGCTCAATCCTCAGAAGCTCACTCCTCACAAGCTCAAGCATCAACATGGGAAGCTCCCCAATCTTCACAAGGTCAACCATCACGATGGGAAGTTCCCCAATCTTCACAAGCATCACAGACAGGAACGTGGGGAAGATGGTTCTCTTAGATGATGATGTTGTCTCTTTTGTTTTGTTGTGTAATGATGATGTTGTTTCTCTCGGATGCTCTTGTTTTTCTTTTAGGATGATGATGTTGTTTCTTTCGGATGCTCTTGTTTTAAGATGCTGATGATGTTGTGTTAAACAATGAAAATGGTTTATGTTTTATTCTTTTTTGTTGGTCTAATCTATTAGAACGAAGAAGAAGAAGTAAACAAAGTCTAACATCATCATCCATAACATAAAAGAGTCTTACAACATGAGTCCTAAACCATTACAGAATTACACAAACATAGTCTCCTAGATGAGAATAACCATTAGAGAATCAACACAAGAAGAACACATTACAGAATTACACAACCCATTCCTACTGCCTCTTTCTCATGAAGAACACAATACAAGAAACTGATGCCACCAGAAAACCCACTTTCATGATCACATTCAGCTTCTTAACTTCATTGGTAGCCTTCCTGAGATCTTCTTTCAACTCTTCCTCCTCATTTTTGAGGCTGTCTATCTCCATTTTGAGCTTCCTCAAATCCGATGCAAAGCAATCAACTTTAGGCAATGCATCTTGAACCTCTTCGTAGACAGCTTCATCTACCCATTTATACAAGTGATCCTGGACACAAAACATGAACAAAATCTATGTTCAAACAATTTCAAACAAAATCTAAGGTTACATAAACACAATCAACAAGACCCATAATCAATTTAAACACGGGAAAACACTTACATTTCGAAACGTTGGGCATCTAAAGAAAGTTCTTCCTGGATTTTCCTTCGTTTTTGATGTGTAAATCCCAGTTCTTCGACCACAGCCGCATTGCTCTGGGATACCACGAATACCCATCGTATTCACAGACGAATCCTCACAACCCGAACTCATCATGTGACAATCGAAGAAGGAAAGGTGAGAATCGAGCTTCTTAAGGAAGAAATTGAAGAGAATCGAGCTCTGTTCGTCGTCCTCGTCGAGCTTCTGATTTTATGATTTGGGAATTTAGGGTTAGGAGAAGACGTCGTCGAAGATAATATAACTAACTCTGTTCGTCAATCTAATGTAAAGTCCATTAGCTCAGTGGCAAAAACCCGTACATTTAAGCACAAGAGCACGGGTTCGATCCTGATAGAGCACAAATTTTTAATTTCAAAAATAAATGAAACTACGTCGTTTCATTCATTTGTCTTTAATCAGACAAAGAGATGAAACGACGTCGTATTCTTTAACACCCAAAATTAACGTCATCTAAATTATCTGTTAACTCTATTAACGGTGGGATAATTTGGTTAGTCAATCGTAACGTTCTTAATAAACTGTAAAAGTCAATGAAAGTTTGTGCTTTTTTTGGCTACCGAGTATGTCCATGTTTCTTTTGGCCATTCTTGCCATGTTCAGTATTTTTTTGGCCGAATTCCCATTAATCTTCAATATACTTCTCCTCGTATACCTTTCTTCAAGTTCCAATTACACCTTCTTCTTGTAACGTCATCAAGCTAAGATCAGATTCTTAATTGTTGAATCACCATCCAACAATCTCCACCTTGATTCAAGCATGAAGAATCCTTCGTGAGCTGCCCCTTAGAATTGTTGAAACCCAACTCTAACCTTGGCAAACGTCAACTTCCAATAACCTGCATAAGAACTTAAACAGCCACATAATGCTAAAAGAACTTCAGCCCTGCAAAACCACAGTGCTTCTCTGAAGCTATTAACATTTCAATGTCCCCTTTGAGTTTCATAACCAGCTTTTTACACAGCCTTGTGTAAACTCTTCATTGACCCTCTATCACTCCTTTGATATACCATCAATGAACCTAGACACACTATTCATGCTCTGAATGAGTGAGTCACTACATTCTTCCCTGAGCTTTTGATAGTCCCATGTCTGCTCTTGAGCTATACCAGCTTTGACACCTCCTGTCAAGCTTAAAACTCTCACTGATTATTGTGTTTGTATCTTACCAATACCTGAGTAAAACCCACTCAGAAACAGATCAATAACAAGTAAGAAAATATTCAAAACTTGTTAAAGCCCAACAGAAAACTTCACTAAGCATGACTGCTTATGAGCTTAGTCAATCACACAGTTTCCACTATGGTTTCTGTCATAACCACCAGCCTGTTAAAATGATTGAAAAATATAACCTTTCCTTCCTGCAACTTGATTCTGTGCTAGCTGTTTGATCTCGTCATGTGCACTGACATTAGAACAAACTCCCTTGAATCATATGCAGTAGATCCCTGAATCATACATGCTTCAGTCTGAAGCAATCCCTGACTCAAACCTGCAAAACAATCTCAACCAACATCCTGTTAGTCTTATTTAAACCTGAGATTGTATTTACATTGACTTTCTTGAACTTTAAGCATCAATCTCCTCCGTTGTTGTTACCAACAAGACACGCCGCCTAGCTCCACCTTGCTAGGAAGACTTTCGAAAATAGATATCTTTGCTTAACCTTGTTCAAACCCTTCTGCATCAGCAGAACCACCGCACCAAGAAACTAAACCTCCGTCAGCTTCTTTAAACCAGTCTCACATCCCCAAGCCTATGGATTTCCTGAAACTTCTCTTTACAGCCTTGTGTGCTTCACTCTAGAACCTTTGAAGCCATTCTTTTTGCTGTAGAACTCCCTGCAACAATTCTTTATTTGCAGCCTTTCATCAGTACTCCTTTGACACGTCTTTTCCACTGATGAATCTTCACTTCACGTTCCTGAAAGTGACCTCTTAACACAAACTTAATGATGAAAAACCAGACACTAGACACCTCCTGCCTTTGTCTCTGAATGCAGCTTCCTTTGATTTGCATTTGCATCATTCTTCGATCCCTTTAAGCAATATCACTTGCCCTTGGATCTCTGTTTGCTATACACATTTACTCAGTCATCTGTTTAACCATTCAGCCTTGACTCCACCTGTCCCGTTACTGAATGACAACATAACACCCTTCACAACTTCACCTCGTCATGAACCTTTTAGACACCAAACCCTTGTCTAATTCTCTGAGTAAATAGATCAGTACCAACAGCTTGTATACCACTGCCTGTACTCTTTAAACCTTATCTCTCATCAACAAATGTTGAGATGCTCCTGAGATATTCAATTACAGTTTTTTCCACATCAAACTCGAGATCAAGATCTGCTTCTTCAACTATAACAGACCAACTCTTATCTCCAGCATGTTGCACACTGAGCTTCCACACTTAATCAGAACCTGCAAGTGCCTTTCTCTGAGAAGACCAACCGAAACTACCTTCCTGATGCCACCAGACAACTTGAGATTCTCTGCCTTTATCATGTATAATGTATAACAACTCCAACCTCCTTGAAGTGGCAACCTTGAGACAATTTCAGCATCACCTACGCTTGTCTCTTTCAATGTCTGCAACTTGTACGCTGACATAAATCTTCTTATCCATCAGCTCCGAAAAATATCATGCCTCTGATATTTCAATACTCTCTTGACTGTCCCTGCTATGAGCTCTGCAATCGCTGACATTCCTTGAAGCACTACTTTTGAGACAGCCTAACAAACTTGTCCCTGTCTCTTCCAACTGCTTCAACTGAGAACTCTCTGAATGTGCTTTCCAAGAACCATACTCAAACCAAACCACTGAATAACCATCCAGCTGCTCCTCTCTTAGTATCTTGATTTTTTTTTTTTTTGTTGAGTTTATCATCTGATGAAGTAGCTCCACCTTGAACTATGTCTTCTATCTTTCCCGCAAAACCTCACTTATAAACTTTGCATGTAGCTCCACTCCTGAGAATTAAAACCCTACTGAATATTACAGCCTCTGTAACACCAGCTCCTCCTCCTGGAACAGTACCCTGAAGTTTTACGTGACTCTAACCTCAGCTTCACTTCCCTTCACTAGGTTCTTCTTGTCAGCCACCAGACACTCGCTAACTCATACCACAGACAATTGAACTGATTATATGACCAGAAGATCTTGGCGCTTTACCCTTGACATCTTCCTTGAATCTCCAGTCTTCCATGTCTAAGCTTCTCTACTAGTCAGCTTATCCAACTTCTTTAGATTCATGTTCTTTGAATCTTAAGACCCAGAAACCATTTGCTTCAAACTTGGTTTCTACGACACTGATATTTGCCATCAGCTTTCACCAAAAGTATATCATTTCTTCTGCCAAGTCAATACACAAAATATTTGTGTCACCATAGCTCTCGCTCGAGCTTATCTGCAGCTCCTCCAGCTCGGCGCAACAACTTCTTCTTACAGCTGCAACATGACAATAGCCACGTCTGATCCTGCAAACTGTTAAGCCTTTTGCTCCAGCAGACTTCTACTTGACTTTGATAATACTCTTTGCTTCTTCTTTTAGAACACTTTCTTGTTCCTGCCCGAGAAGAATAAACTCATCTGTTGTTTTAGAGTACTCCATTATCTTAGCATATCTCTGCTCCTGAATGACAAACAACAGACAATGCAATCTAATCCCATGCTGACTTCCTAGACTGCAACAAGCTTTGTGATGATCTTCCATTGCCCTTTGATCATCAACACCCAAGCTTCTTAGATTCTCAGTAATCTAAACCCATTCTTCTGAGCCTGACCCTTTAGACTGAAACCTCTCAAATCTGAAACCCACACTGATTTTCCTTTACCCTTTAACCTGTAATTACCAACAGATTTCTGAAATTGTTTCTTCACCCATCTGCACTGTCCATACGGAGCATGAAACCTTGACCCATCTTCAAATGGCACCAGATACACACACACATACCCATCCTCTAAAGCGTCCCTTAGAACTGATATTCACATGTACCAGAAGTGACCATTCTTTAAAGCATCCTAGACCACAATGTATCCAACTTAAGCAAGCTGATATGCCCAACACACAACCTGACGCCAGATCAGAACCTTGAGCAATCTTGTGCAAAACACAGAATACAATCCATGTGATCTAACCATATTTCAAACCTCCTTGTAGCAGACCTCAGTGACCAAAAAAAAAAACCATACAAGCATCACACACATACCTATGTGATCGCAGCGGAAACAAACCAAGTAGCAACACGATTTAAGTCTTGAAGTTGATAGCACCGTTCTGAAAACAAGACCAGCCAATAACCCAGAACTAAACCGCCTCTGATCTTGACCAACCTGACGTTGTAGACCAGCTGCACCTTCCATCAACTTCACCCTGATTCCTTCAGTCTCTGACCAACCTTTCTTGTGCAATTCACATCTTCACTTCCAACTTTGGAACCTCAACCAACAAAGAACTCGCAGATCATTGGAGAACTTAACTTACAGACTTCAGATTCCACAAACCAGAACTCGCACAATCCTTATGATGCGACTTCGTAAATACTTATTTCTCCAATTCCATAATCTTTACCGATGATCTCTTCTTCTTCCTCAACCGAGCGACGCCTCTGATTTCTTGACCAGTGATCATTCACACCTCCTGTGAATCCTCTGATCACTCTATTGTCAAGAATCTGATATCGCTTTCTCCGACGATGTTCTTCATCGACCAAAACGAACGCTGATTCCTCTTTCTTGAATTCGAAACTTGCTGTTGAATCCAATCAATCGAAGAGCCGTGCTCTGATACCACTTGTTGAGAATCAAGATCCCTTTGGTCGCCATTGATAAGTTTCAAGAACCACTAGCTTGAGCTTGAATCAGAACACACTCATGTAACCCGGTTCGCCGTGTTAACTAACGGGTACATCCGGTTAGGACCTTTCGGTCCCCAAGTTCGATAGATCGGCCGGAAACTGCCTCCGGCGTGGCTATACAAGACGTTCGCTCACCACCGATTACAACCCAATCGGTTTACAAGAGTGAAGAAGAAGATAACAAAGGAACAAAGATAACCCCAAAGAAACCCTAACCCGAGAGTACCATCCTCACGTACACTCTTTAGTATTTTAATCTCTCTCTCTCTCGCTGAATCGCTCAAGAACAGAACGAAGAAGATGATTACCTTACGTGACCAAAACAGAAGCTCCTTTATATTGAAGATAACAACTCACGTGAGAGTCATGTGCCCAGCTTATCCAGCTCAGCCTGAAACCTTCTCTGGCAACCAGAAGCTTTCAACACTTTGTATTAATCTTCAATATACTTCTCCTCGTATACCTTTCTTCAAGTTCCAATTACACCTTCTTCTTGTAACGTCATCAAGCTAAGATCAGATTCTTAATTGTTGAATCACCATCCAACATTATGAATTAAAGAAGAAAAAAAAGGAATGTCCACTATACATATATGGACATGGTGGCCTTAACGATTAACATGTTGGTAAGAGCTTTGCGTGTGATAACACAATGGAAGAAATACTAATACGATTAAGTAATTAATTAATGTGTCAATATAATAGTGAAGAATCTTAATGCCGTGGTTTACACAAACTCAATATACTATTGTTGTGTGTAAATCTTGTGACTGGTGGTGATTCCTGAGTAATAGTCGTGGGGATAGAAGAAGAAAAACGTGACGTCAGAATCCAGTCGTTAAGCATGTCATCCAATTTGAATCGATATTAACAATGTTCCTAATCCTTCTTATCCCATGTAAATTGCAATTCAGCATTGATTGTCACAGCGCGTAGAATTCACAAAGCGCGTGGAGCCTTCTGTATGTAATTAAAAGGGAAAAGGAAGGATAAAACCGTAAGGAAAGGAAACAAAGCAAGAGGTGGCTCTCTCTCATTGGTTTGTTGCTTCTGTACTCATCTCGCTATTAATTAAATAAATTTAATTTCCTTAAACCAGTAAATAAATGGTAGTTTGCGAGTAGTGTATGTATATCGATCGTGCTTTCGTCAAGCTACGAAACTCTTTGGGTCTTCTTCTTCTTCTTCATCGTCTCTCCACGAAACCACCTTTACGCTATCGTTGACGTCTCAGATGATCCAATAACCGCCTCTCCCTTCCTTCCTTCCTCACAGGTAGCTATCGAACGAACTTTCCTCGATCTGTTTGATCCAATCGTAATCACCTCTAGATTGTAGATCTGAGTCGTTTTGAGCCATGGATTTTCCGGAGAATCTACCATCATCATCAGACATAGGAAGATTAGAGCAGATCGTATCTCACTTCTTCCCAAAGGCACTGCACATCGTCCTCGACTCCAGAATCCCTTCCTTGCAATCCCGTGGCCGTACTCGCGACCGCAACCTCAACCTCAAAAAGAGCGATAAATGGTTCAATCTCATAATGGGAGACCGTCCCGCCGCCTTAGACAAGTTACATTCATGGCATAGGAACATCTTGGATTCCATGATCATCGACATCATCCTCATCCGAGATCATGATCATGCCGAGACTGTGATCGAGCGTTGGGTTGTTCAATACGAGAATCCGTTGATCATGTCCCCTCAGAGCTCCGATCCTTGCACTCGTTACCAGAAGGTTTACAAGAAAGCTATCATTCTCCTGCGTTCTCTCTACGCTCAGACGCGCCTTCTGCCTGCCTACCGTGTCTCCAGGCAGCTGAGTTCCTCTCTTGCCTCTTCCGGGTTTGAAATGGTCTACAAGGTTTCCTCTTTCTCTCCTCCCGTCACTGAGACCATGACAGAGTTTCGCTTTTCGCCTGTTGAAGTCCCTCCTGGTCGTCTCTGCGCTTCTGTTACTTACCGTTCTGACTTGTCTGCCTTCAATCTCGGTGCCCACATCACATTGCCTCCCAGGATCATTACTGATTACGTTGGGAGTCCCGCCACGGATCCTATGAGGTTCTTCCCTTCTCCAGGGCAGAGCTTTGAAGCTACTTCTTCTTTTCATGGTAGAGCTGGACGGGGGCCTCCTTCTGAACGTCCTCATAGCTGGACCAGTGGCTTTCACAGACCTCCTACCCCAAACCAATCTTTCTCCCCTCAGTTTTCACCTGATTTCCACTGCTCACGTACCGATGGTGGTGACCAGCACCAGCTTTCGCCTCCTTTTTCGCCATCAGGTTCTCCTTCTACTCCAAGAGGGAGTAACAGTCCGAGGATTAATGTGAGGCCTGGCACTGCTCCAGTGACCATTCCTTCTTCTGCTACGTTCAATAGATACGTGTCATCTAACTTCTCTGAGCCAAGTAGGAATCCACTTCCTCCTTTTTCCCCTAAAAGCACCAGACGCTCCCCTTCATCCCAGGACTCTCTCCCTGGGATTGCTTTGTACAAGAGTTCCAGAAGCGGAGAATCTCCTTCTGGACTAATTAACCACTACCCTGCCCACAAGGTTTTATTTTCTTAAATCATTTTATTTTGTATCTCCTCCCCGGTTGACTCTGAATCAAATCTTTCAGCTGACAAAGGAAAGCAAATACGATTCAGGCCGGTTCTCTGGACTGCTGTCTTCAAGTGGCTCCCCAAGATTCGGCTTTTCTAGGAGCCCGAGTAGATTATCTTCGGATTTGGAGGACCCTGATTGTTCATGCCCTTTTGATTTCGATGATGTTGACGAGTCGTCTGGTGGACTCCAGTACAGGTAATAAACGGTTTTAACCCATTACTTACTTTATTCACTTGAAGGGTGTCTCTGTATTAGCTTTCCACGATCTCATCAAGAAAACAATTGTTGACATCTTTAGACCTTTTGCCTTTTTTTTTATCTCACTGTCTATCGTTTCTGGCTCTATCAATTTCACTTTTTTTTCGGTGCAGCCAAAGTCTTGACCGGAGGAAAACTTCAAGCTCTATATCACAGTCGCTACCTATAGGGAGGAAGTCACAGGACGCAGCGGTTGGAGTCCTGGTTCAGATGCTAAAGACAGCACCGCCATTACGACAAGACTCGAGCACTTACATGGCGTCATCAATGTCTGGTGTTCAGAGAGAAGGTAGTTCAGTGTCAGGTACAGAATCTGAATTTTCGATGGCTCGAAGTACATCTGATGCACTAGAGGAGCTCAGAAACTACAAGCAGCTCAAAGACTTGCTTCTCTCCAAATCCAAGAGTGTTGGAGGAGCAACTCGTGTCCACTGACCCAAAACCAAAAGAGCAATCAAGTTACTTATGAGTTAATTCTCTGATGATTGTTTGTAAATATGGATTTGATGACTATTACTTCAGCTCACGTTTTAGTTTCTGTAAACGAAGAGTGTGTAAAATAACTTACCTTTGAAGTTTCAATATGTACATAAGTACTAATAAAGTTTGAAATCTTTTCGTTTCAATATTGCTAAATCTATAGAAGTCTTTGGTAAGTTGAAGAACATCGATCGATCTTTGTGCACGTTACCAATGAAGAAGTTTGATGTAACAAATGCATACTGATTCTTGTTCACTTTTATGCATATGCTTACAAAAACTATAGTAGCAATTTTAGCTTGTAGTTATTCTGATGATTTGATTTGATCATCGACATTGAAGAGTTTTGCAACACAAATAAGCACATTTAGATAAACGATACACTAAAACACAAAAAAAGGCCGAGTAGCTTCAAATATCCATCCGCAATATGCCTTAAAACGTCTACGAATTTGCAGCTTTCACCAAATCTTTGCCACAAAGTAAAACTTCAAAAAAAACTGCCATCCATACACCTGCTGCACAACTAACTTAAGGAGCTACTAACGGGCTTCAGAAGTGATATCTCCCGTCAAAAGCGTCCCGCGAAACCCTGCTTCGATATCTTGATGCCCCATCTTCTTATCGCATATCTCATCTATTGAGAACATCAGGATGGTTATTTTCTAAATAGACAAATCTCACTTAAGCTAAGTAATTAAGCTACACTTAAAATAATTGAAAGGTCTTTTTTACCAGCAATGTCGCGGTGTTGGTGTATCTCGGTATCTCTCACCCAAAGCTTGTCGCCAGGGAATATATTCATGTCTGCAAGAGTTGCAGATTCCTGATCAATCACTTGTGTGCCTTTGTGAAGTTCTTGGTTCTCTTTCATCACCTGCATATTATTTATTATTAACGCCCACATGTCACTGCGTCCCCCAAGTAATCTTCTGAAACTTACCCCAAGTAATTGCCATATCATCATCTTTAAGTTGTACACAGTCGTTGTTGCAGAAACTTTTAAGCTGGTCTGCTTCCCATAGTTTGTTCTCCGTGACCGCTTTGAGGTACGCCGGTCCACCTCCAAGCCGGAGTCAGATGCCTCTAACATTGACTTTGGAGCTTCCTTTCCGCGCACCAAGCTGACAGATACTTCTCCTTCAGAGTAACTGAGCTTCTGCATCAACTCATAGCTCTCTCTGTCTCCTATGCATTCCTCACAAACCTAGCAAGGGTAAAAGATATTGTTAAAAGCAGCTCATGGACCTCACACGATTAGTCTACATGTGTGGGAACACTATATAATTCAAATACCTCCGGGGATGTCCTAAGAATAAGCTGCTGACTATCAATGTCCATATCCTTCTCAAGGTCAATAACGTCCTGAGATGCACTTCCGTGCCTGTTATTACCAGTCTCAGTAAAAGCAGAGACTCCATTCTCCATGATACCTCCCCACTCCTCACAGAAACATTTCCAATCATCCTCAGGGATGATTGTCAGCTTGTCCGTCTAAAAATGTCCAAGAGAATCAAAGTAAGAATTCCCCATCTCATCGCTAAAAACAGCCAGTAAAGATGACTGAGGATGTGAACTAAACCGACAACCACAACACCAATTTGTCAAATCAGAAAATGAGAAATGATCCCCTTTATTTCTCTCACTAAAACGGCAATTACACCACGTAATCGCAAAACCAAAGTAACAGAACCAGTGACTAGGGTTTATTCTAGAGATTCTAATCCTTCCAAGCGCTAAAACCACTCCCAATACAGCCAGCCATCTCTCCGCACTTGATTAATCTCTTATAGAGGAACAAGTTAGCCTCTCTTGCGTTTTTTATGAACACTTATCAGTTTGAACACTTGTCAGTTTCCCATTCTGATACTAGCTTCACTATTTCAAACGGTTTCAAAACAGATTAATAAGAATCATACATACAGATGGATTTTTCTGAAAAAATGAGCCACGTTTGCAGACAAGTTCAGGGAGCCTTTCTAGGAGTCGTTTGTGCTGAAAAAAATATAAGACAAACCATTAGTTTTATACTCAAACTTGGTACTAGGAAGATAAAGTAAGTCCTGCTGATATACGACAGGTTATATTCACCCGCGAGAAAGCAGTGTAGCAAACAGATTTAGAGTTACATATAGCAACCAACTCACTGGAAAGCAAGGATCTTACCTTCTCGCACTTGAGAGTATCAATGACTCCATTAAGAAGTTCAGGTTTTGGTACTGAGGAACTGTTTTTTCCAGTCATGTTAATATAGCTTCTCCACTGCACTAACCACGGAGAAGGTACCAAGAAATATCGGCTTTGTGGCGCTAATGCTATACCCTTTCCCGTGGCTAACTTCTCGTGGTTTTGGCGCTGCTTGGCCTTTATTGTTCTGTTGCATCAGACCGAACGTAAGAAAATATTTAATGAGTATCACGAATTCACAACCAACAGAAACACCAACTAAACATGG